>NC_133024.1:4294687-4601093 GCF_048771995.1 Taeniopygia guttata | reverse complement strand
CAGGGTGCACCACCGCCGGCTGAACTCTGTACAGCACAGGAGAGCACTGAGCAGCCTCCCCGAGCTCTGGCCCACCCCATGGCACCCTCCAAACCAGCCTGAGCACTCCAGCAGCGCCCATCTGATGTGACCACCCACCAAACCAAGTTACCAAGTAATGCTGCACTTCCCCACCACCTTTTCAAAGAATGAGAGAGCAGAGGAAATTGCTATCAATCTCCCAGCTCCCTTTTCACTGTCTCACAAATGTACCTTCTGGGCCCTTCCGCTCACTGATGGGCTTGACCATGGAGGGGGTCTTGTAGAGGAAGCCATTGTGGGTAATAGAGGGCAGGTGTACAGAGTAGGGCTTCTCCTCACTGCACACCACCTCCAGGCGTGGCGGCTCTGCAAGCAGAGAGATCAGTCTGACATGGGGAGCTGGCCTCCTCCCCCAGCCCCACAAGGCAGCTGGGTTTCCCCCATCCCAGCACAAGAAGCATCTCACAGGCTGCACCCCGAGCTCCCACCACAGCACAGCTGGGGTGCAAGGAACAGTGCTGGTATCCAGGGCTGCCTGGGAGTCATTCCACATCCTGAGTCCTCCCCAAAGCCCCTCCCTAAGCATTGAGCTGGGACTGGATGTGGGGAGGTGGGGTGCAGGCTCCCCCACCACTGTGTCCCTCCCAGGCTGTTCCAGGACCCTGCTGCTCTGCAGGAGGTGCAGGGCAGAGCATCAGAGTCCTGCAGCTGAAATAACAGCCCAGGGCTCTGTCACTCCCTTCTCATCTGATCACAGTCATGTCTCCTGCCTTGATCTCCCTACCTTGCCAGCAAGATGCAATCCCCACTTCTTCAGGGATGAAGAAGAGATAGGATGCAGGTACACCCCTAAATCACACCCAGGTCTGGGTGCAGGGTACCTGGAGCTCGAAGTGGGGAATCCAGGATGAGGTTCTCCCTGCTCTCCCAGTCCAGCCCTGCTTCACACAGTGCTGGGCTCACCCACCCCAGCAATCCCAGCAGTATGAGCCCAAGCTTTGGATTTCTCTGGCTCACTGGGGTGGCCTGGGAGGCCTCACAGCTCTCCCAGACACCTTTAGTGCTGACACGTCAGGAAAAGCTGGGCCAGCCCCTGACCTGGGCAAATTCCAACTTCCGCAAGACAGACTTGGCTGCCAAGGCAAGGAGGGAGGGGACAGCTCTGGCAGGTGCTGGCCAGCCCCCCACACCTCTGTTCCACCTGCCCAAGCGTTCCTGCCCACTTGCCCAACACCCATATTAGGGTGCAGATCCCATGGGAGCCATCAGCCCTCCTGGAGCCAAGTTCAGGGGCCGGGGTGCACATCTAGCAGGATGGGACTGGTCATTAGAGGGTCAGCCCTCCTCCCCCAGGGACATGTTGGAGGTGGGGCCTGCCCATCTGACAGAGGAATGTTCCTTGAAGCTGCTTGGAATGCCCACAGCACGCCAGGATGGTGTGGGAATACTCTCTCCTACCCCTTCCAATACCTGCAACACTCGCCTGCATCCCCAGCTAGGCTTCAGACCTGTGTTCCCAGCTGGGATTGAGCCCCCAGGGCTGCAGGGGTTCCCCAAAGCCTCTCTTCCCTCTTGTGGGGTACACAGACCCTCGACAGTGCCAGCAGATGGAGAGCCTCCTGCCAGGAAGCTGCTGGCAGGACACAGAGCTGGGACCAGCTCAAAATATACCTGTGTCCCCCAGAACACCCCAGTAGCAATTCCAGGAATGTTGCCAGTGGGTGTGAGCTCAGGGTGGAGCTTCAGGGGGATCAGCCCTTACCTGAGGTTTTGTTGTGGAGCAGGAACTCCATCTGCAGCCGCTGCCCACTTCTCTCAGCCAGGGCCAGGGGCGTTGGGCACTGGGGGTCCCCGGTGTCACAGGTCACTGATGCCCCACAGAAGAGCAGAGCCTGCGTCTCCGCCAGGTCACTGGTGGTGACGGCCGCACACAGAGCCTGCAGCAGAACCAGCAGGCCAGGGGTGAGGCTGATGGCTCTCACCGAGGAGGAGGAGGAGGAGGAGGAAGAGGAAACCCCAAGCAAGAGCCGGGGCTAGTGACCTGCAGCCAGTGAGCTGCCGGACCCCCGGCCGCCTCCCAGCCGCCTCCCGGCCGCCTGGTCAGAACAAAGGAGGCTCAAACTGGGAGAAAAAGTTTGGAGCCGGCAGCGAATCCCTCCCTTAAGGAGCTGGGGTGAAGTCATACGGCAGCGGGGCGGGCCGGCCAAGCCAGAGTAGGAAAACAAACAAGCCCACATGCGAATTCCCTTGGCTGACTGGGCCCCACATGTACTCCCACCGCTTGTAAAAACACTGGAGAAGCCACGGCAGGGACAAAGCCATGGCAGAGGAGGAGGCGAAGGTCAGCAGCCAGAGTGCCAGGATGGCACTGCCTGGGTGATATTCCTTGTGTGACCGCTCTAGTCTGGCACCCTGCAAACAGCCAGCACCGGGAATGGGTGCCATGGGTGGTGATTAGGAGTGCTGGCCAGGTACTCCTGGGGAGGGATGCCAAGCTGCCTCAAATGGGGTGTACGTCCGGCACCAGCTCACGTAAACCCCATCCAGGCCAGAGCTTGAACCCAAAACAATTTCCAAGCCAAGGAGATGTAAACCCTAGGGCTGCCTGGCTGTGGTAGGGAGAGCCCATCTCGGACAAGGCTCTCCAGCCTGGACATGAAGCTGGTTACACCCCACAGCAGAGATGTTACCCTGTCCCCACAGCTGGTCATCCTTCCTGGAGACCCCAGATTTTGTTTTGGGGTGCACAGTGAGGATACTAGGTGTGTAATGGGAGCTGGGGAGATACAGGCAGGGAGGGATGGTGGGCGGTCTGCTTAGACACAGATTTCACTCCCCAAAGAGCCTCAGGACCCCAGCTCAGCACCACTCTGCACCCAGGCAGAACTGCCCATCCCTGCAGGCCACTGACCCTGTCAAGCTCCTCCTGGTTGCCGAAGAGTGGGTGGTAGTGGCGGTACTTTCCCTCCCGGTATTTGGCGATGAGGAAGCGCCTCCTCTCCTGGCTGCCGCTGCTGGGGCTGATGGCCTCACTGGGAGGCACATTTGCAGCCCAAAACTGGTTGGCCATTACGTTGCCAAACTGCTGGAAGAGCTGTGAAAACAATGACAAGGAGATGCCCCAGTGTGACCATACTGCTGGGGCATGTCGGGGGGGCTTCACTGGGGGCAGGGGGCTGCTCCAGAAGAACAGTGAGATGCAGCAAGAGCATGGGTGGTGTAGGGGAGTGGGGAGTGGGAGTGGGCAGGGTGCAGGTGCACCCACCCACCCACTGCAGGCATGCAGCATCTGACAGCCCCCACAGCCGCCAACTCCCCTTCCTGCCCCAGAAAACCACATCTGGAAAGCAGAACCCAGCTGTGGGAGGTGGGGTGGTGCTCGGTAGCCATGGGGACAGATTCAAAGTGCTTTTGGTGGCCCCTCGCCATCCCGCTACCCACAGCTGGGCAATGCCATGAGGAGATTTATCAGGAAGACCCACATCACCTCAACACCCAGGGGACACTGCCAGCACCCCGTAGCTCTCAGGGGTGGAATGGGAGCTGAGAAGGGGCGGTGAGATGGGGGCCCTGGGGATGCTGGGGTGGTTTCAGGCAGGATTCCAGGGAGGGGAAGGGAAAGGCAGCAGAAGCAGGCAGCAGCTGGAAGCAGTGGGGAGCTCGGGGAGCAGGCAGGGCTGGAGGCGGGGGCTGCACGGGTGGGACGCCCAGCAGGAATGCAGGATCCGAGCAGGATGGATGGGAAGGACGGAGCCAGCCAAGCTCTGCCGGCGGGAAATGGCTGCCAGGCTCGGTTTTGAAACGAATCCCAGCTGCTGCCGCCCACCCATTCCCGGCCCTGGCTGCGCCGACACATTCCTCCACTCCGAGAATTGCTCTGCCCTCGGCCCTACTCCGGCCCCACAGCCACGGCCCCACAGCTACCCCACAGCCATGGCCCCACAGCCATGGCCCCACAGCCACGGCCCCACAGCCATGGCCCCACAGCCATGGCCCCACAGCCACGGCCCCACAGCTACCCCACAGCCATGGCCCCACAGCCACGGCCCCACAGCTGCCCCACAGCCATGGCCCCACAGCCATGCGCCCAGACACAAAGGGACACAGTCTGTCTGTCTGTGTCATGCTGAACTGGCTGCCAGGGCTTCACAGGGACGGGATAAAAGGCTGCTGGGGGTCCTCTCCCCCGCCAAGCCACACCATGGTGTCCCCCCAAGGCACCAGCACCCCACAGCCCACAGCTGGCAGCCCATAATGCAGAGGGAACAGGGTGTTGCCCCCAAAAGGACTTTTTGGGACTGGGCTGTGCCACTACCTCAATCAGCTCCTCAGTCCACACCTTCCTGTCCATCTTCAAGCTCCGGACTTTGGTGATGCCAGGGCCCAGTCCCCGGTGTTCCCCTGCCAGTGAGATGAGCCATTAGGGACCCATTTTGGGGTAGGAAAGGGCCGGGATCCCCATTAGTGCCCCTCTGGTTATGGGTACCTGCACATCTCTTGCAGATGACAACACAGAGGTTGATGGAGGCCCAGTCAGGTTTGGGGGAGCCGCAGTCGGCACAGAAGCGGTTGGACTCCACCGCCCAAATCCTCTCGGCCACCTCCGAGTTGGAGAGTGCCTCAGTGATGGACTGCTGCATGGCCTCCACCCATTCCTCCTTCTCCTGCTCAGAGTCAGCAGAGAAGCTGCCAGGAGGGATGGGGGTGAGATATTCCATGGCTCAGGGTGGGCAGCACCCTCAGCACTCCCTCCCCACCCTGGGCTCACCTGAAGGTCCTGTATGGTGTGGTGAGGTCAAAGCTTCGGCGATCCACCTCCTTGACGTTCCCCACATTCATCTCAATGTAGGTGATGCCAATCCCCAGCCGATAGTCCTGGTGAGGGAGGGTGGGCAAAGGATGAGGGGGGGTGGATGATGGGATCCAAGTGCCTGGGAGCTGGGGTAACTCTGTCCCTTCACTGCCCAGCTCTCATCCTGGGTGTACCTAGGGCACCACAGACTCTGGAAGCAGCTACAGCAGGAGATCCCAGGGCTCAGAGCCAGCAGAGATGGAGGGCTCACGGGACAGCACCCTGTGGCTTCTGTGCTGTCCCCATTTGAGGGGTGGTGGCAGGCCTGAGTGCCCTGGCTCACTCCTGCTCTGCTCAGGCTGGCAGTGCAAAGGGAAGGGGTCCCACCTTGAGACAGCATCAGGGTCCCCCATAGTGCCACAGCCCCCCCAGCAACCCACCTCCGCATTCTTGTAAAGGAATACTTTGTCCCCAGCCACCACCACAAAGAGCTTGTGCTTAAAGCCCCTCAGCTCCAGGAAGCCACTCTTATCAGCTAGCTCAGTGGCACTGTCAGTGGCTAAGGACATCGATATCCTGGCTGCAGCTTTGCTCTTCCGCTCCTCTGCAATCTGCTGCAGGGTCCATATCCACTCATTGCGGTCTGCTGTGGGGCCAAAGGCAAGGCAGGTCAGCATCAGCCTGAGCCCAGGAGCCAGTGGGACTCATCCCTTGGGCTGGGAAGGGAGAGGAGCTGGGGAACAGGGACCCCTGTCACTCACCATCATTCTCAGCCCGGAACACGAAGTTGCGGTTGTTGGTGACAACCTCAAATTTCTGGTCCCCAACGCTGGAGACGCGGGAGATGGAGGAGACGGGAATGAGCCGCTTGGAGTACGTATCCTGGGTCAGGGAGGGGGAGACATGCTGCTCATGTCTGTGGCCTCAGGGCAGTAGGGCAGTTAGTGCCCCAGGTTCCCAATGCTCCAGCTCTGATGCCCAGGAGGCTCTGAGCCTCCTACATCTCATCCCCAGCACCCAGCCGTGGCTGTTCCCTGGGATACTGACCCTTGGTACAGCCACCTCTCCGAGTTGGGATGCCCAGAGGGAGGCAACCCTGCTGGGGAAGCTCCTCTGCCACCTTCTCATCCCAAACCCCCAGATCCGTCTTCTCCACCCACCTTTTCACTGTCAAAATAGCGGAGGTAGTCAGTGTCAAGCTTCACCCAGCGCTTCTGGTAGATGTAGGACCTGGGAGGGGACCGGAGGGACCCATTGGAGAGGATGCCCTTGAACTCAGGATGCTTCTGCTTGTGCATTCACGCCCCAGTTGCCAAAAGCCTGGGGCCACCTCGTCATTGATCCTGCCTGACCCTCAATGTCCCCACCCTTCCATCATGTGCCGTGTCCCCAGCCCTCCATTCTGCCCTGTGTCCCCAACCCTTAATCTAGTGCTCTATCCCCAGTCCTCCATCCTGCACAGGGATACGAGGCCTGTCCCAGCCAGCCCTTGAAGTCCCCAGCCCTTGATCCTGTGCCCTCTCCCTGTGCCCTCTTGTTGCTGCTGGGGATAGCAATGGGGACTTCATGCTTCCCTCCAGGCACCAATTAAAACAGGGAGCTGAGAACAAGGGCTGCCCCTAAAAACCAGGCTGGATTCAAGCCAGGACACACATTCCAGGAGGGGTCAGTGGCACCAGAGCAGAGGAAGAAGCTGTGCATCTCTATCAGGATGGGGATACAGATGAAAGGCAGGATCCTCTGGGGGCTGGAAGACAGCCCACCAGAGACCCCTTTTCCCTCCCCAGCTGAGAGTGCAGACCAGCCACAGGAAAAGGCAGAAGACTTCTGCCCATACCTTTAGCACAGGGCTGCAGGAGGAGCCAAGCCCTTTCCAGCACAGCTCCAGCAAGCCCTGCCATGCAGCCCCCTACCAGCACTGAACATCCAGGTCCCTCCTGCTGCTGGGGTTGGGGGCTGGTGTGGCAGCAGGGACACAGTTGCTCAAGGGTTTGTTTACTCAGGAAAGGTTTGCTGGAGCAGTTTCCCAGGGACCTTCCAGCTGCTCTCACTTCCCCAGCAGCACGGCTGCTCTGTTGCAAACAGCTAAGTTTCCTCCTCCTCAGTGCAACTGCTGCCTTGGGGCTTAATTGGAGCCCAGATTAAGAAGCTCCCAAACATCTTCTGCTTGATTGTTGCCTCCCAACAAGAGCAGGGGCTCTTTGAGTGTACTCCCTGTGCACACTGTGCTGGTTGTGCTCACTGGGCTCACTGGACTCCCTGGGGGATCACTGGCTCCTCACTCACCCTGGAGCACACAAACACAAGCCCAGCACTTCCCCTGTTTTACTGTTGTACCACTCTGACTATCCACCACAAGCCTAGGATTTGGGGCTGCTACCCCATGGGATAGGGGCTATCACCACCTCCTCCTGCAGCAAACCAAATGCACAGCCCAGCCCAGACACCCCACCTCATCCCTGACAGCTTCTCTTATGGTCACCAATATTCCAGGGCTCCCCCAGAGGAAAAGCAGGGTCTGAGAGGAAGGTCGAGCTGCAGCCTCCCCTTCTCAGCAAAGTCAGTACAACAACTGGTGGTGCCTGCTCTGAGAAAGGCTTTTCGCAAAAAAAAAAAAAGGGTGTTTCTAGCCTAAATCACAGGTTAGAAGGGAGCGGAATGAGCCCCTAGAAATGGATTTTCACCAAAGCAAAAGTACACCCCCACGAGCAGGAATGACAGATGAGAAAAGGAGGGGACAAGTAACCTTCTATGTCACACAGGGACCCCCAGTTCATCACTCACCCCTGTGGCGGGTTCTTGTCCAGCCACCCTGCTTTGATGGTGGGTGACAGCAGGCTGGTGGCACTGGTGCTCTCCATGCTGTCACTCAGTGTGCCGGGGCTGCTGCCAGGAAAGGCGTCGGGTGCAGGCGGGTGCAGGCTGAGGTCCCTGTCACTGCAACTGCTGCCAGCACTGGGGATGAGGAGCCGAGGGAGGGGGTTAAGAGCTGGCAGGTCTCGGGAGGGGCTGAGGCTCCCCGGCATGCTTCAGCCTCCCTGTGACCTTCCCTGAGGCACAGGCAATGCAGGCCAGCTGTATGCAAGTGGGGACACTGGGGACAGTCCCCTCGGTGGGGTCCTGGCATGTCCCCCCATCCCAGGGACAGCCTAGGCCTGAGTCCCAGCTCTGGGAGGGGGCACAGGGGCACCCCCAATACTGCAGCCCCAACCCAGTGATAGGCAGAGCTGCTCTCTGCTCACACACACAGGTCCTGCACGTGTCCACACCGTGGGGCTGTGCATCCACAAGAAGCCCTGACCTGTGTACTCACCTGCCCTGCCATACACAAGAGCTCTCTGCCTGTGCTCACACCCCTCACAGAAACAAAACCACCCCCTGGTACATGCAGACATACCCCTTGCCTGTACACACACACAGCATGCCACCAGCACCAGGTGCCCTGCAGGCAGCACAGCAGCCACGCTCATACTTGGCAGGGGATGCACTGGGCTGGTCCTCCCCAAACTCATCTTCACTGAAGAGGCTGTTGAAACGCACAGACCGTGGTTGCCCCATCCTGGGCTCAGCATCCTCCTGCAGAGACACACACTGGTGACACCTGGGGTCTCTTTGGTGCTGGTGGATGGAAGGAGAAGGGACACTATGCCATGTCACCAGCCCATCCCCAGCTCAATGGGTGCCCACGGTGCCAAGGTGCCCAGGAAGAGGCGTGCTGAGGCTCACAGAGAGAGGAAAGTGTAGCCAAGGGAGGGGCTGAACACCAGGATTGTTATTTATAGCAGCTAAAAATGTCTGAGCTTCATGAGAAATCTCGCATTGCCTCCTTGGCCTGGTGTTCCCAAGCCAAGCCAGATGGGGGCTTCAAGTGTTCAGGGAGCTCTGCAACTTCTGGGACTCCTCAAATCCATCTGTTCCCACCCCAGAGAGCGAGGGAGGCAGACAGAAATTCTCAATCCAGGGATTACATTCAAGTTGCAGTGCTGGAGATGTCTACTAGCACACACCCTGGGCATGTGAGTGAGGTGGGGTGCTGCACAGCTGTGGGTGCTCCCCAGAGACCCAAAGGACCCAGTGAGTGCTTCCTGGGGACACTTGGGTGAGACCTGGTGGGTGCTCCGCAGGGACCCTCGAGTCCCAGCACCACTGAAAGACCTGACAGATACTTCCCAAGGACATTGAAGAACCAAGTTCCATCTCTGGGGTTCCAACCCTGATGGGAGACCCAGGGGGTACTCCCTAGGAACCTATGGATGCTCAGTGAGGCAGAACCCCTTTCTAGCCACTGCCAACATGCTCTTCCAGCCCTAACCAGTATCTCTGGAGCATCCCAAGGTTGGTACCTTAGGGCCAGTTGCCCTGCAAGCTCCTGCCCACCTCCAGCCCCATGGTGGGACCAACCTTGGCCATCTCCCCCGTTGGTCTGGCTATTTCCGACTCCCACGCCGAGTCCTCGTAGTCTGAGTCATCTGACAAAGGAGAGGGAAGATGCTGGGAATCAGCTGGGGTGGAGCAAGGGGTCCCAGTTCCCTCTGCTACCCTGGAGCCTGTGGGGAGGATGATGCAGGCATGGCTGGCTTCCCCGTGCTTACCCTTGGCAAATAACCATCCCATTCTTGTGACAACAAGGGTTTTATCAAGGAGTTTGGGGAAGAGCTGGGAAAGGGCAAAGTCCCACTAGTGGCACCTCCCAGCACTGTCACAACACTCCTGGCCTCACCAGAAGGGGACTTGGTGACAGCAGCCCCAGCTCCATCCAGGCTCTCGTGTTTCTGCCTGGGAGCTCCTGCTGCTGGGGGTTCCCAGGGGCTTTTTCCACAGCTTGTTTTCCAGGGTGGATTCCCCTCCCTCCTCTCCTATTCCTTATCAGCTCCCGAGCTTGTGCACCGTGGAAATGAGATCCCAGATGATGATGGGAGCAAGAGATGGTTGCTCCTCACCCAGCACCCACATCAGCAGGAATCCTGGTCAGGATTGTAACCCCACAGGGAATAAGTGGCCCCAGACAGCCTGGCCCTGGCAGGCACCCAGTCCCAAATCCCACTGAGAATCTGGATCAGATTCCTCCCAAAACCCCAACCCAGATGATGGTGTTTGGGCCCTGGCAGCAGGCAAAGATGCTGTCAGGCTGCAGGGGGTTGAGGGGTGCAGGTAAATGCTCACCTTGGCACCACAGAAACCCCCTGCAAACTCTGCATCCCAAACCCATCAGGGTGGGAGCAGCTTTCCTCCCTGCACCCCCCAACAGATAAGCTCTGTCCTGATAACCTGTCCACGGCTTCTCCCAGTTAAACCAGTGCTGCTGCCTGCAGGGCTGCTGGCCTTGAGAGGCACCCAGCACCCCACACAACTCAGTCCTTTCTCCTCCTTCCAGCAGAGCTATTCCAGCTGAAGTATAGTCCAGCCAGGGCTGCACCCTGAGACCAAACCTTCACCTCTCCATGGGGATCCCCAGCTCAGCATTGCTCCCTGCAGTTGGCTGAACCCCAGGGACACCCTGAGATTGAGGCTGGGGGATGCAAAGGCACAGTGCTGGGACCCCAGAACCAGGGATATCTGCATTTCAGCCTCCTGATAGGTTCACTTTTCCTCTGTGAGTGAGTGAAACCTTTGCTCTGCCCTAGGAGAGGCTGCACCCAAACTCCCAGTTCACATCTCACATCCCCTGAAACTCCCAAGCCAGGTCTTACACCCCTTCCCTGAAGCCCCCAGCTCAGACCTCACACACCCTAAATCCCCCAGCCCAGGTCTTGCACCCCTGACTCCCCCAGCCCAGAAGCCAAGAAAGGGGATACAGAATAAAGGGACCACAACAAGGGCAGAGGAACAAACTGACAAGAAGGAAGGCACAGCACCCACAGGATGGATGCTGATGGATTGGCAGCCAGATATCCCAAGGCAAGATTTGTGATGGGAAGATTGGAGAGGCCCCCCTTGTACTCACCAAACTCTGGAACAAAGGGAAGGGTGGCCTTGGAGGGCAGCGCCGGTGGCGTCAGTGGCACCTTGGTGCGAGGCAGGGGAAGCAGGGAGGACACGGTGACACCAGGTGCTCTTTCAGTGATGGGGACCTCCTCTTTGGCAGGAATGCTGTGGGAGAGAGGAGCAAGCACTGCTTTATGCCAACCCCTGCCTCACTTCCAAACCCTGATACACCTGCAGGGCGGGGGGTCACAGAGGACCCCCAAAAGGGACCAAACCCCAGCAGAACCAGACCCACAAACCAATTCCTAAGATCCCACAGTAATGCCTTTCCTGTGTTTGGGTTATATGACTACTTTTCTAAACTGGAAATGTTTTCCTGGCATTCAACCTCACTCCCCTGTGTGTCCTTCACAGCTCAGGATCCTTATCCGACTCTGGGAGCCCCAAGCCACCCACAGCCTTGAAGCGACATCCCAGAGCAGGTTGTTTTCTTTCCTCCAGTCTAAACAATGGCAGAGTTGCTTCCTTAGCTGGTTTGCAAGTGGCCACAGGGTTCCTTGAGCAGGATGGGGGTCCTAGGGATGCTCTGTGCCACCAGCTTCCTTATGGTGGAGTGGACACTGGAGATCTAAGGTGGCTGCTATGGCAGCAAGAAATCCTGGAAATGGAGCTTCTCCCAGCTCGGTGACCAATGCTCCCAGCCCCAAAACCTTGACCAGTGGGGAGAGGGCTCAGCCACTCCTACCTCCTGTTCCTTGCTTCCTGCCTTCCTGAGACTGAAAAGTGACAAGCAATCAGTAGAAACCTCTGGGGTAATGGTGTTTTCAAGGGCAGGAAATTAAGAAGTTTCTCCAGGGTATAAAAATACGAGGTACCTTTGAAGCATCCCTGAATCCAGGGAGAGGGCAGAGGCAGTGGGCAGAATTTCTACCCCAAGCCCCAGGCAGGTGAGCCCCAGGGGACCTGCATGCTGGCACCATCCCCATCCTTGCCCCAGCTACCTCCCACTGCAGCCACAAAAAGAACAGCTGGTTATACTGGATATTGGGAAGAGGTTCTTCCCACTGGGGGTGGTGAGGCCCTGGCACAGGTTGCCCAGAGATGCTGTGACTGCTCCATGCCTGCAAATGTTCAAGTCCTGGTGGGACAGGGCTTGGAGCAACCTGGTCTAGTGGGAAATGTCCCTGCCCTTGGCAAAGGCTTTAAAGTCCCATCCAATCCAAACCATTCTGTGATCCCACGATTCCATGGCCAAGGATGCCATCAGCATGCTGTGGTTTCTGGGATGTGCCTCCCAGCACGTGGCTTGTGCTCAAGAGCTTTCCCTTAGCTTGGGGTGAGCTGGAGAAGAAACTTCTCCCTGGCTGGAGCAGGAAGCAGGCAAGGACGGGAGTGCTGGCTCACCCTGGGTCAGCCTGACCTCATTTCTCAGCAGCTATTTCCATGGGAACCAGCCACAACCATCCATACATTAGGGAATGCTGGCAGGGGAGTGTGGGCAGTGGAAATCACTGCTCCAAACACCACCAGGCAGGAGCTGCTGGAGCACCCAGGT
The DNA here is from genome assembly GCF_048771995.1 of Taeniopygia guttata. Taxonomy (NCBI): domain Eukaryota; kingdom Metazoa; phylum Chordata; class Aves; order Passeriformes; family Estrildidae; genus Taeniopygia; species Taeniopygia guttata. The sequence goes on along the minus strand of NC_133024.1, from coordinate 4,588,800 downwards.
GTGCAGAGACCCAGAGACATGGAGGTGACAGTGCACAAGCCACAGAGCCTCCAGCAAGAGCCTGGCTGGGGTCTGCACCTGTGCAGCCACCCAGGATGGTGTTTGTCCCCTGGGGTGTGGTTGGGGGCTGCAACACAAGCCCCATGGCCAGCAGTGAGATGACAAGCCTCAGGCCAGGACAACCCCAATCTCCTGGATGGGGACTTCTCAGGAGGGATTCTGGCTCAGCCCCAGTCCTGTCCACCTCTAGCCCCACCAACCCAGGGACTAGCAGGGTGGGCACCCACAGAGCTCAGGCACAAATAATATCCCAGTTTCCCAAAACACCCTCCCCACTGGTCTGCCTGCTCCACCTGTCATCATCTGCTGCTGTAGCATCCCTGGGCTTCATGTCCCCCCCATGGCTCTGTGGAGTAGTGTGGGTGCCCTGCACTTCCTGGACCCCCATGCAGCCATGCCCAAAGGATGCCAGTCCTGCTCCAGGCAGTGTCTGGCTGATGCCACCTCTGCAATTAAAGAAGTGGCAAACTAGTGCCATATGTGCTGTCCCTGGCCTCTCTTCTAAGGGGGCAGAGAGGGTTTCTCTCCCACAGCCACCACCCCAAAGCCAAACCTCTGCCCAGGCCACTCCTCTTGCCCTGCTCACCCAGCCCTCCAAAAAGCAGTCTGCTGTCATCACTTCCTTGGACATCACTTTCTACAACCCCCTCACCTCACCAGCTGCTCAGTGGTCTGCTCTAATCCTATACCATCTCCTGGGCATGGAGAAGGGGTGCCCCCCTCACTGACAGCCTCATCCCACAGTCAGGATGCAGACATGCTCATGGGATCCTCTGTGGGGTGTCCAGGTCTGAGCCATCAGTGGCCAAAACTGAGGGGCTCACAGCCCCGCTGCTGGCACTGGGAGGGTGGCTTCAAGTCCAGAACTGGTGAGAGAGCTCCCAGTGTTGAACACAGTTGCTGCCATCCACCCGTGGGTGGTAGTATCTCAGACATCCCACACGCAGCAGGGCTGGCATGATCCTATCACCTCCTGGCACAGAAATGGTGGGGGTAGCCCAGGGTTTGGGGGGATGGTGAGTACTCAGAGGTGAACACAGCCTGGAGGAAACCACAGTGTGGCTCTGCAAGCAGCTAGGAGGAAGCCAGGGACCACAGCAGCACAGCCGGAAGTGAGGGGAGATGGTTGGGTGGCGTCACCCCAGAAATGTCCAGGTCACTTGCTCTGCTCCCAGGCTGTTTGCATATGCAGGGGTGCTCCAGCTCTTCCTCAGCCCTTATTCTTAGAGGTACCATCCAGACCTGGGCAACATTACCCTGATGTGGGATCAGCTCAGCACGGGCAAGGATCATCCAGACATGAGCAACCATCAGCCCCAACATGGGCAAGCATCCCCCACTGTTGTTGGTCCTTGGGAAGCCCAGCATTATCCCCCCCATCCCCAGGCCTTTCATGTTCACTGGCTGCAGATGCCCAGGTCAGGTCCCCCCAGGGGGCAGGAGATGGGTTTGGGGCCAACAGCAGTACCCTAGGGCTGTGGAGCTCCCTCAGACCCAGCACAGGGCACTTTGGCCAGTCAGCCATCGCTGCAGGGAGCCCCAGTGTGGATAGCTTCCCAAACTCCCAGCAGATGCTGCCCCACACGTAGAGCCGGGTCCCAACACCCACCACAGGGTGACTCATGTCCTCACCCTCCTGAATGCACCCCTTGTCCCTGCCAGCTGTCCTCACCCCAGCACCTCCTCCACAGGCATGGCCAGAGAATCATAGAACTATGGAATGGTTTGGTTGGGAAAAGACTTCAAAGCTTATCTCATGCCATAGGCAGGGACACCTACAACCCCAGGTTACTCCAAGCCCCATCCACCCCAGCTTTGAACACCTCCAGGGATTGGGCAGCCACAACTTCTCGGGGCCTGTGCCAGGGCCTCACCACCCTCAGAGGGAAGAATTTCTTAGGAAATGATAGCTCCTTATTTTTAAAATGTTCTCAAAACAAGAACCCACCTATAGCAAATATATTCCTGGTCATACAATTAAAGTGACTTTTAAAATCAGAGTTTTGGGGTTCAGCTGGTTAGTTCTGAACTCCCCAACATATCCACATAATACACATATAACACACATATGGATGCACAAATATACTCCTGTAAATATACATACACACATCTCTACAGACACATACACCCATACAAGCACCAACACATGTAATTTATATGTTATGGGTGCATAATAGCACACCAAGCAGCTCTGCCACGGTGACCCCAGAGTCCCCCAAATCACTGGAGCACCCCTGTGTTCAGGGGGTGCTGTTCAGCCACCCCATCCTGAGTCTCAAGGTCCTGCATGAATCTCCCTTATAAGGGACCCTAATGCACCCCCAGTTCCCGCGGGGCAGCTCCAGCGGGGAATCCCATCCCCGGGTGGCACAGCCGGGATGGGCAGTGCCCGTCCCCGGGGCACCGACAGCGCCCGTGGGCAAACCGGGCAGGAAACACCCGCTGGAGCCGGCAGGGAGAGAGGTGCATCCGGCAGCGCCGGCAGCGGTCGATCCCATCCCCAAAATCCGTGTGGCACGGTGCCAGCCGTGCCCCCCTACCTGGGCAGTGAGGGGACCGCGGTGGGCCCGAGCGGCACCGCGGGGAGGGGCGGGGGAGGCCGGCAGGGAGCGGAGCTTCTCAGCCGGGACTTCCTGCACTGCCCCAACAGCAAAACTTCCTGAGCTGGCCGGAGCTGCGGCATGTCCTGCACGGCAAATCCTCCCCGTGGGGCTGAGAACCGCGGCATGGCCGCTGCCGGAACGCTGGCACAGATGGCACTAACACCCAGCACGGATGGCATTACACCCACGGCACAGCTGGCACCGAACACCCAGCACGGATGGCACCAAACACCCAGCACAGATGGCACTAAACCCACGGCACAGCTGGCACCAAACACCCAGCACAGACAGCACTAAGCCCACGGCACAGCTGGCACCAAACACCCAGCACAGATAGCACTAAACACTGGCACAGCTGGCACCAAACCAGCATGGCAAGTACCAAACTGATGGCATGTCCAGCACCAAACCAGCACAGCTTGTACCAAAGTGGCGGCCATCAGCCTTATGGTGCCCGGGCAGCTTTCTGGGCAGGGCAGGATGGAGAGTGGCTCCAGGAGGATTTGGGTGACTATCTTGGTGCAGAAATGCAGTGGTGGGAACAGTTCCCACCAGGGGTGCCAGGATGGACATTGTTGATCCAGAGTCCAAGGAGCCCCAGGGGTTATGCTGGGGCTGGGGGAAGGGTTAGTACCCCCACAGGACATGGTGGTGCAGGAGATGTGCTAAGGTCTGGGGTGGGCATAGGTACCCCAGGCAACCCGTGTTGTGACCCCGAGGGTCCCACCCACATCACAGTAGCCCCCCACACAGACCCAGCTGCCTTGGGCATCCCCAAGCCCATGCCCCTGCCTCCCCCCTTACCTCCTCTGGGGCACAGCCCTGGGGGGGAGCACGGGGGGGCGGTCAGGCAGTGGAGGACCCTTCAGGCTCTTGGTTTCCAGTTGGTGTCGCTTGGCTGGCAGTGGTGGCAATGGGGGTCTCACCCTGCTGTCAGCAAGGGGCTTCTCCCCAAGGGCTGGCGGAGAGGGGTCTTCCAGGACTGGGAGATGGCTGCAGGACGCAGGGTGGGGCTCGGGGCTGTCCCCCAATAGAGACGGTGAGAATTTGAGGGGGGGCCGGCAGCCCACCCTGGGTGGGATGGGTGGGGGCAGCTGGGTGAAGCTTGCACCCCTCTCTGGCTCCAGCAGTGGGGTCCCACCTGGCTGTGGCAGGCCCCGGGGCTCCAGCTGCTCTGCTGCAGGGCTCGGGCGGAAGATGTGGCGTTTCATGGGGACAGGTTTGTTGGCAGGGGGCTCCTGAGTCCCAGTGGGCAGTGGGGTCTCAGCAAAGGCTTTCTGCAAGCCCAGGAGGATGCGGCGGCGGTGGCCGGGCAGCAGCACCCCAAGGCGGGTGAGCCCCTCGTCTGTCAGAGCCCGGCAGTCCCACACTGACCACAGCTCACTTTGCTGGAAGTTCTCCACATACTGGTCGAGGTGGAGAGCAGACAGCCAGGCAGCCACTGGCAGAGATCCCTCCTCCTCCATGGCAGGGGGCTGGCCACAGAAACCTGCAGCAGTCAGTGCATCTTCTGTTGCCAGCGAGGCTCAGGATGACATCAGGACCTGGGAATGGACACAACAGGATCAGGATCAGTCCCAAAACACACACCGGGTGAAGCCTGGGGTCCCAAAACCAGTGAAGCAACCTGGTTTTCCTATGCCCTCTGATCATGCTGTGTCCCCTGGATCACCCAGTTCTGACCTGGGTGGCTGCAGAGGTGTGGAAATGCTGGAGGGTCCCAGTTTAGGCATTAAAACATAGAGGCCGTCCCTTTAGAAGTGAAGGCACCATGGGGCCCCAGCTTGGGCCCAGGGGGTGACATCTGGGCTGTGGGACAGAGCAGTAGTAGGGGATTATCCACATTGTGGATAATGAGGGAATATGCCTGAATATGCCTGATTCTAGGGCAGGGCAGCTGTTGGCTGCACCTCAGGGCTGTCACCCTCCAGGACGCAGCTCCCCTGGTTTACAGCAGCAAGCCAGAATGGAGTTACATGGACAGTTGGATCCAGAAGGCTGTCCCCTCTTCTGGGCTGTCCCTATCACAGCCAGCAGGGTGCTGTCACTGGAGCCCCCAAACCAAACCACATCAAACCCCTCCTCACAGACCATATGCTCACCATGGCATTACTCCCAGCTCCAGAGCCCTGTGCATCCCTGGCATTGCTCTAGCATGGCACCACACCCTGCAGTGCTGGCAGAACACTTGTGCAGCACCCTTGGTGCACACACCTACCAGAGTGCCCTTGTGGCATCCACAGCTTGGGACATGGGGTTCACTTGGTGTCTCAGCTCCTGCAGCAGAACATCCATCCCACACCATAGCTGTTGGCAGGGCAAATCCCTGTTATCCCAACAAGCAGCAGATGGAATTCCCTGCCCTTCCCACCCACCAGCATCACGGTCTCGGCAGGCTCCAGGCAGGAGGCAGATCCCATCACTCCGGCGCACGCAGCACTGCTAGTGACCCCAGCACCATCTTATTTTGTGTTTGCTGGAGGTTTTTCTAGACCTGCTAAGAGTGAGCCAGAGGATTTCCTGGAGCTGTAAATAGGCCAGGCTGATCTGCCGTCAGAGTCACATTTGCTGTGACTCAGGCAGGTCCCTCAGCAGCGCTTGCGGTTTCGGTGCAAAGTGCACAGCCGAGCAAGGCTCGTCCTCAACCCGGCACTAACTGGACACTGCTGAGCCTGAGGCATCATTCCCACAGCCAATGACCCCTGCACCTCGAAACACAGCATCTCAGTGGTGCTGCTGGGATGTGGCCACAGTGCCACTTCCCTGGCACTTCCTGACACAGTTTGGCTTTGCTTCAGGCTCCAAGGACCAAGTGCTTGGAGCCTGAAGCCTTTGCTTCCTTCTCCAAGGAAGAAGCAACAGGGACCCAGGGCTGGCTGACCCCTGTGGCTCTTTGCTGGCAGCACCAGACAAATCAGCAGCACCCAGGATCTTCCCACTGGTCCCAGCAATCCCAACCAGTGTCGGAATCTGTGGGTATTGGTGATTCTGAGATTGCAGAAAGTCTCTGTCTGTCAGCCCCACTGCCAAAGCAGAAGCCATAATTGGTCTGTGCTGTTTCAAGGTTGTTTATTCTGTTTATCTCTAACATGTTCTGCTGCCCTGCTGCAGGTCTGTCCTGCAGGGCAGCGTGTGGGGCTCTGCCCTCAGTGGGATGGTACAAACATTAAATACCAGAAACTACCTGTGCTGGATTTACAATAATGTGCCAATATCTGTCACCTGCGTTGGACAGTGTGTCCCCAGCCTGAACCAACAGAAAAATGCCAACACCACAGTGAAACATGGAGGGCATGAAGAAGGAGAAAAAGGACAAGACACACTCAATTCCTCCATCTTGTCTCCTCTGAACCCCTAATCTAGAAACTTAAAATTTTACCTTTGCACCCGTGCCACACTTAATTATTACTCTTATCAAACACTCAAAGCTTGTAATTCATCCTGTAAGATTGAAAACTCCTCTCCATGGACAGAGATCACAGACAGTGTCTCTGGGGGCTCTGTCCAGGGGGGTTCCTGACCCCTGCCAGGGTCCCAGACCTGCCAGGGCAGCCAGAGGGAAGCCCTGGATTCCCACAAACCAGCACCCCAAAAATCCCTGAATCGGAATAAAATTCTCTCTCCCACCTCCTCACCTAGAAAGCCCTCATCTATTACTGAAAATGAATAAGTAATGGTGCTGGGTGACATTGCTGTCACCACATCCCAGTGACACCAGCACAGGCAGGCTGAACTCCAACTGGGCACTGGCTCTGGAGGAGCAGAGGGAAATACAGTGACACCAGTATGGGGCTCCCACAAATCTCCTCCTGTCCTGGCTAGAGCCAGAAGTCACCACCACTGTCACCCACTGACACCAGTGCCAACATCCCCGGTGCTGTGCCAGGACATGGCTGCAGTGGTGGGACAGACCTATCAGGAAGGGACAGCTGCACCAGCACTCACCACTGGCACTGCCCCAGCATTATCTGGGGTGGCTGAGGGCCCTCCTTGCTGCTGACCGGGGACAGGGATGAGGACAAAACTCCAACGAGGGAAGTGCGGGGTCCCCGGTGTGCCAGGCTGGCAGGTCCCCGTTGCTGTCCTTTGCCCTCAGCAAGTAAATCATTCATGAGGCCTTTTCTAGGTTCCCTCCTTCTGTCATTAATCATTTAACCTCTGTGCTAAACAAGATGAGGATATTCCAGAAGTAAAACCAAGACAGGGAGATGCTGTAACCCAGCTAGCTGCTGGGGATCAGGGGGTAACCCTGGCTGTGGCCCCTGCCAAGCACAAATCCTCCCAGTGCTGACCCACTGCATTCCTCCCTGGGATTAGGCAACACCACAGGGGCTGTTTTGTAAGAGACTTAAAGGCTGGACAAATGGTGTGAGGAGGGAATGGCAAGGGTTTGCCAGCGCTCTGGCACTGTGGCTGGTGCTCAGGGGGGATAAATCAGGATGCCAAAATACATGAGGACCAGATCCCTCAGCCCCATCCCAAACCCACACAGCCCTCACCCTCGCAGTGCTGGGGATGAAGGATCTGGGGGTGCTTGGTGCTGGTCCCCTTTATCTGGACCAAGAGGCTCAGCAAGCCACTCTATACCCAAACTTGGGTGTTAGCTGCTTTTCTGGGGGCTCCTGCAGCTACCCCAGCCCACCCCAGATGCCCTCAACTCAACAGAGTATTTGGGACACACCTCATTCCTCAGCAGAGCTGAGCATCCTAACCCAGGGAGGAGCCCCCATGATGCAGGAGTGTGCCCACCCTTCTCCCACTGCATCCCACCACTCTCTCAGGGCCATGGGATTCCCAGCCCTCAGGTAGGGGACTAATGAGGGCTGGGCTTGTTTAATTAAGGAGCTGTGTATGCCATGGAAACGAAGGGCTCTGACTGGAAGTAACAGGCGAGCATGCTCCTGTCAGTGGCTCCAGCTTCCCCTGGGTAATCAATGTTACCCCTAACGACATGCAGGGATCGAGTAATGTGACCAGGGTCATCAGTGTGTCCCTGACAGAGCCACACTCAGCACCCAAGCACAGGTAATAAAGTGGTGGCCATCCCACAGCTCTCCCCTGCGTGTCCCTTCGATGGCACCCAGAATAGTGGCCATGAGCCAGGACAATCCAGCACAGGAGCACTGTTGGGTGTCTGGCACCCACTCGATCACTCTTGTTCCCATTCCAATTCCTCCTCCAATGTAGGCAAACCCTGCCTGCACCCCACATTCCCCTTCCCCAGCTCTGTGGGCTCATTAATCAAGGAAAGCCAATTACCGGCGCACGGTCCCTCGGGTGGCCAGCCTCGGCCTGCCGTGGCTCAGCTGGCGCAGTGGATGTTTGCCAAGGGGTCTGTGCCCGCCCCAGCGCTTCCTCAAACGCCACCTCAGCAATGGGAACTTTCCGGAGAGCCGAGTGGAGCTCGGATGTGGTGCAATCGCCACCACAGGCCCCGCCAGCACTGGGAGGCCTCAGCGCGGTGAAGCGCTGCCCACAGCCGCCATGAGGGCCCAGGAGGCCGCGTCTGGAGGCGGTGTGAGCCCCGGGTGACAGAAGGACAGGGCAGGGCTTTCACAGGAGAGGAAGGAAGAGGCAGGCAGGGCGAGCTCTGGGAAGCGAGAGCTCGGCAGTCCTGCTGCAGGAACCGGGTACCAAGGACAGGGCGCAGCGGGGCAGCAGGACAAGCCGAGCTCTGGTCGCTGGACAGGAGGGGACAAGCAGGCAGGTGGCTGCCATGGAGCCCTGTGGATTCCCAGAGAGGGCAGTAAGCTGTTACCCACCAGGGTTCCTGTGGGCACAGGGTGTTACAGTGAGCTCATGGGCACCCTGTGCCCCCCTTCCCCCAGGACCCTGTGACTCTGATCTGTGGGAATCCAGGGCTTCCCTCTGGCTGCCCTGGAAGGTCTGGGACCCTGGCAGGGGTCAGGAACCCCCCTGGACAGAGCCCCCAGAGACACTGTCTGTGATCTCTGTCCATGGAAAAGAGTTTTCCATCTTACAGGATGAATTACAAGCTCTGAGTTTTGATATCAGTAATAATTAAGTGTGACACGGGTGCAAAAGTAAAATTTTAGATTTCTAGATTAGGGGTTCAGAGGGGACAAGATGGAGGAAATTGGATGTGTTTTGTCCTTTTCCTCCTTCTTCATGCCCTCCATGTTTCACTGTGGTGTTGGCATTTTTCTATTGGTTTAGGCTGGGGACACACTGTCCAACGTAGGTGACAGATATTGGCACGTTATTGTAAATCCAGCACAGGTAGTTTGTGGTATTTAATGTTTGTACCATCCCACTGAGGGCAGAGCCCCACACGCTGCCCTGCAGGACAGAGCTGCGGCAGGGCAGCAGAACATGTTAGAGATAAGCAAGAATAAACAACCTTGAAAACAGCACAGACGAATTATGGCTTCTGCTTTGGCAGCGGGGCTGAAAGACAGAGACTTTCTACAATCTGGGAATCACCAACACCCACAGATTCCGACACTGATCAAGATAACCCCTGGATCCTCCTTCCTGCCCCAACGGGGTTGGCGGAGAGCCAGGAAAGCCCATCCTGTCCAAAACCTATATAGACCCCTGAGATTTCCTGTTCTCTCTCTTTTGCCCCGCTCTCCATGGACACCACAGAATAAAGAGAGCTGTACCAACCAACACCCTGGGGTAAGGGCCTCTTTTGAATATTTATCCCTCTCCTGGTATTCCTCCCCTCTCAGCCCCTTATCTCTGAGCTAGTCGGATTCTTTGGGGGGCTGCGTGGAGGGGGGAAAACTACAACAGGGGACAAAGCCGAGTGCTGGAAGGACCTGTGGGAACAGGGGGTTCTTCAGCCACCAAGCTCTAGCAGCATTGAGCAACCAGTTTCACATCACAGCAATTTTTACCCTTTCCTGCCTAATTAAGGAGAGATCTTCAGACAAGGGGACACAGCCAGCCAGAATGAGGCCAATGTCACCAGTGGATCCAGGGGGGTCAATGTGATGTCTCCAACAGACCTCCTAGGGCTACCGCAGGTTCTCCGTCCAGCTGGGAATTGGAAACACCACATCCTCACCCCAAAACTGCCCAAGCAGGATCCTCAGCAAGCAGTGATTACCCCAAAGCAAACAAAGGGTTCCGGGACAGCGCCCAGAACTCCACAGACCCCTTCCCACCCAAACCTTCCACACTCCACCTCAGCGGGTGCCCATCTGCTCAGCAGCACCCAAGGTCTTTCCTGGGAAGGTGAGGCTTTTTCATTTTCAAGATCTTCTCAGCCAAATAAATTGCAAATGATATTCAAACCCCTCAGGTGCTGTTCAGGGATCAAGTTCAAGCTTGCGGAATCACAATCCAGAGGTGGAATTGCTTCTCTGGAGCCTCCTCCCTCTGCCTTGAATTGCCATTTCCAGGTGGTTCATGTGAAGAAGCCAGAGGGTGCCCAGCCCCCTGCTTGGGGGCCTGGGGGCTCACACACACACCAGGGTGTGTTCCTACATGAGAACTGCCCCAAGTTGGCTCTGTGTGCAGATGGAGGGTGTGCACAGAGGTGGAAGGTGGGCAGTGGTAAGGTGGGTGAGAAGTTAGGGACAAGGAGGCAGGAAAACTGAGAGTTCCTCATTTCCCCAAGGTACCACCTGCATTCCCCTTCCCCCATGGGGAAGGTAAAACATGTCCCAGGCTGTGGCACCAACAAACAGATTAGTTTTATCAGCAAACAGTATTCCCTTCCAGAGTGTTGCTGCCTGCCTCACAAATCTAGACAGAAAAGGGGCAAATACAGCCACAAATGACCAAATCCAGTCCAAAAAAAGTGGCAAATCCAACCAGAAATGGGGAAATCCAGACAGAAAAGGGGTAAATGCATCTGGCAATGCTGTCGCTACCCACTGAGTTCCACTGGAATGCTCTCAGCTCCTGACACACTTTATGGAAGCTGCCAGCAAACTAGGTCAGGAAGCCAAACCTCACATGCACAGCCACCCCAGAGGAGGCCCAGTGTCCCAGGGTCTGGTGATGCTGGGGGGTGAGGGGCAGGGGGAGCACTGTGCCAACAGCCTGGCTGCAGAGGATGAGTCCCTGATGGGTCCCCTGGGAAGCATGGCACCTCCTTCCCCCCCGTGAGAAATCAGCCCCATCACCCAACACTAAAACCATGCAGGTCCCTGTTTCACTTTCCCATAAGTGGGAAGTGAGAGTGTCACGAGGAAGGGGTGACCCCTCCAGCTGTGGATGGGGTGTACCCTTTTCCAGCCCTGCTGCCCTCCCACCTCCTCAACTCTAGCCCATGCACAGGCCCTGTCCCCAGCAGCAGGGTCACACCATAGCAGGGCCACCCCCCAGATCCCCCTGGCCACCACAGCCCTGCAGATAAGCCAAGCCAGGGGATGCAGCAGCAGGGACAGAAGTACAGGGACCACCAACCATGTGCACCCACTTTGCTAAAGACTTTCTACACAGCCAGGCTCTCCCTCACCTGCAGATTTGAGGGAATCATCTGCAAAGCATCCTCAAGCATCAAACCTCCCACAGACACAGAGTCCTGCCACAGGAGCTGCATCATTCTCTGTGTGGGGGAGCATAACTCCCTGCTTCCCACAAGATACCTGCAAAATCTCAAGGGCTCACCTTGCTCTGAGGCTAAGTTCTGGCAGCAAACACATCCTCAGTATTGCTCTAAATATCCCTATCCCTGATGTCCTGGCTGTGGCCCATGATAGCACATCCCCAGTAGCTGCTGGAGCATCCCCAGAAAACCACCATAAGCTCTTGGAGGAGTTTTCCTTACTACCTTTCTCCCAGCACCCCAGAATAGCCACCAGCCCCTACCACTCAGCTCTGTGACTCCAAAAATTGGCTTTTGGGGCTGAACCCACAAATTAAAATTGCTGTCCCTGCAATGGTGCTAGACTTAGGAACCCCCTGTGCAGGTGGAGCCCATGGGCACCCCAAACACCAACCCAACAGCCCCAGCAGTGTGAAGGTGTCCCATGGAACCAGCTTGCCATTACTGGAGGACAAAGCAACCACCATCCCAGTTCCAGCTGCACAGCCCTGGGCAAGCTCTAGGTTTCACCAGGCAGACTGGGAAGCAGTGAGAAAGAGGAAAGCAAGGGAAACCTGCTACCAGCATCACCTGGCATCTGGGTGCTATTGGTGGTGGTCAGAGTGACACAGGCACTGCTGGCAGGGGACCTGGCACAGCCACAGCTGACGCTGTTTTTTGGCCATGAATAGGGACATGCCAGATCCCCAGCCAAAAACAAATCTGCCAGCTGGGCCCTCAGGGTCCCTTTTCCTAGCTTCACCCCTGGGGTTAAGCTGAAATGTGCTGGTATTGAGCTGGGAAGTGGTGGGGTGAATTGGAATATACTGTGGAGGAGCTGGGGTGTGCTGGGGAATACTGGGATGAACTGGGATTGAGCTGGGGTGCACTGAGGTAAACTGGGGTACACTGAGATTCAGTGGGGTGCTCTGGGAATGAGTTAGGGTCTGCCTGGGGCAGCTGGGGGGCACCTGGGGAGTACCAGGGTTCAACTGGGGTACACTGAGATTCAGTGGGGTGTGCTGGGAATGAGTTAGGGTCTGCTTGGGGCAGCTGGGGGGCACTTGGGGAGTACCAGGGTTCAACTGGGGTGTGCTGGGGTTGAGCTGGGATTGAACTGGAATTGTGCCGGGAGTCTGCCGGGGACGGACAGGGGTCTACTGGGAAGAAGCTGGAGCGTACTGGAATTGAACCAGGGTTGAGCTGGGATATACTGGGATTGCGGTGGGGTATTCTGGGGGTGAACTGGAGCATATTGCAGTCGAGCTAAGGTGTGCTGAGAGCGAGCTGGGGCATAGTAGAATTTGGCTCGGGAGTACCGGGGCAGAGCTGGGGTACACTGGGGTTCATCTGCGGTATGAGTACTCCAATGGGGGTGGGGGGACCACACCACTGAGGCAGCTGAACAATCCATAATCCCCCCCACCGCCCCAGCAGCGCCCAGTATCCCCAGTGCACCCCCCCCCCCCACCCCATACTGTGTGCCCAGGGACCCACAGACACACGTGGAAAGAAACACGACCTCCCCCAGGAGAGAAGCGGCGCTGAGGAGGCTGAGTGCCCCCGTTCCCCCACTGGGGTACCCCTCCATCCCCCCGGAGCACCCCCCGGTACCTCTGTGCTGCTGCAGCGGCGGCTCCCGGAGGATGCCGGAGCGCTTCCCGGGGCGGGGGCACTCAGCGCCCCCCTTGCCAGGCCCGGGCTTGTTCCCGCACGGAGCTTTGGCTGCCTCATGGAAACAGGATTCAAGGGGAAGACTGCCAGGATTCCCCCCCCCCCCCCCAAAAAAAAAAAATTGGTTGCGTGGGAGGGGGTTCTTGCCTCCCCACGCAATTCCCAAGGTCTTAGTGGGGGGTCAGAAGGAGAGTGGGAGGGTTTGGGGACGCAGAGGGGATGTGGGGTGCCCATGGGCAGCCCTCACGGCTGCCCAGCCTGGGACAATGGTCCTTTCATGCCGGCGCTCAGGGACCGGGACACGCTGGCTGCCTGCTCCGGGGGTGGGAAGGGCCCCCCTGCTCGGCCCCTCGCCCACGCGAGGCCAGGGCAGGAGGGGCCACGGCTCAGCCCCACAGTTAGGGCATGGTGCTCAGTGGGGCTCAGCCAGGGGACCAGCGTGAAATAGCCTAAAAAGCTCCTTTACTGCTTGCATCCCCCCCCCTTACTCCTGGAATTCCCACTCCCACATCCCTCCGCTCCTTACCCCACTCCCCAGAGCCATCACATCCCCCACGTTATCCCATCCTGCTGCAATTCCCACTCCCACATCCCTCCGCTCCTTATCCCACTCCCCAGAGCCATCACATCCCCCACGTTATCCCATCCTGCTCCCCAGAACCACCACATGCCCCTGCTGTCCTATCCTGGATGCTCAGATCAATCTGGGGGGGGATACCCTCCCAGAGCCTTTGGCAGAGGATGAGGGTGCCATGGCCTTACCCAGTTTGGGGGTGTCACAGAACAAAGTGCTGTCTGAGACCCCAATGGTCTGAAGGGCTGAAGCCTTGTAGTCCTTCCCAGCACATTTCAGGGATGACCCATGTCAGTACCTGAGTGTCCCCAGCACACCCTTAGATCACTACCCCCCTCCATATATCCTACCTGCACCCCAGGTCTTCTCAACCCCGTGTGCCAGAGCATATTCCACTTCCCTTTGGAGCCATCTTCCCTCTCTGGAGCTGCAACTTCCCAGAACTGACAGACCTAAACCCTCCCCACAAGGGGCTTTACCCCGTCACTGCCCTGCTCCGTGTCCCCCTGGCTCCAGAGCCGCTGCAGGGTGTCCTGTATCCACTTCAGCTCCATTTCCAACCTGCCAGGCAGGTGGTGGCCAGGTTCCTTTTTAATTGAGTTCTATTTTTAGTTGGGATCAGTGCAGGAGGGTGTGTGTGGGGGGGTGGAAATTAAGAGGAGAAATGGGAAGCAAGTCCCTAGTGCCCACCCCTGTCCCACAGGTGACAGAGGTACAGGCACAGAGAATGGCACGTGCTGGACAATGCCACCCACCAAGACCCTGCTAGGGCACAGAGAAGGGCTGGGGCCTGCTGAGGTTTTGGGGTGCCACAGCAGTAGGAGGGCAAAGTGGGGTGCACAAGCACCCTGGGTATACCCCCAGGAGGAGACAAGAGTCCCAGGGCTCCACAAAAGCACCACAATCCCTGGGAGTGTCAGCTCTGTTCCCCAGTATTCTCCTCCTAGAGAAGCCAGGATGTATCCCCCCAGAGTGCCCAAAAATTCAGTCTCCTCTCCCAGAGGAGGTTTTGGGGAAAATGTACTGGTGGTACTGGCTTGGCTGGGGCTGTGGGAAAAACTACAGGGGCATGTATGTAGCCTCATGCCTAGTTAGTGCCCAGTGCAAATTCATTTTAGGGGTTTCTCTGTCACCCTCTGGTGGCATCACCACCACCCAAAATCCCCTGGAGATGACAGTCCCACAACCCCCGAGGGTCTGACCAGCACCCACCATGAGCAGGGACCCCCTGCCTGAATGCACTATGGGGACAGGGATGGCTCTCAAAGGACCAAGGTGGGACAGAGGTTGAGTCCCTCCCATGCCAGATTTAATTATTTTATTCCTAAATAATCAGCTCTGGTACAAGGTACAAAATCTCCCATGTCCCTGTGCACCCCCAGAAAAGAAGGGGGCAGGAGCATGGCCAAAAACCAGCTCCCAAACCCCCAGTCAAGGCCTCAAATTCCAGTGGAGGAAGGGTTCAGGCACCCAGCTTGGAAAGGGTCCCCATCCTAGAAAGGCAGGGGAGGGGACAGGAGCCTTCAGAGACCCACAGAACACCTGGAGGTGCCAGGAGTCCCCCCAAGTCCTCTCAACGTGCCTGAAGATGCTGGGAGCCCCCAGAGACACTGGGCACACCTGGAGGTGTGAGCTTATCCCAAAGCCTCCCCCAAACAAACCTGAAGATGCTGAGAGCCCGTAAGACCCCCCACAACATGAATGGAGATCCCAGGAGCCCCCAAAACATCTGCCACAGCGTATCTGGAGGTGCCATGAGCCCCTCAACACATCCCACATGCCTGAAGGTAAGACCCCAACATCCCCTCCAACATGCTGGAGGTGCCAGGAGCCTAGAAGCTTCCCCTCTACATGCTTGGAGATGCCAAAAATCCCCAAAGGCCCTCCTTCCCAGCATGCCAGGAGGTGCCAGAAGCCCCCCAAAAACCCCTCTGCATGCCCAGAGGTGCAGGCAGGTGCCCAAGCACCCCCTGCTGGGGGTGGGGATCCCATGGGATGAAGGCAGTTCTGTTGGACCATAACAGAGATGGGGAGCAAGGATGGGGGGCAGAGGGGGAGCTCAGTGGAAGGGTCTCCAGGGCTGAGGAACAGGCACAGGGCCCCCCTTTTCCTCTGCCCCCACAAAAGCTGAAGGTCACTTTGGGTTTGCCACCTATAGGGAAAACACTGGTGTCCCACAAGGGCTGAGTGACCAGACAACCCCAAACTTCTCACCCTGGGGGACCCACTATGCCCCTGCTGTCCCCAGACAGGGGTACAACAATGGGAGGGTCCCCCTGAACCCAAAGTGGGGGTGCATGTGTACAGGTGTGTGAGATAGAGACACAAACCATGTTGGAAGTGGGGGGATAGGGAGAGGAGCCCCCAGGGGGGTGTCATGTCAGGCTGTCCCAGCCAGGGGAACAAGGAGAGGAGCTCCCAGGGGAATCAGGTCAGGCTGTCCTCATCACTGCCCTCGCCACGGTCCTCCTTGCTCTCGGCCAGGGAGCTCTCATCAATGTTTTCCAGGGAATCCGCATGCTGGAGGGAGAGCTCAGAGAGTGCCAGGGCTGGGAGTCGGCTCTGCTCCGGGAACAGCCAGGGCTTGAAGTGAGGGTCATGCTTCTGCTTCCACTCAGGGTACTTGAGGCATGCCTTGTACATCTTCTTCATCGCCTGGGAGGAAGAGTGAGATGGGCACAGAGACCCCTTACCCCCACACCAGCCCCACACCCACGCTGCAGACTCACCTTGGGGGCCAGGAACTGGGAGGATTTGTTCACCACCCACTTCGGTAAAGAACCTGGAGAGAAGGGAGGGGTGGCTGGGAGTGGGACCCCCAGCATCCCCCAGGTGCCTAAAAATCCTAAAAACCAGGACCCCCACAGCACTCTCAGTGGGCACATGTGGCTAGAGAGAGGGAACAGGGTTCAATCCATACTGCTCTCTGCTCTTGCAGAAGTCAAAAATAGTGACTTCAGCATTTTGGGTCCCTCTTCAACCCCAAAAAATTAAAGATTTCAAGAGAAGACATCCAAGATGTTTCCTCCTGACATTGCTCCATGCTCGGCTCTGGCTGCATCCCAAGATGCTCCTGCTGATGCTTCCAAGCCCACCTTGAGCATATCCACAGGTCCTCCTGAACCCATCCCGAGTCCCCCTGAGCTCAACCTGAGACTTCTTGAAGCCCTACTGACCCTGCCCTGAAATCCCAGAGCCCAAAAAGAATCCCCACTGAGCCACCTCCAGCTCAACCTGAGCTCTCATTAAGTCCAAGTGAGTGCCTATTCAGCCTTCCCCTAGCCCACCCTGAGCCCCACAAGCTACTCTTGAGCCCTCACTGAGCCCAAAGCCCCCATTAAGCCCCAACAGAGGCCACCCTGAACTCCCAATGAGCCTACACTGAGAACCCATAAGCCCCCTTGAGTTCCACAAGGACCCCACAGGGCCCCCCAAGCACACCCTGACATGAGGGAAGGACTTGAGGGTGCTGAGCCCCAGGGCACAGAGCTGGGGGGTCCCTCTCTCACCTTTGGGGTCCACCTGTGCCAGGTAGGTGATGGTGCAGCTCTTGGCTCCTGTCCCCTCGATCAGGTAGCCTGTCTGAATGGAGACAGCCCGCACCATGTCCTTGCGGGGGGGGTACTTCTGTGGTGGGCAACAAGGAGGGAACGTGAGTCAGTGGCAGGGCAGGTGGGCTACAGCAGGCACCAGCCACAAGCAGGGCTGTCACGACCCCCTCAACCCTCCAGCCTATCTCCCCAAGCTCTGAGTGAGCCCCAGCCCCAGCCCAGCACCACAGGACCCCTGGTGCCCCACTAAACTCACAGGATGCTTGACAGAGTAGTTCATGATGATGTAGTCAGAGCCCATGGGCAGCCAGGAGCGGAGTGTGACCACGTCCCGGTTCTTCAGGGGCTTGGGACACCTCCCTAGGGACAGCACCGGGTGGGATGTTCCAGAGTGAGACACCCACCTTCAAGAATGGGGTCCCCTTCTCCAAATCCCCGCAAACTGGTATACAGGCTCCTCCCTCCAAAGCCAGACACCACAGATCCCCCAGACGCCAAACCCAGGGGTGGAGTGGTAGCAGCCCTGGGATTCAGCCCTCCCCCAGGACCGCCCAGATCCCCCTGGCCCCTCCTCACAGGCGTAGTAGCCCACATCAGAGTTGGCTGTCAGCCTCCCGATGTCAAAGGTCTCGATGACATTGGTGTCCCACTTCTTGCGGTACTCGATGTCGTGGAGCACGTCGTACAGCGTCTCCGCCGGCACGTCCCTGCACTCCATCCTGCACTGCAAGGCAGGGGGCATGAGAGACCTGCCAGGGGCTCCCCAGGGTGGGAGAGTGGCCATGGGGACCCCTGCACAGGAGGTCAGCTGTGGGGATCCCCAGCAGGATGGCAGCGGGGACCTTGTGGTGGGAGGATGACCATTGGGACCCCCAAGTGGGAAGGTGGCTGTGGGAAGCCCCAGCAAGTGGGGTGGAGCTGTCTCCTCTCAATACATCCTCCTCCAAGAAGGCCTGGATCCCAAAGAGCAGCTCAGTTTGCTACCCAGAGCCACGCCGTAGCACAGGCATGCAGGGCCTCAAGGCAGTGTGGAGCTGAATCCTGGCTACCAGGGGACCCTGCTTCCCACCTGTCCCCCCATCACTGTGGATGTGCTCCCCACAAAGTGGCATCCCTGCACAGGGGAGCCAAGAGGAGCCAGTATGCTGTGCTGGTGCCTTGGGGCAACATGGATCACACAGAAGGTGTTGGAGGGGTGCAGAGTGAGGAGCTGCTCCGTGACTACAACAGCCAGATCCAGGGAAGGCAAAGAGACAAGGAGAACAGAAAGGTGAGGGTGGCCACCCCAGTAGCAGGGATGCCATCTGCCAAGGTCAAGGAGCCAAGCGTGGGGCAGGGAGAACAGGCAGCAGCCTGTCCCTGGGAATGCCACTGGCTCCTGTTTATCCCCAGGGATGGCATCTGCTTCTCCAGACCCCTGCGGTTCAGGATTTAGGGCTGGCCCTGTCACCCCAGCATGTGGTACTAGAGACCCTCCCAGCCCTAGGAAGGAGCACAAAAGCACCCAGCAATGGGGCACAGCCTCACATGCCACTTGGTGAGACACAGTTCCCCCACAGTGCTGATCCTCAACCCCACAGATCCATCCCTGCCCCATGGAGTCTGCCCTCAACCCCACAGTGCTTATCCTCAGTCTCAGAGACCCATCCCTGTTCCACAGAGTCCATCTCCAGCTCCTCCACTAACCCAAAAACTTGTCTGGGAACACCCACCACTGCAGGGCAGTTTTGGGAAGAGCCTTCCTGGATGATTTTCTTGAAGAATCCCTGCTCCCACCTGCACCCAGGCCAGCCCAGCACCATGCTCAGGTGGATTATGCCCAGAGCAGCAAGGCTGGTCAAGCCAGTAGTGCAGGACTTGCCCTGCAGGTGACTCACATCCTGGGGGAGTGCCAGGAGGGTCGCAGCGGGAGAGGGGATGGTGCCACCTGGGAAGCGCCTGGAAATGCACACCCAACCCTGAGTCAATATTGACTAATGGGGTGAGGAGGAGGAGGAGGAAGAGGAGGTGGAGGAGAAAGAGATGAAGTCCCCAGGGCTGGGGTTATGCTATGCCCGAGGGAACATAAAATGGGTGCCAGACTGTGGGACAGGAGCAGATCCAAAGGGGAGATCCACCACCACTGCCTGGGGGAGTGGTGAGGGCTGCAGCCACCAAGGGGGTCCCCAAGCTCATCCTCACTGGCAGCTTCACCAACACCCCAAATCTTTCCACTGCATCCTACAGGTTGGCTCCTGGTCATCCTCTGGGAACAGCCCATTTAGAGGGAAAACCATCATCCCTGGGAGATCTCAGATGCCCAGGTACCAACTCACTGCCCCACCGGGTAGGATGGGGTGTCCTGGCTGGGTTCCCCCAACCTATAACCAGTCCCAAGGCCCCTAGATGTCCCACTGAGAAATCAGCCATGGTACCAGCTTGTTCCCAGACTCCAGAAAACAGGTTAGACGGGAGCTGCATCCCTAATGGAGGGGGGCGGGGAGGAGGGGGCGGCAGCCTCAAAGCAGGGCGAGACCTTCAGGTTCCACTTAATTAGGCAAGGAATCCAGGAAGAATCCAGGATGAATTCAGGGGGAAACCAGCTCTTGGAAGCAGCAGGGAATCCCCAGCACCCACAAAGAGACCCCCCCAGCATAAGGGGCAAACCCCTGGGCCCCTTGCTGTGCCACGTGTGTCCATCTTTTCAATGGAATGCTCCCAGCAGGAGCATTTCATCCTAGGTGGGATGGTGGACCTGGGTGCTGCTGGGGGCCACGGGGTGGGGACAAGGACTGTTACCCCACAGGGTCTCCAATACCCAGTGGCACACACGTGGAATCAACATTATGAACACCCAGCAGGACCTTTCCAAGCAGGATTTGTCTAGGAGGGTGTGGAAACCTGGCTCAGGGACCCCCACAGGCAAAAGACAACTCCAGGTGCCACGGGAGCAGCTGTGCCAGGACATCCTGGAGTGGGCTGGGTCCCTGCCATGCCGACGTGGCACACTGGGATTGTGCGACAGGGAGGGGACGGGACGTACCCAAGCGCCACCTCAGTCCGGGGAATGTTTTGGGATGCAACCCCCAAGAGCAAACAGCAGGGCTAGGGGACACGAGGAGCTTGGAGGGGGGGAGGTCGGGATGCACTGTCACACAGAGCCATGCCTGGATGCCACAGTGATGGATCTTCCACATCCCACCCACCATGGGTCTCCACCTCTGTGGGGTAGGCTGCAAGTGGCACCAGAGACTCCCTACACCCCAGAGCCCACCATCCCCCCCTCCCAGAGCACACTGCTGCCACCAGGGCACAACGGGGACCTGTTCCTGGCTCACGGCAGCCCAAACTCCTCCAACATGCTACAGTGGAAGCAACCCAGTGGTTGCATAGCCACTGCCAGTGCCCCAAGGATAGGTTTCACCAGCAGTGCTGGTGCCAACTGCTCGCCTGCTGCAGAGCAGTGTGTAAGCAGGCCGCACTGTCACTGCTGCCACCACCACCACCCGGGATCAACACCAGGACAAGGGTGATGCCACCCACTACACCAGGAGAGCATCATGGAGGTGCCAGCAGGGACAGGGACACCAGCCAGAGACTCCAGTGTAACCCCATCTGTACACTGCTCCTGTCTCAAGTTGTCTCTTGGAATCCCGGTGTCCCCACTTTGCAAGAGGGAAGAGCCGGGATAAGCGTGCACCTGCCTGTGCCAGCACACCAAGAGAGAAGAGACCCACAGGGAAACACAGTGGGGACATAGGGAGCTCTGGGCAAGGGGGACAACCCCAATGATAGCAGGCCAGTGGCTGCAGGCTCCAAGAAGTCCCTAAGCCTACCCCTGGTGTGCAGCAAGCATGGGAGATGCATTCCCAGTGGGTGAAGTGGGGAGGACCCATGGCCCCACATGCCCTGGGGGTTCCTGTTTGTCCCTGGCTTGGCCCTGGAGTCCCAGACTGCCCATTTGTCCTGGCGTGCCAGTTAACCCCACCTGTCCCGGGGTCCCTGCTGGCCAAGTCCCCACTCACCCCAAGGTGCTGCATCACCTGAGGGACCCCGCTATTCCCGGAGATTCCCACTCACCCCTGGGTGCTGGTTAAACCCCGAGCTCCCATTCACTGTGGGGTCCTCGGTCCCTCCTGCATCCACCCGTCCCCGCGCCCCATCCTCGCCGCTGGGTACCCCAATCCCAGGGGGATGCCGGGGCGGGGTCTCACCGTGCACCGGGGGTGCCCGGGGGTGGATGGGGACATCTCACCGCGTACCAGGGTGTGCCGGGAGGGAGATCTCACCTTGATCTTGTGGAGGGCGCGCTCGGGCTCCAGCAGCTGCACCCAGACCCCCACCCCGCCCTTGCTGTAGGTGAGGCTCCAGCCGCGCTCCGACTCGCACTGCGCCCGGAACGCCCCGAAGTCCCGGTCGTCGGGGATCTGCACGCTGTCGCGACTCGACATGCCGCTGTCGTGACCCGACATGGCCCCGGAACGCCCCCACCCCGCCGGTGCCGGTGCCGGTGCCGCGGGAGGCGCCAGCCCCTAGGGCGGCATTGCGGGGCGCGGGGCGCGATGGGACCGGGGCGGGACCGGGGCGGGACCGGGGCGGGATCGGGGCGGGACCGGGGATGGACCGGGGATGGACCGGGGCGGGACCGGGGCGGGACCGGGGCGGGACCGGGGATGGACCGGGGAGGGACCGGGGCGGGACCGGGGCGGGACCGGGGCGGGACCGGGGCGGGACCGGGGATGGACCGGGGAGGGACCGGGGGGGGGGATCGGGACGGGACCGGGGATGGACCGGGGATGGACCGGGGATGGACCGGGGCGGGACCGGGGATGGACCGGGGCGGGACCGGGGATGGACCGGGGATGGACCGGGGCGGCACCGGGGATGAACCGGGGATGGACCGGGGCGGGACCGGGGATGGACCGGGGATGGATCGGGGCGGGACCGGGGCGGCACCGGGGATGAACCGGGGAGGGACCGGGGATGGACCGGGGATGGACCGCTGCGGGAAGCACCGAGAGGCGGAGCGGGGGGAGACCTGGGGGTGAACTGGGGGGGACCGAGAGCACCGGGGCGGAGGAATTAGGAGGGGAGAAACCGGGAAGACCAGGCGGGAACTCAGCACTTGGTGGAAGGGCAGTCCATGGGAGAGGGATGCAGCCCAGGTTGGAGGGATGCAGAGTTGTGCCCCTTGCAGGGGGCACTGTGTGCCAGGGAAGGTTTTGGTTGCATATTGGGAAAATTTATTAATTGGAAGGGTTGTCCAGCCGTGGCATCCCCATGGTACCGTGGCCAGGAGCAGGTGGGCATGCTGCCATTGGCAGTGCTGACTAGGATGTTATTTTTGGAAAAGCTCAGGCTCTGGCTCCTATCCAGCTCTGAAAATGCTGCCGACTCAGGATTTCTCTCTTTCCGTTTGGGAGCACCAAGGAACCCTCTTCCAGCTCCCATGAATAACTGTGTAAATGATGAGAGAGCATGGCAAAGCAAAGCCTGTCTCAGCAGCAGGGATGTGGGACCAAGTTCCTTATACAGGATGAGACCCTTCCAGGGGTAAAATACCCAGAGGGACAGGAGAGCACAAGGATGTCCCCATGCTCAGCACCTGTGAGGAGATGGGGGCCTGGCATCACAGGGCTCACCATGCCACACCACTGCTCACAGCATCCTCACCTGGGAAAAGGAGCCAAGGGAATCTCTGGCATCCTATCCCACTGGAAGTGGACATCCACAGTGGATGGGTGAGGATAGGATGGTGTGGCTGGTGCAGGGGGACCCTCACCCCTCATCCTTCCCTCCCTGCCCTTTCTGGCAGCTCTGCTGTGAAAGCCTGGCCTGTTCCCACCCTGTCTCCAGGGAAGCAGAAGGATGAAAGCCATCACACTAAGGCCCTTTCCAGCCCCCAGCAGTCCTGGTGCTGGAAGAAGGAGCATCCACATTCCCAGCCAGTCCAGCCATGGGGCACCACAGGCCATTCCTTATCTGGAACACAGATGGCATGGGAGTCATGGGCTAGGGAGGACAGGCTGGGGGAATGGGGTATCTGGGCTGGGGAGCTGGGGAAACTGTGCTGGGGAACTGAGGGAGCTGGGCTGTTGCAGCAGAGGGAAGTGGGGGAGCTGGGCTGGAGACACTGGTGGGAGGAGCTGCAGAGCTGGAGAGACTGGGCTGGGTATCTGGGAGAACTGGACTGAGCAACTAAGCAAGGGGAGAAGCAGTCAGTCTGGGGAAGCTGGGCTGGGAAACTGGGAGCACTGGGCTGATCTCGAGCTGGTAGAACGAGGCTGGGGAGCTACAAGCACTGGGCTAATGGAATTGGGAAACTGGGCTGGGAAACTGGGAGCACTGAGCTGATGAAGCTGGGAAACTGGGCTGGGGAAGTGGGAGCACTGAGCTGATGGAGCTAGGGGAAGTGGACTGGGGAACTGGGAGCACTGGGCTTTCTGTAGCAACTCCCAGTCCTGCTGGCCCCAGCCTGGGTGCAGAAATGCCCATTTCTGACAGCTTCCCCCACATTTCTGGTTCTTTCCCAGCTTCCCAGGTCCCAATCCTTATTCCTGCTCCCCCATCCCACATCTGCCAGCAGTGTGGCAGAGCTAAATCCAGAAATCAGTCTTTCAGGCAATAAAACCAAGTCTTCTTAATTTTTATTTATTTATTTTTTAATCAGATCCCTAAAATGCATCTTCTTAGCACCTCTGTTTAATCCAGGAGTTTGTGGGACCCTGTGGAAGTGCTGGAGTGATGGTGGGATGGCAAACTGGGCAAACAGCTGCTGGGATAATGGGGTGAAACAGGAGGAAATGGTTGGAATGAGATGTGTGCACAGGAGAGCATGCGTGTGTGCAGGCGTGCACAAGCTCCCGTGTGCACGTGTGGCATTGCATGCATACATGTAGAAATACCCGTGTGCACAAGTGAACACGTTTGTGTGCACCCCTGTGCATAAATAAACACGTGTGCATGTGAGTACATGTGTGTGCTCATGTGTGTCCGTGCATGTGTGAGTGCAGGGGTGTCTATGTGTGCGGTGTGTGGGGTCTGTGCAGTGCGTGTGCAGTGTTTGGGGTGTGTGTTTGGTGGGTGGGTGGGTGTGTGTTTGGTGTGTGTGTGCAGTGTGTGTTTGGTGTGAGTGTGGCTGGTGTGTGTTTGATATGTGTGTGGGGTGAGTGTGGTGTTTGGGGTGTGTGTTTGGTGCGTTTGGGGCGTGCGGTGTTTGGGGGTTGTGTGTGTTTGGTGGGTGAGTGTGGTGTTTGGGGTGTGTGTTTGGTGTGTGTTTGGTGTTTGAGGTGTGTGTTTGGTGTGTTTGGGGTGTATTTGATGTGTGTTTGGGATGAGTGTGGTGTTTGGGGTGTGTGTTTAGTGTGTAGGGTGTGTTTAGGGTGTGTGTGTGGTGTGTGTGTGTGTGTTTGGTGTGTGTGTTTGATGTGTATGTGGTGTTTGGTGTGTGTGTGGTGTGTGTGGTGTGTGTGGGGTGTGTTTGGTGTGTGTGTGGTGTTTGGGGTGCATTAGGGGTGCGTTTGTTGTGTTAGGGGTGTGTTTGGTGTGTGTGGTGTTTGGGGTGTGTGTGGGGTGTGTGTGGGGCGTGTTTGCTGTGTTAGGGGTGCGTTTGGTGTGTTAGGGGTGTGTGTGGTGTGTGTTTGGTGTGTGTTTAGTGTGTTTGCTGTGTTAGGGGTGTGTTTGGGGTGTGTGGGGGGTGTGTGTGGTGTGTGTGGTGTGTTTGTGGTGCGTTTGGGGTGCGTTTGCTGTGTTAGGTGTGTGTTAGGGCTGTGTTAGGGGTGTGTTTGGTGTGTGTGATGTGTATGTGGTGTTTGGTGTGTTAGGGGTGTGTTTGCTGTGTTAGGGCTGTGTTAGGGGTGTGTTTGGGGTGCGTTTGCTGTATTAGGGGTGTGTTTGGGGTGTGTTTGGTGTGTTTGGTGTGTTAGGTGTATGTTTGGGGTGCGTTTGGTGTGTGTTTGGGGTGTGTTTGGTGTGTTAGGGGGGTGCGTTTGCTGTGTTAGGGATGTGTTTGGTGTGTGTTTGGTGTGTTTGGGGTATGTTTGGTGTGTGTGGTCTGTGTGGGGTGCGGGTGCGGTGCTCGGAGCGCGCCCCGTCCGTGCAGCGCCCCCTGCCGGAGCTCGCCAGCCGCTTCCCTGCCTGCCCCGCAGCCGCCGCCGCTTTCCCGGCGTGCCCCGGGAAGGCCGCGCCGCGGCGCCTTCTGGGGATTGTAGTCCACCGCTGCAGAAAAACGCGCCCATGAGCGCGGTGAGGACTACATCTCCCGATATACCTTGCGCGCTCCTGCATCAAGCTCCGGCAGCCGCCATCTTGGTCTACCGGCCTCAGCGACGCGGGGGGGGGTAAGGTGCGAGCGGCGCAGCGGGAGGAGCCGAGGCGATCATGCTGGCGTCTCTGGCGTTCTGCCCGCTGCCACAGGGGCTGGCGCGGCTCCTCCGAGCGCGGCCACGGTGGTCGCTGTCACCTGCGACCCACGGGACTGCGGCGGCCGTGGCTGAGGGGGCCGGGGCCGCTCGGCTGGTGTTGGCCGCCGGGGGGCGCGGTGGGCTCGCGGTGCCGCCATGCGTGAGGCTGTCATGGCGGCCCGCTGCCGGCAGGGAGCGCCCGAGCGGCCCGGGCAAGGCAGCCCTGATGGCGGGGCCGCTCCCCGGGGACACCGGGCCAGCCCCGGGGGGCTCTCCCTTAGTTAATGGGCCAGGCCTGAAGGGCACCTCCACCGACAGGCCACGGCTGCCTGCTCCACGCCTGCCCCCACTGCATCCCCCCCGGCCGCTTGCCACCAGCACTGTCTGCCTTGTGCCAGCGACATCGTGCAGCCTTATGGCATCCCTCAGAGAGCCGACGCCACGGCCCTCAGGTGCAGAGCAGCGCTGCTGTCATGCGGGAGATCCCGGCAGGAGTCAGAGTGGAGCTGGGAGCTGCTCCCCTGGAGCAGGGCTGCCTGCCCTCATCGCTGCGCTGGCTTACTGCTACCTGCGGGACCGCCTGTCCAAGGGTGACTATCGCTGCTGGGGCCGGCCCCAGGGCGGGAGGAGTGGGGTGCAGGACACACAGTCTTGTGCGCTTTGGGAGGGGATGGATGTGGGGTCCCTCCTTGGGGATGGAACCTACCTGCTGGCTGTAAGCTGGGAAGCTGTCCAGGGAAGGAGTTATCCTTAATGCTTTAGTGCATAAAGTGCTTCAGGAGAGCTGGAGAGAAACTTTGGACATGGGTCTGCAGAGACAGGATAAGGGGCAGTGGTTTCCAACTGAGTGGCTTCTTCTGACCCTGAGGGCAGGCTTAGATGAAATACTGGGAAGAAATCCTTGCCTGTTAGGTTTGGTGAGGGCCTGACACAGGCTCCCCAGAGAAACTGTGGCTGCCCTGTGCCTTGGAAGTGTTCATGGACGAGGCTGGGAGCAATGTGGTCTGGTAGAAAGAGTCCCTTCTCATGGCAGAGAGGTGGAATGAGATAAGCTTTTAGGTCCCTCCCAGCCCAACCCGTTGCTTATCCCATCTCCCAGAGCTGGGTGCTGCTCTTCCCTTCTCTAGCCAGGGGGTGTCATTCTGACTCTGTGGTAGGAACACTTCTGTGGTGTCTAGAAACCTCTAGCTGAGGCTGACACCTTGGGGTGACAGTGTCCACTGCCTTGGGATGCCTGCTGCATCCCACAGCACCCTGTTCTCAGGGGGTGTGATGGGGGACTGGAGTCAGCCACCAAGACATGGAGCAGATTTTAGGTAACCTGTTTACACTGGGGTGGGCAGTGAGAGCTCTGAGCAGCAGCAGCCCCTGCACTTTCCAGGTTAGGCTGTCCATGTGTGTTCTCCATGCTAACTCCCTCCTCCCTTCTTTCTGCATTTCAGAGGATGCTCTTCTGGAAGCTGCAAGGATTAACAACGTTTCAGAAGTCAACAGGTGAGCAGGGTTCTGAGACATGAGAGCAGTGTGCCAAGTGCTGGGAGTGCAGGAAAACCCTCTCAGCACATGGGGAAGGAAGGGGCTGGCTGCTCCCAGCCCCCATGTGGTGCTCCCCTCACCCTATCAGATCCAGAGTGGGTGGGGAGGGATGGGGAGCACCCTTACTTGTTGAGCAGGAGGTGAATCACAGATCCTTGTGCTGAGAGAGGACAGTGTGAGGCCGTACCGTGCGGATGGGAATGTACCCCTGTGAGCAGCACACTGCAGAGGCTCATCTCTTGGGGTCTGTCTCTGAACAAACAGCCTTTGTGGGTTCCTCAGCCTGAGCCAGCAGTTCTCCAGGGGCCTTTTGTCCCACAAAGAGCAGAGGACAGAGCTCCACCCAGCCCAGGAAGTCAGGGAAGTGAGTGATTGGGTGACCAAAGGTATAGCTCTTAGGGAGTGGAGCATCTCCAGAGCTCCTGTCCCATGGCAGCAGGCTTTTTGTCACAGTCGGCTGTGCCCACCTCACTGGGGTGGTGCCATGGCACCTTTAATCTGGCAGCATTGCATTCCCTGAGGTGGTAACAAAGGGCCAGTTTCTTAGGCTCAGCTCCTGAGTAGTCCCCAGGAGGCATGTTCTTCTGCAGCCAAACCTCCAGGGAGGGACTCAGAGGTTCCCAGGATGGTTTGTGAGCAGCAGTGGCATGTAACTGACCAATTGCTCCACCCAGTACTGGGGACAAGCTCTGGGACTGAAAGCAAGTCTCCCATAAAGTGGGAAGAGAAGTGTGAGAACCTTGGAGCTGCTTCTTGAACAGATCCTGGCACACCTACCTGGTCTGTCTCATAATGCCAGAGGTCTCCCAGGTCCCAAGTGCTGCCCCCAGTCTGTATAGAATTCAGACTTTTGGCAGCCTGGCAGCTTGTGTAGGATGAGAAGAGACATTGCTGCTCTCCTGTGTACACCACACATGTGTTTCTGTCTCTGGCTGAGATGTCCCACCCAGCACAGGCACTTGGGGAGGTAGGAACTGCCATCTCTGTGTAGAAGCAAAGGGAAGAGAAGGATGGGTGAAGAAGAGCAGAGGGAGGGGAGAGCCCTGTTGGCCTGCAGCCAGGGGATGTTCCAGTTTCCAGGATCTTGGATGAAGCACCTGGCTCTGCTGCACCCCAGGGCTGAGATCTGGCCTAGATCAAGGGCCAAAGAGGATATTGGTGTGCAGCTAATTGGCACATGTGTTCTGCTGCTTGTAATTGCAGGAAGCTGATGTTTAGGGATGTCTGAGTGATTTGTGAGCCTGGTCAGGCAGACCAGCAAGAGGGATGCTCTGTGTTCCAGCTGGTCAGGGTAGGGCTGGTGGCTGTGCACCATCCTGCTGGGCTGCACGTCTGCAGCTTCTCCCTTTGTTTCCGTGCTCTGTCAGATCTGTCACAGAATCATTTGGTTTGGAAAAGCCCTCTGAGATCATTGAGTCCAACCATTCCCCCAGCACTGCCAAACTCACCACTAAACTGTGTCTCCAAGTGCCACATCTACATGTCTGTTAAATCCTTCCAGGGACAGTGGCTCCACCACTGCCCTGAGCAGCCTGCACCAGGTCTTGATGACCTTTTCAATGAATAAATTTTCCCAAACATCCAACCTAAACCTCCCACACAATTTGAGGCTGTTTCCGATTGTAAAGTCATTTTCTACCTGTGAGAATAACCTGACCCCCACCTGGCTACACCCTCCTTTCAGACAGTTGTACACAGTGAGAAGGTTCCCCCGAGCCTCCTTTTCTCCAGGCTGTCCCCCCAGCTCCCTGAGCCACTCCTCATTAGCCCCTTTGGTCCAGACCCTTCAGCAGCTTCACTGTCCTTCTCTGGACCTATCCAGCACCTCAAAGTCTTTCTGGTCATGAGGAGCCTAGCACTGCACACAGGATTTGAGGTACCTAATCCATGCCCAGTGCAAGGGAACAAGGATCTGCCTTAGGTTTGCTGGCCACACTGTAGCTGATATGATTCAGGGTACCATTTGCATTTTTGCCCACTTGGGCAGACCTTGCTTATGTTCAGCTGCTGTCAGTCAGCACCCCCAGGGCCTTTCCTGCTGTGCACTTTTCAGCTACTCTGCTCTCAGCTTGTATATCTGCACAGGGTTGTGGTGACCCAGGTGCAGGACCCAGCACTTGACCTTATTGAACCTCATAGAGTGGCCTCAACCCATCGAGCCAGCCTGTCCAGATCCCTCTGCAAAGACTCTCCAGGGCCTTCCTTCCCATCCTGTTCCCTGTGGGGCTGGCATCCCTTTCACTGTTTGAAACTTTGTGCCTAACTCTGCTTGGCACATGTTTTTTGCTTAAATAGTGAAAACTACTGACTCTCCCTGTTGCAGGGAGTTTCTGCCTCAAACATGATGAAGAGACTGAGGCATCCCTCTTACAAGGAAAAGCTGAGGGAGATGGAGCTGTTCAGCCTCAAGAAGAGACAACTCGAGGGGGGAACACATCTTTGTCTGTCAGTGCCTGCAGGGAGGTTGTCAGGAGGATTGACCAGGTTCTGCTCAGTAGGTCCTAGCAATGGGACAAGAGGCATCAGGAAAAACTGGTGCACAGGAAGTTCTGTCTCAATATGAGAAAGAACTTTGTACTGTGAGTGTGACAGACCACTGGAATCTTCTTTCTCGGGGATATTCAAACCCAGATTGGACACAATCCTTTGCAGCCTGCTCTGGGTGAATCTGCTTAAGGAGAAGGTAGGACAAGGTGATCTCCAGAAGTTCCTTCCCACCTCAACCACTCTGATTCCATGAATCTCTTTACAACAAGCTTCCACAGCCTGAGATTACCAAACCTACTGCAGAGCTGACAGAGGAGACACAGTCTTGCCTTCAATGCTCTCTCCACCTGCAAGGGGTAAAGTCCAAATTGAGCTTTGATGGAGTGGGAGTGTGACAATCTAGCTGAGCAACCATCTGTGGAATTATTACCTGTCCTCCTGCCACACTGCTGTCCTCTGCCTGCACTGTCCCCTGGGGTGTCAGGAGAGGGGAGGCTGTGCTGGTATTTCTTGTACAGCTTGTTTGAAGTGGGGTGCTGACCTTTCCCAGGTGCCTTCAGCTGACAGCTAGTCATGGCCCTCTGCACATGAAGACACCAGAATACAGTTACTAGGTAATAAAATCTTAGTCTAAAGTGTAGAAAATGGCTGTGTGAGAGAGAGTGGGAGATACCAAGAAGATAATGAGATCCCACCTAAAGTACTGATTCTAGCTCTGGGGCTCTCATCATGTGGAGCTGCTGGAGTGAGCCCAGAGGAAGCCATGGAGGTGCTCCAAGGATTGGAGCCCCTCTGTTCTGGAGACAGGCAGGGAGAGCTGGGGTGTTTACATGAAGAAGAGAAGGCTCCTGAGAGACCTTGAAGCCCCTGCCAGTGCCTAAAGCGGCTCCATGACAGCTGAAGAGGGACTCCAAGGGCATGGAGTGACAGGGATGGCTTCAAACTGATGGAGGGCAGAGTTAGATGAGTTATGGGGAAAAAAATTCTTCCCCATGAGGGTTGGGAGTCCCTGGCACAGGCTGGCCAGAGAAACTGGCTGCCCCATCCCTGGAAGTGATCAAGGCCAGGTTGGATGGGTCTTGGAGCAACCAGGTCAAGTGGAAGGTGTCCCTTCCCATGGCAGAGGAGGTTAGAACTAGTGGAACTTTAAGGTTTCTCCCAACCCTTGAATGATTCTGTGATTATTCCAAGCAGTGATTTTTAATTCTGAAAAGGAACAGGCCTTTCAGGCATAGCAGACAGACCTCACCAGAATACATGTTTGTATTGCTGAGGGAAGAATGCATATCCACAGGCTGAATCCAGCCCCTCTGCTGTAGGCTTGCCTCTACCATCTCTGGCTCCTCTGAGCTTCCAGCCAAGTTTTCTCATCTCTGACCACTTGTTGAATGCAGGGAACCAGGCTGAATTCTTCACTGAGCTGAAAGGACATGCTAACTTCTGAGAGCATGCCCTTTGGAGAATGTGGCAAGCCCTTCATGCTGTTAGCCAGCACAAAATGTAATACCCAATTGATGTAGATAGTTTAATTTCCTTCAGCCTCAGTTGTTCTGTGCATCTGGAGGGAAAGCAAGAAGCAAAGGCATAAAAAATGCCCACCTCATTCCCACTTGTGTTGATATTCAGTATTAATATTGAGTCTTTGTGTTCCAACTTTGTTTCTTAGTAAGCCACCCCAAAAAGCACAGGCCTTCAGCAGTTTTCTCACCAGATAACCGTGATGGAGCAGTGTTTTCCTCAGCCCTGTGCAGCTGTGACTCATGGAGACACAGAGCATGTGTCAGATGGCTGTTATCATCCTCATTCCTAACAGCAGGCTGCTACTCAAATCTGTGTGGTAATGAGATCTGGAGCTGACCAGATACTCTCCTGCTCTCACAGAGATCCAGACAGATGTGGCAGTAGGGCAGGAGGCTCCATGCAGTTGCTTCAGCTGAGTCTGCTCTCTCCAAGCTGATTGTTAAGTGGAGGAGATGCAGAGACAGCTAAGTCAGGCTTGATTGCCCCAAACAGTGATCTCTCCATTTTCAAGCAGCACCATTCATCTTGGTTCTGACTCACACAGTTCTGCCTCCTCCAGACTGTATTTGTCTCTTCTCTCTGGTTTGTAAGCAGCACAGCTCATTGAGCAAAACTTCCCCCATCCTTGTCCCTGGAAGTGTTCAAGGCCAGGTTGGACAGGGCTTGGAGCACCTGGTCTAGCAGAAGGTGTTCCTGCCCATCGGAGGGAGTAGGAGCAAGATGAGCTTTAAGGTCTCTCCTAGCTGTAACTCTTTCAATTCTCTCCAGTTTGGGGGGTGGACTGTGGGTACAGTCCCCCAGTCTTTTGTTTGCTTCCTGGCTCAAGTATTCATTCCAAGAATTCAGAGAATGCATTTGAATTCAGAGACTGGGTAAAAAATCCCTCTGCAGTGTGTCAGGCTTTGCTTACCTGGAACATCAGATCACTGAAAAGGACTGTGTGGAGGAGGTGGGCCTTTATGTTGTACCTGTTGAAGAATCTTCTCTCACAGAATAGTTGTGAGTGTCATGACTGAGGCTCAAGGGATGTCTGAATGCTTTGTAGGGTGGGCAGAAGAGTCATATCATTGGCTTCTGGCCATTAGCCATCAGGTACCTTATCTGAGTCCTGAACAGCTGTGACACATCTTCAGCAGTAATAGTGGGAGCAGGTTGGAGACAGGATTGGGAGATGATTTATAATTATATTTATTTTCATTGCTTTAGGTTTATATGATGTTGAGTCTGCATTTGTCTGTGTGTATCTGAGTTACAAACACCTAGGGTTTTTAGGATAAAAAGACTTTTATCGTGTAAATGTCCCCTTTAATATTTTCTCCTAAATGACCAAACTTTCCAGGACTGTGTTTCAGTGAAAGTTTTGTTGCTGGTTATTGAGTTTGAATTGACCTGTGGCTGTGGGAATTCAGAGCAGATACAATAGCCCAGATTTCTTCATGTTGGCAATGAAGTATTGGGGGAGACTTATGTGTGCTGTGCTTTCCTGTTCTAGATAGCTGGAAAGTGCCCTTTTTGATCTGCTTCTTGGTGTATTTTGGCCTCCAAGGATTGTTTGTCTCTGCAGTCAGCACCAAGCCAACCATGGGAGACAGGAAATCTCATGCTTCTTTCCAAAACAGCTTTAAAGCCCATAAATCCCAGATCCCTCTATCTGGAAGCAGACACCAACACACCTGGATGCATGGAAGCTTCTGTATGTCTGGAATATGCCTGGGAACCATCACAGGGTTAATTCCAGTTAGTGGAGATGTTTGTCAGCAGGGCTGGGTGCAGGAAAGCCTCCTGAGCAGCTCTGGGTTTGGAGGAGAAGCTGTCCACCAGCATGGATGTGGCCTGTGTAACCAGGGGAGCAATTATTCCACTTTCCTCACAGCTCAGGAGTTAAGGGACACCTTGGAAGGTGTCAGGTAGCAGGTCAAAAACATGTTGAGTGCTTGCTTATGCAGCATATAAGTTGTGAATGTTGGTGGATGTGAGGGAGTCTGACACTTGAGTTCAGACCTGTGCAGAGTAAGTCGAGCAGGTAACACATGCCACCTCCAGTAGAAATGGATTGTCCGAAGTTAGTGTATTAAATTCCTCTGCAAATAATGATCACTCATTTCCCACTTACGCTGCTGGCCTCTGCCAGAGCAGGCTGCCAGGCTGGTAGGGTATTTTTCTGGCACACAGCTCGACTGTTGCATTGGGGTGACTGAATTTGGGCTACTTCATGTAAGGTTTCACATTCTCTTCCAAACCTGGTGATGCCAACTGTCAAATCACTGAAGGATTTGGGTTGGAGGGGACTTTGAAGCTCATCCAGTTTCACTCCCCTGCCATGGACAGGGACATCCTCCACTAATGCAAGTGGCTCCAAGCCCTGTCCAACCTGGTTTTGAACACTTGCAAGCATGGGGCAGCTACAGCTACTCACATGTCTGTATTAGCCTTTTCATGCTTGGGTTGTACCTCTTTAACTTTTCCCACTCCATGTTCTTCACCCATGGTGGTTTTGCCCACCCTCTGTGCCCCCAGACCTGCTCTCCTCTTGGAGTTTGCTTTACCTCCTGAAACTTGTATTTATAAGAGCTTCCCTTTGATTTTGAAAATTTATTTCCAGGAGTTTTTCCTTGGCCACTGGCCTCTCTGCATGGCCTGTTTGTGCTGTCAGGGCTAGGGTTACCAGGATTCTTCCAGGATCCTCCATGTGCTGGGAGCAGCTTTCCTGCCTTGAGAGCTGCTGAGAAATGCTGTTCCCCCTTCCCTTCCCTTCCCTTCCCTTCCCTTCCCTTCCCTTCCCTTCCCTTCCCTTCCCTTCCCTTCCCTTCCCTTCCCTTCCCTTCCCTTCCCTTCCCTTCCCTTCCCTTCCCTTCCCTTCCCTTCCCTTCCCTTCCCTTCCCTTCCCTTCCCTTCCCTTCCCTTCCCTTCCCTTCCCTTCCCTTCCCTTCCCTTCCCTTCCCTTCCCTTCCCTTCCCTTCCCTTCCCTTCCCTTCCCTTCCCTTCCCTTCCCTTCCCTTCCCTTCCCTTCCCTTCCCTTCCCTTCCCTTCCCTTCCCTTCCCCCTCCCTTTCCCCACAATGTGCTGGTCTATATGTTTTCATGGAGCATCATGGTGTGTTACTGGCCCTGCAAAGATGATCAGGGGTGAGAGACAGCAATGAGCACTCTACAAAAATACAGCAGCCACATCAAAGGGTTTCAAGCAGCTCGCTGTGTCCTCCTGTCGAAGCAGATCGTTTCCCTGGCAGGAAAATCTAGCAGGGATTGTGCTTTCATGTTCCAAGATATTGTTCAGTTGGGGTGTTTTCCTTCCCCCCTTCTTCTGCAAAGCAGAGGGCAGTTCCCAAGAGGGTGAGCACATCTGAGGGTGTCCCACACTCTGCAGTTAAACAGTGACATATTGGGACAGGGCTGGGGGAAATGTCTAAGAGGCTGACAGAAACAGAAGCTATTGTTGTTGCAAAAGTTCAAGTTTCCAGCTTCCTCTTCCTCCACCTGTCAGGATGGAGTGCTGGGCATGCTCCCGGCACTGAGCACAAACTCAAACATGCCCTCTGGGCTCAGCAGTGTCAGCGAGTCAGTCACCCAGAACCCCAGTGACGGGGTGAATAGAAGGCACATCTGTCCGGGGGCAGGGGGGGGAGAAGGCTCATTGCTGCCGATGTGGGCTCTTTATCTCTTCTGCGGGGATCAAAGTGCTGACGCCTTGGGAGCTGCTGTCTTGAGGTAAAATAGGGCATGTGCACAAAGCAGTAGGTGCTGCTCTGCCCAGATTCCTGCAGCAAATTCCAGAGCAGACAGTGATGTTCATAGAATCAGGGAATCACAGAGTGGTTTGGGTTGGAAATGACCTTAAAGCTCACCCAGTTCCAACCCTCTGCCATGGACAGCGACACCTTCCACTAGACCAGGTTGCTTCAAGCCCCATCCAGCTTGTCCTTGAACACTTACAGGGATGAGGCAGACACAGCTTCCCTGGGCAGCCTGTGCCAGGGCCTTACACCCTCACAGGGAAAAAATTCTCCCTAATATTCAATCTAACCCTGCTGTCTGTCAGCTTTCTGCCCTAAAACCATTATTAAAAAAAAAAAAAAAAAAAGTTTTATTGAAATTCCTTAAATATGGGTACTTCCCCAGTCAGAAACATCGCCAGCTCTGGCATGTGATTCTTCTTCTGACCGGGTCTTGAATCACAGAATCCCAGAAGAGTTTACGTTGGAAGAGACATTTAAAGGTCGTCCAGTCCAACTCCTGCCAGGGGAAGGGACATCTTGGTGGCACCACGGCAGTCAAAGGACAGTTTGTCATTTGAAAAACGCTGGAAATGGTGCTAATAGAGCTGTATCCATGTGAGAAACTCCTTAGGAGGGGAGTGTCTTGGATCTTACTTGGTTAAAATGTGGATAAACATCCTAAACATTGATCAGGGGATTTTATTTAATTAAAATAAAATACTCCTGCTGGTAAATACATTTGGCTGTCTGGGATCTGAGCAGTGGTCTTGGCTTTATCGATTGTCATATCATTAAATCAGGCGGAGAAAAAATAAATGGTGGGCCTGAAGACCCTGAACATAAAGTTCAGTTGTCTGAAAATCTGTTAAGTTGCTGAGCATCTTGCAATGATTTAACAAAAAAAAAAAAAAAAAAAAAAAAAAAAGGCAATCCAGCTCCTAAATGAAATGTCAATGCATATTATGGTAGATGATATGATACAAGTAATTCCCTCACTGGGCTCAGTGATGTGGCATTCCAGATGCTTATGATGATCTAGATTCCTGAACGGAAAACTACTTGACTGATCCTAATACCTTTGCTCCAAGCCTGTAACCTAATCCCACAGGAGAGGCTCCAGCATCCTTCCTGTTGGATGCACAATGATTAAACAGGTTTGACTGCCGGACTAGGATCTTTTTCATTATTATTTTTTAAAGAATGAAGATAATTCATTATTCAGTATATCTTTCCAGTGTGTCTGTAGAGAAAAAAGCCTTTCAGTACTCATAGATATTTTTCAGTGGCTCCAAAGTGCTTTGAGAATTCTAAAATCACAGGATGATCAAATAGCTTTGGTTGGAAGGGACCTTAAGGATCACCTAGTCCCAACCCCTTTGCCATGGACAAGGACACCTCCCACTAGACCAGGTTGCTCAAAGCCCCGTCCAACCTGGCTGTGGACACTTCCAGGGATGGGGCAGCCACAGCTTTTTTGGGCTACCTATGCCAGGGCCTCACCAACTTCACAGGGAAGAACTTCTTCCCAATATCTAATGTAAATCTCTCATCTTTTAGTTTAAAACATCATCTTTTTATTTTAAATAAGGGCTGATCTCCTGTCCTTTATCTCAAAAGGAGATACTGAAGAGTTACACTGCAGGTCCCATTTATGAGAAAACAAACATAACAGGAGAAGGGGCTGACTTCACACTGACATAATGCAGGGTTAGATTGTATATTGGGAAGAAATATCCATTCACATGGCTACCCCATCCCTGGAAGTGTTCAAGAACAGGTTGGTTGGGGCTTGGAGCAGGACTAGGGGAAGATGTCCCTAGCTGTGACAGTGGGGTTGGAACTGGATGGTCTTCAAGGTCATTTCTAGTCCAGACGCTCTCATGAAATGTTAAAACTCATGACAGGTGAAATTAAGACTGACTCTTTGCAGCAGAGCAACCCAGTGGCTGGCAGAAGGTGACCAGGACACTCTCTCTGCCCCTTTAATGTAGAATAATATAAAGTCCATGGTCAAGTGCAAATGGGCCTGATACTTTGCAAAATTGCATCAATTAAACTCTACTCAGGATATTAATCAGTGGTTGGTGTTGGGCTTTAAGGCTTTTATTGCCAGTCAAAAGTTCCCAGCCTGAAGGGGTTGTGTGCCTCAATCCTGGCATAGCTGATGCCTTCCTACCTGCAGTTTTGGTGTTGGGGTTACCTTGCCCCTTATGGGTTCTTTTTTCAGGATCCCTCTCCCTTGTCATCAAGATGCCTTTATTTCCTATATATTCTGTGGCTATTAGGCTGTCACAGTGGCACACTGTAGAAAGAGGGTGATATGAATGTTACTGCTTTCAAATGACTTTCAAATGGCCAAGTAAATACAATGAAATTCAGAAATAACTTGGACATGTTGGTCCACACCACTCTGAGAGACAAGTGGAAGGGGATTGGGCATCACAATGTCTGGAAAAGGATTTTTGGAAGCAGTTAGGGTGAGTCAGGGGGAGACATTAAGATCTGCCATTGCAGCATCCTGACCAGCATCTGAGGTCTGGTGCTGGTGGGAATGGCTCCTTAGGGTCTGGGAGAGCTGAGTGTGAAGTTTGTTCCTGCAGTGGCAGCAAGCGAGTAGTTTTCCAACTGAGGGAGCAACTCCCTGTGCCTGCACAGAGGACACGGCACACATGGTGGCACAGATGGAGCTGTGGTGTGGATTTCTGCTGCAGGCAGTGTCCCTCCAGCTGGAGCAGATGATGGTGTGACCAGCAGTGGCCATAGGTCTGAGTCAGGCTACCTTATCTCTGTTGTGAGTGCAAACACCTCTGTAAGTGGAGCTGCAAAGGGAGCTGATCTGTGCAGATAGCAATCTGCTATCCCCTGTGTGTCTGGGCCTCACCAGGACAGAAAGCTTTGTGGCTGCACAGGGATATTTCTCCTTTCAGCATTCTGTTGTCTGAGAGTGCTCTTTAGGCAGCAGAACTGGCAGCACACTCTTGGCATTCACTTGCAAGGATGTGGTGCTGGCAGAAGGAGAAAGCATAAGGATATTTCACAAATTCTTCATAGAAAGTGTTGTCCAGCCCTGGCACAGGCTGCCCAGGGCAGTGGTGGAATCCCCATCCCTGGAGGGATTTAATAGATGTGTGGATGCAGCACTTGGGGACGTGGGTTAGTGGTGAGCTTGACAGTATTGGGAAATGGTTGGACTCAATGGTCTCAGAGGGACTTTTCCAACCCAAATGATTCCATAATTCTATGCCATACCCTGTGGGGGGCCAAGGCTGCTCTTGTGCAGCTCTCCAGATGAGTTTACTGGGCTACTGGATGATGCAGGAGCTGCAGCTTGACCAGTGTTAGCCATAATGCAGGGCTGTGTAGATCCAAACCCCCATAAAGCTGTAGGTGAACCATCCCTGCTCTCCATCACCCTGCTGGGTGGTTCTTCAGGTATTAAACCACACAGAAAAAGGAAATAAAAATTATGTATGGAGTGGATTCTGTGTGAAAATTTGTTCTTCAAGTATTAGACTTCTTTGGATCAAGGTCCTTTTGTTGACCTGACAGATAGTTCATTACCACTGAACTTTAAATTGTAACCCTGGTAAAGAGAGCATAAAGCTTCTGTTGGTGCTATGATCATTTACAGTGATCACAGCCTCCTGAATCACAGTTGGGAGCTACAAATTAAGACTGCCAGTTATGATTCTACTATTTCAGCTATTAAGTTTC
This sequence comes from Taeniopygia guttata, assembly GCF_048771995.1. Taxonomy (NCBI): domain Eukaryota; kingdom Metazoa; phylum Chordata; class Aves; order Passeriformes; family Estrildidae; genus Taeniopygia; species Taeniopygia guttata. The sequence continues at coordinate 4,550,481 of NC_133024.1, read as the reverse complement.
TGTCCAAGTGCATAATGAACAGTTCAGAGCATCCAGAACCACAACACTAGTGCTGGCCACTCATTCTGCCAAAAAAGGGTGGTCAAATTGTCCACCCAGACCTGTTACCTGTGTATCATAACACTACTCGAGTCAGAAGAGTTCACCAACATGCTTCTGTGTAGAGCTTGGCTGAAGCCATCTGCCTGTAGCCATCTGCCTGTTGGCTCTCAATCCCTAGTCTCTGTCAAATAAGTTCAACTGGAGAGGAATGCAGGCTTTTTATTCAGATGATGTTTATCTGGCTGGTTTGTCTAGTCAGTGGGGTGAACTGCGTTCAGCTGTGTTCAAGATATCAGCCAAAGTTCAGAAATTGCTGTTTGGGAATAACTTTAGGATTATCATACCATATATTATACCACTGAAGGGTTGGTTGGGAGGAAGCTTCAAGACTATCTAGTTCCAACTCTTCTGTCATGGGCAGGGACATCTTCCACTAGACCAGGGTGCCAGGAGCCCTGTCCAGCCTGGTATTGGACACTCCCAGGGATAAGTCAGCCACAGCTTCTTTGGGCAGCCTGTGCCAGGGCCTCATCACCCTCACATCCAAGAATTTCTTCCTGATATCCCATCTAACCCTGCCCTCTATCAATGGGAAGCCATTCCCTCTTGTCCTGTCACTTCAGGCCTTTGTCCAAAGTCCTCTCCAGGTCTTTTGGAGCCCCTTTAGGCACTGGCAGGGGGTCTAAGTTCTTCCTGGAGCCTTCTCTTATTCAGGTTGAACACACCAGGTGTCCCAGTATATGAGTGTATTTGTTCCTTGGGTAAGTTTCTAGTGAAGCTACTGTGAAAGTTTCCAATGAGGTGGAGGAATGTTGGCAAGACACCCTGGGTATATCTATGAGTGTTCCCTGGACCAGCATTCCTGCTTTCCTGGGGTTTTTTTTTCCAACTGTAGGAAGAGAAATATGGTTCATTTGCCTCCTTTTCACTCATTCTGTCCTAGCACTCTTAACCAGTGAGAGCATTGCCACCAGAGCAGACCAAGAGTGAGGAATTTGGAATGACTGTCTGAGTTCAGATGTGTACCTCTCTGTGTCCTTAAAGAAGTGATCTGACTTGTTCAGTGCATGCAAGCAGTCACACCTGACCACTTCCTTGGGCAGAATTTTAAGACTTCAAGTGATGCTTGCACAGGTGGAACATGGCTGCTGTGTTCACTTGTGTCTCTCCCAGCAGGGAGTTTAATGACAGCTCTTCCCTGTTATACCTGTGTGGAGGATGCACTGTGCAGGGACAGCCTCACCAGAAAGGAAGATGGAAAAGCCTTAATTTGTGAAAAGGGAGAAGGATAAACCAAGGGGAGAGAACTGCTGACTCATGCATTGTCCATTCTGCTTTCTAAAGCCTGACCCATGGCTTCCCTGTCTTGGTACAGGCAGCACATTGCTCCTGCAAGAAAAATGGGTTCGTAATCGTGGATTTGGTTGTGTAAAGGGATCTTTTACACAGGCAGAAAGTGGCAGGAAGTGGCCTTCAAACTCACAGAGGGGAGATCCAGATTAGATATGGTGAAGAAGTTCTTCCTTGAGAGGGTGGTGAGGCCCTGGCACAGGTTGCCCAGAGGAGCTGTGGCAGCCCCCTCCCTGGAAGTGTCCAAGGCCAGGCTGGACAGGTCTCGGAGCAACCTGGTATAGTAGAAGGTGTCCATGGCTATGGCAGAAGTGATGGAACAAGATGGTCTTCAAGGTCCCTTCTAGCACAAACCCTTCTGTGATTCTATGACTTGAACATGCAGGGTTTAGAGTTTATCTCATTTAACTTGAGCACTGTAAAATTTGTGTCTCAATTCTAAACTTCCTTTCTTCCTTGTGGTGTGCAGGGAGAACTATCATTTCATACTGTCTGGGCTCAGCACATGTTTTAGGTTGAGCTAAAGTACCTGCTGCAAAAACCTGTCCCTTGCCATTATCTTGCAAAAGCTAAGAAAATTTTGGAGACATGAGGATGGTTTGGTTCCTAGTATTTTTGGGTGTTGTCCTATTTGTTCTTATGCTGTACAAGAAAACTGCGAAGTATCTGCAGGTGGCATGGGCTTTGGAGGTTCACTGAGCTGCCTAATAGTGCTTTGCAGCCAAAAGATTCAAATGTCATTGGAATTTGGGTTTGTCAGGTACTGATTGGTCCTTCAGAAATTAGACTGAACAGAATAAATAAATAAACCAATGAACAATACAGAAAGCAAGATGTTGGCATTGCACCCTTTGAAATGAGTGAGACTGCCATCACCTGTATGTTTGTTTAAGTTGGGTCACCTTTGAGAACGGTATTGAATCAACTTCATGTCGGGTCTTCTGGGCTGTGCTGGAGCAGGTGCCTGCACAGTAAAACATTCCACTTTCCCTCATTAGCTCCAGGATGCTTGAGGTGCTCTCTTTATATCTATTTCCTGACCATATCTCTCCTCTTTCCAGGTTGTTGGAAGAAGGTGCAGATGTGAACACAAGGCACAAGCTTGGCTGGACGGCTCTCATGGTGGCAGCCATCAGCAGGAACTCCAGGTATGTGCATCTCACATCGTGATGACTCACTTCAACCTTTTCCTAAAGGCACACTAAGCTCTGTAGAGGATTTCCATAAAGTTTGGGATGTGTTGTGAAGCTTAACCCAAGGGAGCTGTCACTCTCCTTATGCCCAGTATGTGGTGTGACAGATCAGGGCAGGCTGCTCCTCAGTCCCACAGATGTGACAGCTGAATTGATGGTGCCATCCACAGCAGCTCTCAGGTTTTGGCCATGGATGAGCCCATACCTGTGGGATGTCATTGTGGTGGGTACGCCACCAGCCAAAGTCACTCCTGTAAGAGCTGTCCCATCCCTTTTCAGTGGTGAGGCTGTCACTGGGGCTGAATGCTGTGCCCTTGCTCCACAGTTCCCATGATGATCACTCTGGCTTCTTGTAACCTTTTAAAGACACTCCTAAATATATTCAGTCTACAACTAAATTCAATTAGCTTTTTTTATTTAAGGAAAAAAAGGAGAAAAAGAAATCCAATTTCGGAAAATGTGGGACAGACGGGAGAATGAGCTTTGATGTTACAACCTCTCAGGGATGCTTTACTTAGTCACAAGTTCATAAGCAAAAAAGCTTAATTACTTGGGAAAACACAGGATTAAAGCAGTGCACAAAGGCTGAATATCCGCTCTCGGGTGACACTATCCCAATCCATGTGCTGAGTTCGTGTGTGGTGCAAACTTTGATGTGTGCTATGACAAGCTGAAAGTCGTGACCTCCTCAGGGAGCTCCTTAAAACAGGCCCAGAGGTGGGGGCTTGTGAATATTTGTTTAACTTTGATGTCCGAGCAGCAACAGGCTCTGTTATTTGCCTGTCCATGAAGGGATGGACTTGGGAGCCTCCCACCTTTCCCAGTGGACAATGGTCAGCAGCAGAGTGTGACGACTGTTGACCATTCCGAGTGACTGGTGAAGCAGAACGGGACTTCCCGAGTTGCAAAGTCTAAGGGGAGACAGGGAGAAAGGCTGTTCATGGGACAATAATTACCTAAAATCAGGCCTAAAATCAAGTGGAAATGCTAATGAAAACATCTTGACAGTAAAAAGTGTGTGGACTCCAGACTGGTCCCTTCTGAAAGGGCACAGTCATCACCACGTCTGTCTTTGTTGTGTACCTGGCCAAAAGAAAAAGGGTTTGGCGGTGTTGGGCAAATTCTGTTTATTTTTCCCACATTTTAGATGAATACTGACTTAAAGTGATAATTAAGAAGACCTTGAATACCTGAAGCTCAGTATAACTTTTCTCCAGATAGCAGAAGAGTAATTAGATACTGTTGGACTTGGTGAACTTAAAGGTCTTTTCCCACCTTTGTGATTCTGATTCTATCCTTTCTGGAGGCAAGCCAGACTTACTCCGTATGTAACAGCTCTGTCATTGTGCCAGACAAGGTTTTGGCCCTTGGTCCTGTTTCTAGACTTGTAATGTCCACAGTGCAGAGTGGGAAATGCATTGAGCTGGAACATGACCCACAGAGAGCTTGAAATTCCTTACAGATGGTTTTCTAATGGACCTAGTTCACAGGGTGGACTGTGTAACTGAAACTAGATGTTGTGGCTGGGGTGTAATGGGGAAGGGAAGAGTCAGAGGCACAAGGATGCAGGATGGTTTTGTTTATAGAGTGTGGTCCCTCTATAAAAGATTATGCTCCAAATCTGCTTTCTTCAGGCACAGCAACTGATCTTAGAATCAGAATCACAGGTTGGAAGGGACCTTGATGATCATCCACTTCCACCCTTCTGCTGTGAGCAGGAGCACCTTCCACTAGACCAGGTTGCTCCAAGCCCAGTCCAGCCTGGTCTTGAATGCTTTCAGGGATGGGGCTACCACAGCTTCTCTGGTCAACCTGTGCCTGAGCCTCACCACTCTCCCAAGGTAGAATTGCTTCCCTGTGTCTAACCCTGTCCTCTGGCAGTGTGAAGACATCTCCCTTGTCCAATTGCCTGTGCAATCCACCTGATGTGACGGATTTGAAGTTGTTACGACTTTTGGTCCTACGCCTCTCAGGCCAGCAGCCTCTGGAGAGGTGAGCTGGGCTGTCCCTGGCTCAGAGATGGCTGAGGTGCAGCCAGCTGAACAGGACCTACAAATACTATTTGCCTGCAAAAAGATCAAGGTCATTCCAATGTGTAACTTACTGGTTCTCTCACCACTTCCTTTTTTATGGCTGATACCTCCACAGGTTCCTCGGCAAGGTTTTGAAGGGCTGGGGTGCTGGGAACTGAGATGATTGTTTTCATCTAATAAAAAGGAAACCTTTATCCTCAACACCTTTCTAAAGGTGTTTTTCAGAGAACGATGTTTTCAGTCTCCACTGTGCGCTGGAGATTTCAGTGACCTGTCCTTTAGCTTTGTCATGTTTCCCGATTTCCACAGCCCTCACTCTTCCAATTAGACAGCCCCAGTCCATCTGTTTAATTTAATTCTAGAGGCACTGCTTTAATGATTTCTGTCAGTTGCCATCAGCTACAAGATGAAATCCAGTGTGCTGGAAGGCAAGTTTGGGGTCCATCTTTTCTTTTTACAGCAAAGCAATTATCATCTTCTTCCTCTTAGAAATGTCTTGTATCCAAAATGTGGGAAGTGTGGGAAGGCATTAAGAAGCATTCTGCAATATTCCCTTGGAGAGGTCTCCAGGAGGAGATTGGTGTCTGCCTAGGAGGGAAGATAAAATAGTGGATCTAGTGAAGACAATTATTTAGGGTTTCTTTTTAACATGAGACAAAGTCAACATCCAAATTCTTTGGCTCCATGATGATACATGTGCTGTTACATGTTGTAACAGCAAAGGAAGGTTTTATGCTGTAATTCCCATTGCTGCAGGAATTACCATAGCACTGTCATATTTTTAGTATTTAAGTTTTAATTAAATGCATACTCAGAGCTTTGTGGGATTTGTGTATTTGTTAATATAAAGAATAAAGCTATCATAAATGAAACCCCAAAGCAGGTAGGACTTTAGCTGTATGTCTGTATTCTGTAGACTAGTGACCTTTTCTATATCTGGTTATCAGCTACTCCGGTTTTTATCATTTCCACAGAAATAAAGTGACAGTGGAATATCAAGTCATCTTAGCCTCCTCTGAGGCAGAGAACTACTTGTGTGGTAGGGGAAACTAAGGCACAGAGCAGCATGGAAAGTCTGAGTCCCAGTGGGATAAGTTTGAGTAGTTCTAAGAAACACTGAAACCTGCTTCTGCAACCATTCAACTGTATTGGCACAACCCCTGGGCAGCAATTCTGAAGGAGGGGCTGAAGCATGAACATACCTCTGATGAGGAGTGGCTGAGGGAGCTGGGGGCCTCAGCCTGGAGAAAGAGGGGCTCAGGAGTGACCTTCTCACTCTGTAAACCTCCCTGACAGGTGGGTGGAGCTAGATGGAGGTCACTCTCTTCTTCCATGTAACAAGGGACAGAGAAAAAAGGAAACAGCCTCAAAATGTGCCATGGCAGCTTGAGGTTGACTATTAGGGAAAATTCGAAGCTTGAAAATATTGTCAAGCCCTGGAAGAGACTGCCCAGTGCAGTGGTGGGGTCACCATCCCTGGAGGGATTTAAAAGTCATATGGAAGTGGTACCTGGGGACAAAGTTTGATGGTGGCCTTGGTAGTGCTGGAGGAACAGTTGGACTCAGTGATCTCAAAGGGGTTTTCCAACCTAAATAGTTCTGTGGCTCTGTGATTTTAGGGCTTCCAAAGTTTCCTGCATGGCTCAGGTAGTGGGGAGGAGCACCTCAGTGCACTCACGGGGATTCCTTTCTCAGAATCCAGTTCAAGCCTGTGCAAGGCTCCATAAAGGCTTTCACAGTAGCAGCAATGCCCATGTTTTAATTGGACAGAAGTCTCCAACCCTCAGAGCATCATTTGGACTCACTCCAGCAGCTTCACATCCTTCTGACTTTGAGTGGCCCAGAGATGGAGGCAGCACTGCATGTGGGGTCTCACCTGAGAGGAGCAGAGGGTCAGAACTGTGGGATCTGCCCAGGGCATGGGTTTCTGACAGGGCATGTCAGGACGTGTTGAGCTTTGTCTTCCTGTTTCATTGAGGGCTTTAGCCTCCAAATTCCTCTTGACTCCTCCCCACATCATCTACTCATCTTCATTTTCTTTTAGCAACTTTTACTTCCTGCACACCCTTTCTTCTTCTGCTTTCCTCTTCAGGTCTGGATCTCTTTGCATTTCTTCACCTTTGCTTCTCAACACCTTTCTTCTGGGAATGACCAATGTCAAGTGACTCCTCCCTGAGCCTTGGCTCTCCTTTTCCTTCTCTACCTTTCTGTGCAGATCAAAGGAGCTGTGGGTCAAAGGTTCTCCCATGGATGCAGAACCAGCAGGCCGTGGCCCAGTGTGGCCTTGTCCCATCCCTCACCTTCCTCCAACCCTCCTTAGGAGAGGAGTCAGGAATTTCCTCACCTCTGTGTACATTGCTGGGAGCTGTGCCCCATCCACGTGTGCATTGAAGATGCTGTGTGGCTGTTTTATATTGGTAATGACAATTCCTTATGCATTGTGATATTCTAGTGGGTTTGTTCTGAGATTGGTGAAGGGTGACTGATCTGGAGCTGTTCCCTGTCTACAGGCAGTGACATGATGAACTGGTGCAGTCTTGTTATCTATATTAGGTACATACATCTGTTCCATGGGGTTTTTTTCACTCCTTTCACTTTAGGCAAGTCATTCAGACCTGTCTGCAGTGGAGCTAGAGAAATATCTGAGTACCTTTGTAAGAAGATAGGGCCCCCCAGTGTGTCACCTGCCAGAGAGCTGAGGAGTTGGGTGTGGGTTTCAGCTGTGATGAGAAAATGTTTGGAGGTCCTGATCCTAGAAACTGGGACATTGACTTTCAACCACTTGCTTTTTGGGTGTTTTTGATGAACAGTGACCACTTGGCTGTTCCTGCAGCTGTTACTCACACCACACATCTCAGACCCCGCGGCATGAGCATCCCTGTTTTCCGGGATGGACACCATCTGATGTCTTGCAATTCAGGCACAATGTGATGCTGTCAGTTTAGCAGGATCCTGCACCTCTCCAAGCCACAGAAATGGCTTCTCTTCACATTTTCTTACTGCTCCACTCAGGGAGAAGGGTTTCTGTGCCTTCACCATGCCTCTGAAAGATGATTCACCCATGTCACACTCTTAAAGAAAACTGAAGAATGCAACAATTACCACCCTTCAAGATTTTTTTTCCCCTTTTTTTTGGATCCCATAGTTCCTTTTTATCCCTTTTTGAGGAGTTTTCATCTGGGTTAATAATAGCACATCATAGCACAAGGTATTGCTGCGGCTGCCTGGCTTTCTGTGCCATAGGTAGATGTAAACATGGTCCTGGGAAGGCACACATCCACATTTAGCTTTATCTGAGCAACAGTTCCTCCCAGCCCTCCTGCTGTGCTGAGTTAAGATATAACCACGAAAGGATCTTCTTTGTGTCCAGGCAGGACATGTGGCTCCTGCCCGAGCTCAGGGCAGACGCATATCAAAACCCGGCCAGGCATTTGCATTGTGCTGCTAACACGTGGTCATGGGGATCACCAGGCTTCTTGGTTCACCAACCCCAGCTGCAGGCATAACATCTCTCTTGACGCAGCCCCAGGCACCTCCCACCATCTCACCATTGATTTCCCCACCCCCTGTATTGTATATATGTATTTATTTATTGAACAATATGTTAGTCCAGCCATTACAAGCAGAAAGCACTTTCCCCAATCGATTGAACTGCCCAGCCAGCTCTAGCTCAGCATTGCCCTCTGAGTCATCACCAGGGTCAATTTAGATTTATATTCATGCTGATGAATAGGCTCTGCCTCTAATCCAATCAAAACTTGATCAGCAAATTAAAACTCAGCTTGTTGAGGCTGTTGAGGACAGGTGAGTTATGGAGGGAAGCTGGAACAGCCCGGCTGGACAGCAGCATCCCACTCCTGCTAGGATCTGGTGTAGAGTGTTGTTCTGCCCCAGTGCCTCATAGCAAGAGGAAGAACAAAAAAAGTGTATGGGCCAGAGAATCCCTCATTTGAAACTCACCCATCGTGGGTGGCTTGGGTTTGGAAGGGCCTTAAAGCTCATCTCATTCCAATCTCCCTGCCTTGGGCAGGGACACCTTCTACTAGACCTGGTTGCTCCAAGGTCCATCCAACCAGGCCTTGAACACTTCCAGAGATGGGGCAGTCACAGCTTTTGTAGGCAGCCTGTGATTCCAGGAGTCTAGCTGATGGACAAGTGTCCTGGAGGGGTTGGGACATCCCAAAAGCAGGAGATGCGATTGAAAGATGATTGGAAAGGAAGGCTGGATGTGTGATGTGTTGTTATTAGACTAGTGTCAGTATTTTGGCACAGCAGATTTTGCCAGGAAGTGATGATATCAGTGTTTATTATTAAACTTGAGCCTCCCAGCCATCCTAAGAGCTATGGAAATAATTCTTACCACAGGGAATATGGTGCAGAGGGTAATTGACAGGAGAGCTGAGCAGTTTGCCACCATCACCTACTACACCACTCTCAGACCACCTTGCATCTAGCAGTTGTGGTCCTCAACTTTTCACAGAAGGTCACTTCCCAGAGAAGAATGCTGAACATACAGGCAGTGGATGGAAAGGATAGGGCTTCCTCAGTATCTGAGAGCACATGGAGATAGTATCTGATGGAGTGCAGTGGTGAAGTCCCCATCCCTGGACAGTTTTAAAAGCCATGATTCCATGATTCTGTGATGTTTTCTTTTCAGTAGGTAGATGTCCATCTCTGGTAGCATGGAAATTGTCAATACAAGTCCCATAAAATAACAGGACATAACCTGCCCTGGATGTCCAAGGCCACACACTCGGCCTCACAGGGCTTTTGTTGGAGCCAGATCACTTCCTTGCCTTGCATTTTGCTGCAGCCATAGAGGGCAGTGGTAAAGGTCCAGGTTCTGAGGCAGAGGTGAGAGTGGAGCTAGGCATGCTGAGCAGCCCTTCCTAGAGCTGCTGAAGGAATTTCAGGATACATTTTGTGCCCTGTGCCCCTTATCAATGGTCCTAAGGTAGTCCAGAAGGTTCTATAGGCTTGTTGTGGCACTCCTACATGGGATGTCCTCACTGATACAGCCTTAAGGAGCAGCGTGGCAAAATAGTGTAGACGTGGAGCAGATATTTGGATCAGTATCTTTTCCCTGGCATCACATTGTCTCTTCTCAGATCATAGTGTAGCCTGGGGGCAGGGCAGGGGTGCACTGAGGATGACACAGTGAAGTTGTCTCCCTGGAGCTGTCCTGAAGATTGTGGGTCGCACACTGACCCGTCGAACAAAATCAAAACTACTTAGTGAACTGAGAGAAGTCAGGCTCATTGAAGAGATTTGTTGGTAGAAAGCACATGTGTGATGAGAGGCTGCTCTGGGCTTTATGGCTTCCACTGCTGATGTCTGAAAGTAGGTAAGGTGATTCACCATCAAGAAAGATGTCAACCTGTTGGAGCAAGTACACAGGAGGGCATGGAGGTGCTCCAGGGGCTGGAGAGAGGCTGAGAGAGGTGGGGCTGTTCAGAAGAGAAGGCTCCAGGCTCCAGGGAGAACTCAGACCCCCTGCCAGTGCCTAAAGAGACTCCAGGAGACCTGGAGAGGGACTTTGGACAAGGGCCTGGAGTGACAGGACGAGGGGGAGTGGCTTCCCATTGACAGAGGGCAGGGTTAGATGGGATATTGGGAAGAAATTAATCCTTGTGAGTATGGCAAGGCCCCAGCACAGGTTGTACAGAGAAGCTGTGACTGCCCACTCCTGGAAGTGTTCCAGGCTTAATTGGATGGAGCTTGGAGCAGCCAGGTCCAGTGCAAGGTGTTCCTGCCCATGGCAAGGGGTTGAAATAAGATGAGCTTTAAGGTCTCTATCTAACCCAGAGCATTCCAGGTTTTTGTGATGCCCATCCTTAGTGCCTGTTCTAAGCCATCAGCTATCATATGATCAAGGCTGTGCAGCTCGATCCATTCAAGAACCTGTGCATTGCAGCATGTTTCTGATGACTGAGCAGGTGAAGGGTCATAAATGGAAATTACTGTTTGAGGAACCTCTCAACCTAAATATTATATAACAGACAATATTGTCAAAATATGGATATAAATGGATTACAGATGTAAATGAGCTCTGTATGCTCACAAGGGTTACCTGAAAGGAGAGTGGAGCCAGGTTGGGGTCAGTCTCTTCTCCCAGTGACAGGACAAGAGCCTCAAGCTGCACCAAAGGAAGTTTAGGTTGGATATTGGGGAAATTTCTTCCCCAAAAGGGTTGTCCAGCTCTGGTACAGACTGTCCTGGGGAGTAGTGGAGTTCCCGTTCCTGAAGGGTTTAAAAACATTTGGATGTTTGACATGGGGATGTAGTTTAGGGGGGAATGATGCCTAAGATTTTTAGCTTTTTATCTATTTTATATATTTGTAGCTTTGTAGATTGCTAAAACATAACTGTAGCGTCTAGTATTTTTCCTATCTTTCCTCCCTATATTTAGGAGCACTAAGCTAATCTTATAAACACATTCCTAAGTACCATTTAGTCTTATTCCAAGAAGAGAACCAGCTACAAGGACATTCTCTTTTCCAATCAAAATCTGGACCAGACATAACAGAAGTGGGGCAGAAGAAATCTCTGGACTGTTTCCAGTGGAGCAAGACCCCAGGAATTATTGCCTAACCAACTAACCTTTTAATTGGACAGTATATGATAAGCACACTAATCAACTAACCTTATAAAAACTGTAGAATTACTATACCACATGCAGTTTTCACCACATTGTGTACCTGAAAGCTTTCAAGTAAAGATTTGCTTTTATATTCACTTTAACATTGTTGGAAAGATCTATTATATTTTCCAGGTACCAGTGAGCTTGACAGTGTTGGGGAAACAGTTGGACTCAATGGTCTTAGAGGGCTTTTCCAACTTAAACAATTCCATGATTCTGTATCCTGCTCCCAGTCCTGGTGCTGTGCTCACTAAAGGTGACTTAATACATGGTGAGGGGTGCACCAGTGCTAGTAGAGAGCTGGCCTCTGCTATACCATGCTCAAATAATAAGATAACCACCTTTGATTCTGATAATGCATTTATTGGGTAAATGGAAGAGGAGCTTAAGTTAAATTCCAGATGTGACTTGACAAGCCACAGCCTGCAGGTACATGTCAGGCTGTGGTGCACATTGCTCTCAGCCTGTGAGCCATGTCACTGGTGATGAATGCTAACAAATTAGTTACTGTCTAGTTGTCATGGGAAGCCTGCATGCTGGAAAAAAAATTAAGAATTACCTGGCTTCAAGCTGCTTTCAGAAGGAGTGAGAAATTTAATTCTGGCCTGATGATTGTTTGGATTCAAAAGCAGAGAGTGAGGACTTCCACACCTAAATGGCCTGGGCAGTCCGTCCCATGTACCACTGCAGCATGTTCATAATGTGCAACATTTGCTGGCAGCTCAAAATCCAGCCCTGGACTGATCCCCAGCTCCATGGGCAGCAGGGCAAGGGAGAAACTTCTGACCTTCTGCTCCATTCCGATGAAACCCCACCTGCACAGCTGCATCTGGCTTTGGGGTCCAACCTCAGAAGTATGGGAAGCTGCTGGAGTGACAAGGTGAAGTGGAGTGAAACTGCTTGGATACACCAAGGAAATGATCCAAGGTCTGGAGCGCCTCTGCTCTGGGGGCAGATTGGGAGAGCTGGGATTGTTCAGCCTGGAGAAGGGGAGGCTTCAGGGACACCTTAGGGCCTCTTCCAGTGTCTAAAAGGGCTGTAAAGTTCAAGTCATAGAATCACAGGATTGTTTGGGCTGAATGGGTCTTAAAGCTCATGTCATTCCACCCTCTGCCATGGGCAGAGACACCTGCCAGTAGATCAGTTTGCTCCAAGCCTCAGTCTGGCCTGGAACACTCTCAGCAATGGAACAGCTGCAGCATCTCTGGGCAACTTGTGCCAGAGCATCACCACCCTCACAGACAAGAATTTCCTCTTGATATCCAGTCTGTGCTCTGTCAGTGGGAAGCCAATCCTGTTGTACTGTCACTCCAGACCAGTCCAAAGTCTCTAGGACTTTTGGAGCCACTTTAGGCCCTAAGGGACTCTAAGGTCTCCCTGAAGCCTTCTCTTCTCCAGGCTGAACACCCCCAACTCTCTCAGCCTGTCTTCTAAAGCAGAGGTGCTCCAGCCCTCTGATTATCTTCAGAGCCTCCTCTGAACTGCTTGCTGTGGAAGTTGTTTGCACTTCTTGTGGTAGGATGGCACCTTTAGTATCAGGGGTGCAGGTGCTATACTATTGCCTCCCAAAACCAATGTAGTTTTGCTTTCCTTAATCTGCAGACTGTTACAATAATCTTCCTTTTTGCAGGAATGGGGGTGGCATTGGAACCAAGGTCTGTGTCTAGGAATATGCCTTGTGCCAGAAGCATGTTCTGTGCATGTCTCCTCAGAAGGATTGCATATCTCTACAGTGTCACCCCTTCCTCCAACGCCTTCCCCATCTCATTAATTTTAGCATGTGCTGGTGGAGCTCTATTTGATAAAATGTTAGTTACAGTCGTGGTTTAACTTCCCAGGAATATTAACATTCCCAGGAATATTTGAAGAGGGCTTTCTTGAGCACTTCTCAGTGTCTGAAGGACTTCAATTCCTCATCTACTACTTCTGCCTTACTTTCCTTCTGTTTTGTGACAGTGTGGTAAAGGCTCTGCTCACAGCTAATGCAGATCCAAACCTTGGGGATGATTTCAGCAGTGTGTATGAGATTGCCAAAGAAAAAGGCCTCCATTCCTTGGAAGGTAAGATGGTTTGTGTACAGCTACTGACATTTGCTTTTCAGGTCCCAAAATTTTGTTTCCTGATCTGACCTCATGGGGTTTTTTTAAAGCTTGTTTCACCTTCCTCCATTTAAATGCAAAGTAATTGATGGTACTTGGGTGAATATGTGTCTGAAGAGGAAAGAAACATTATGTAGATATTATATAGAAGCAATCCTTCAATTTACCAGAGATAAACTGGTTTTATAAAGCCAGAGCTAAATACAAAGTCATAGATAGGAATATCATTCCATTGACTTACATGCAGCTACACTGTGGGGAAGGGGAAGGGGTTCAGGGCAGTGTATTCCACCAGCAGCCTTAATCCAGATCTTATCAGGAGCTGTGAAATGAAGACAGACTTGGCCAATTGAAATAAAGCTGAATGATGCAAGTGGTTGCAGTGCTTACAGTTGGGTTTGGGCAAGCATCAGTATCAGCTCTCAGCCCTAAATGACTTTCCTTGAAAACCAAGGTCATTTTCTGCAGTTATGTCATCTCATTATAGATATTCTTGGCAGATCTCCGTTTCCATGCTCACCCCTTCGTTATCCTCATCACTGGGATGTTGATGCAGACTCAGAATCATAGAATCATGAGCTGGTTTGGGTGGGAAGAGACCTTTAAAGCCCATCCAGTCCAACCCCCTGCCATGGCATGGATACTTTCCACTAGGCCAGGTTTCTCAGACACCTGCTTTGTTTATTCAGACCTATTTAAATTTCCCAGATGGTTTCCACTTTTTATGACAATAAATGGTGGTAACATTTTCTTGGTTTTATGATTATCAGGATATGTTTGGATTCTACATGCCCAGCTATTCTTTGGAGGAGCCAGCTGCATGTTCAGAGATTCTTCTGTTCCTCATGCTGGCAGGAATGATAATAGGACTCAACCCCCCCTAAAATGTCCCTGTCTTTCCTTCCCCATTCCAGAAGCCTTTTCTCTATCCAAGCACTGTGCTGGCCTGCCACCCTCACCTTTGAGCTGGCAGACCATGGGATGTTTCCCAGAAATCCCCCTTGCCCTGCCAAAGCCCAGCCAGCCACTGGGACTTGGATTCCCAGGTACAGCTGTATCCACAGTGGCTGCTTTTGTGTTCTCTGACTTGTTTGAAAGTTAAACCTTGTTCCAGCTGCTCTGGGTAGAAAATGGGAGGAAGTCACACTTTGTCCAGAGCCTCAGTCTGCACAGCATGGTTCGCAGAGCCTGAGTCATAGAATAGAATCATGGAATTATTTTGGTTGGAAAAACCCTTCCAGACCATAGAGTCCAACCATTTTCCCAGCACTGCTGAGGCCACCACTAAACCATATCTCCATGTGCCACATCCACATGACCTTTAAAGCCCAGGGATGGGCAGATGGTGACAGGGCTTAACAACCCTTCCCATCAAGAAATTTTTCCCAGTATCCGTCCTGAACCTCCCCTGGCACAGCTTGAGGACATTTCCTCTTGTCCTGTCCCTTGTTCCCTGAGAGAACAGCCTGACCCCCACCTGGCTCGACTCCTGTCAGGGAGTTGAGGAGAGTGAGAAAGTTCCTCCTGAGCCTCCTTTTCTCCAGGCTGAGCCTCCTCAGCTCCCTCAGTCACTCCTCACCAGACATCCACAGCTCTGTTGCCCTTCTCTGGACATGCTCCAGTGCCTCAATGTCCTTGGAGTGAGGGACCCAGAATTGACCCCAGATGTGGCCCCAGCACAGGGTCCCTTCCCTGGTCATGCAGCCACACCATGGGTGCTGCTGAAGCACAGTGACATTATCCATGGGCCTGTCTGTGCTTTGACTCAATGCTAAGAGGCGAAAGCTCTGTGGAAGCCTAATGAAGGTGTAATATTTGAACCTTTCATAAAGCACAGGTTGAGTTAAGAAGATGGAACAGTGAGGTGACAGCTTTGACAGGGCATTATTCTGTATTTTTAAAAGCTCCCTGCTCTCATCCCTCACTGTGACCCACCCGTGCAGCAGACCTACTTCTTGATGGGAGAGAGACTATGCATAGATCATATCCCTATAGCAGGGAATGTAAAATGTATGAAACTACATTAAAAAATGAGCAATAGAATGCCAATACATAATGCATGTACATAGACTTTATTTAAGATAAAGTGTATCAACCAAGAAAGTTAATTGTTTTTGTCTGCATTCATCCCTCTCTAATGTTATATATTTTGGGGTGAAGAAAAGATAAGGCCACTCTATGAGAAGTTGCATTAATTCTTTGGTTGACATGTTTTATTAAAAAGAATAAATTCAGTTGCGTTTTTAAAAAGAGAGAGAGAAACTGCCTTTGTTTTTTCTTTTTTTTTTAGACATTTACATATTTCGTGTATAAATATTTTTTCATAAAAACATCCAAATCGAGAGGGTGTGCTCCACAACCACTGCACAAAATATATTACAGACATTTATATGGATGGCAGGAAGGGAGACAGAGAGCTGAAAATTTCCAGGCACCCAGTGATGGATGGTGGATGAGGCTTCCCCTGACGCTTTATTGAGTTTCCGATGATTATCTTTCTCAGAGACATTTTTTACAGATGACGGCCGAGCTGTCACAACGGACCATGGGGGAAAAAAACCAACAATAATAACACTTTAATCTCTTTACTGCGCTGCTCCCTAGTATCTCAGATTCATCTTCCCTGACGCACGCAGTTCATTATCCTGCTCCTCCCTGGGTAGGAAATGACGACAAATAAATATACATACTCACCCTGTGTGCTTGGAGAAAGGACCCAGGGAAGGAAGGGAGCCAGGGCATTAATTGATCTTCCTGGAGGGACTGTGGTTCATTAGTGGAGATGCTGGGCTCGGACAGCATCAGGTATTCATCACAGTGTTTCTCTCTTCTGAACTTCTTGAATCTCCTAGAAATCTTTTGATGGCTCTTAGGAGGGACCATGAAGTCCCTGCAGCCCATCCGCTTTCCAGCTCTGCTTGCTTTGCCATAGCACAATACAAGGTGCTCAGAGCACTTGGAAGCTCTCCCTTCCCCTGGATCTGGGACTAATGAGTTTTAGGTACACACCCTTTCACCAAGGAGCTGGACACACCTCCAGGAGCAGAATTTGGCCCACCAGGTGGATGGTGTTCATTTGAATGGAGACAGCATACGCCAATTCCACCATCACTCATGTTCCATGGTGGGACAGGATATTTATGGGTCTTCCCCTGGGCAACCTGTGCCATTGTCTCACCACCCTCACAGGGAACAATTTCTTCCCAATACTCAATCTCAACCTGCCCACTGTCAGTTTGAAGACATTCCTACTTGTCCTGTCATTATCTGCCCCTGTAAAAAATCACTTTTTTTTTTTTTTTTTTTTTTTTTTTTTTTTTGCTGATGACTAAAGCAAAGAGTTTAAAATCCAGGTTTTCTAAAGCCTGATCCTTAGACCAGCTACAGGACAGCAGGGGTGCTGCAGACCCTTCCTTCAGAGCCATGCCCTGCTGAGACACATGGACTTATGTGCTGGAGACTCCCAAAATCCCAAAATCAGGAATTTGCTTGAAGATCAAGCCATAGTGGGGCAGCATTCATTCCTGTCACAGCTTCCCTTCTGTTTGCTAAAATCGTTATTTAGATTAGATATTGGGAAGACATTCTGCCCGGTGAGGTTGCCAAGGCCCTGGCACAGGTTGCCCAGAGAAGCTGTGACTGCCCCATCCCTGGAAGTGTTCAAGACCAGGCTGCACAGGGCTTGGAGCAGCCTGGTCTAGTGGAAGGTGTCCCTGCCTATGGCAGTGGGGTAGAACCAGATGAGCTTTAAGGTCCCTGCCAAGTTAAGCCATCCTGTTAACCTACAGTAAATGGTTGGGAAAAGGCTGAGGTCTTTGCTCAGGTATTCTCCACCCACCTCTTCCCATGCTTGGGCACTGTCTAGGCAGTCACTGGGATACATGGGAACTATGTTGTCCTTATCTCTACTGCTGCTCAGTGGAGTGGGGGCAATGGCCACCAGAAATCCCCTCTGGGGTCCTGGTGGTCGCAGAAAACGTCACAAAGCCTTAAGAAGCTTCCTGCTTGGTGAGGGGTGGTGGGTCCTGCTGCTGCACATGCAGATGAGCAGTTCTGTAGTTATCTCAGTGAGCTGAGCTTTCACTCTTTGTCCCCTGCAGTCCTTGTCACCCGGGAGGATGACTTCAACAACCGTCTCAACATCCGAGCCAACTTCAAGGGCTGCACAGCTCTACACTATGCAGTTCTGGCTGATGACTACCTGACAGTCAAACTGCTGCTGGATGCAGGTGAGTTTTGTAGTTCCACCCAGCTCATGGGTCAGAAGCACTTCTGACTTAGCCCATCCTACAAACCTGTCAGGTTCAGACAGAGGCCACACTCTGTCACTGTCACAATTTCGTGTGATTTGCTGTTTGCTTTCTTCTCTTTACTTTTTTGTTTCTGTGTTCCCATTCATTCCCAGTGGTTTTTTTTCTATGTGCTTTCACTGGTTCTTCTCACCTTAGTCATTAAGTTTTCCCTTTCCTCCTGCAGTTCAACAGCCAGGGAATCATAGAATCTTGGAATGGTTTGGGTTGGAAGGAACCTCAAAGATCATCCAGTTCTAACCCTCTGCCATGGGCAGAGACTCCTTTCACTAGACCTGGTTGTGCCAAGCTGCATCCAACCTGGTCTTGAACACTTCCAGGGATGGGGAAACCACAGCTTCTCTGGGCAACCTGTGCCAGGGCCTTGGCACCCTCACAGTGAAAAATTCCTTCCCAATATCCCACCTAACCCTGCCCCCTGTCAATGGGAAGCCACTCCCCCTTGTCCTGTCACTCCAGGTCTTGGAGCACTCTCCAGCTCCCTTGGAGCCTCTTTAGGCAGTGGTAGGTGCTCTGAGGTCTCTCTGGAGCCTTCTTCTCCAGGCTGAATATCCCTGAATATCCCCCACTCTCTCAGCCTCTCTCCAGAGCAGAGGGACTTCAGTCCTTGGAGAGCTTCTGTGACCTCCTCTGTCCTCACTCCAGCAACTCCACACCCTGGAGCCCCATAGCTGGACTGGGTGCCCCACATGCCCCCACTGGTCTCTGCTTAGTATTTTTTCATTTCCCACCTGCAGTATTTACTCAGGCCTTCTGTCATATCCCTCATGTCCCTTTGTGGAATGGAAGGGTCCCTGCTATACCAGAAACAGATCTGCTCTGTGGACAAGGCACAGGATAGATGATGATAGATGCTGGTACCCAGAGGAAATGGTGGACACTCAAGTACTGTTGGCACTAGGACAATGCAGCTCTTGTGAGAGTTAGTCGGAATTAGCTTATGCAGTTACTGGTCCTCCTGGTTAAATCACAGGGCCCTTCTTCTCATGGAGCCTGCTTCACTGTCATCTCATGTATGCTCACCTGGGCAACCTGTTCAGTGCTCAACTGTCTTCATGGGGAAAAAGCTTATCAGCACTAGTGGAGTAGAATGAGAAGATGCTTTTGACCAACAGAATAGGAATGTGGTGCCAACAGTTTCTATATGTACCCTCCTGCTGTTCATTCTGGGATGATATTTGTGACTCTTGTGCTGTTCTCCAGAGCTGGCATCTGCTTAGTGTATACCTGCACATGCACAGTGCATCAGACCACCAAGCTGCTCTGTAATTCTGCCTTCCTCCAGATGTGATGTCCTCTGTCCCCAGCATTCCTTCTCCTCCAGAAATTTCAACAGCTCTCCTCCTGCAATGTCCCCAAGGTCACCTGGATATGGTGGCTGGGAAGTCTTCAGATAAAAATACTGCCCACCCATCAAGTGGGGTCCATTTTTCTGACATAGAAGCCCCCCTCCATGTTCACAGCATGTGTGGGCATTGCATGAACAGAGAACCTGGCATAGTCCCAGGGCATATGGCTTACTGCATGCCTCTTGCCTGGGCCAAGCAGCACCTGCTCAGCAGTCACTTGGCCACAGGCACTGATGGTCAGAAGGTCTCCAGCAAGACCTCTGGGATCCCACTGTTGTGGGCAGAGATGCCCACAGAAGGAGCAGAGTGGAGCAGGCTTTACCTGCTTGAGCAGCGGGTTGCACAGACAAGGGCATTGCAGGAGAATGCAAGGGCCTCTGGAGTGTTACAGAGGGTGGCAGTGGGGTGGAAGGGCTGGAAAAGTCCTTGTCTCAGCAGTACTGGGAACAGATCTCTGCAGATAGTCTGTACTGGAGCCTGGAGAATGTTTGACACATGCCATGGTGTGAATCATAGAATCACAGAATGGTTTGAACTGATCACTCCCAGCTCTCCCAGCCTGTCTCTGGAGCAGAGGGGCTCAGCTCTTAAAGCACCTCTGTGATCTTCTCTGGACTCCAGCATTTTTAGATCCTTCTGTTGTTGGACTCCAGAGCTGGAGGCAGCACTGCAGGTGAGGTCTCACCTTCTTACCCGGGGAGAGGGGCAGAATCACCTGGAATAACATTTTCTACAAAGTACCTGCTTCTCAGTTCTGCCTTGGAAAGCCTCCTTGCATGACACATATTGATTGAAAGTTGACACAATTGATTAAAAGTACCAGGGCAGCTCCTTGGTTACCCTAAGTACAGGTAAAAGATAGGTGCAAATAACTGAAGTTGGCACTAAAGAATTTTTCCATCCTGAATAAATCATTGTAAAGGAGTAAGTCCACCTTATTTCTCCAGCTGTGCCCTGCTTAGCTCTCTGAGTACTCTTCCAATCCAGGCCTCACTTCACAGAGGCAACTGTTCTTTTTGTTGCAGAGATATTTCTGTGTCTGTCATGGAGCCACTGCCATCCGTGTGAATGGCCCTTTCTCTGCCTGGTGCCCACAGAGAGTTCTTTGTTTGTAGCAGAGTGTCTCAGCTTGAAAGAACTCACTTGGAACTCAGAAAAAAAAGCATTTAACAGTCTGTGGGACTGTGTTTGTTTGAGTACAAATGGAAGGATTGTGTGAAATCAAAGTGAAAATTCAGAACTTAGCCAGAAGATGTGATGGTCACTCATCACTGTTCTGTTCTTAGTCCAGCCCCACAGAAATCCTTCTGGATCCTGCTCAAGAGCCTCAGAGTTCATTTCCAAGCGGAAATCCTTGTCTTGTAGAGCATGTCCCAGCACTCAGATCCTGGAGACAGCAACCCACCAGTGGGATGGTGATGGTGTGAAATTCCCATTGGAGACCCTCCCAAGGCTGAGTTCACAGTGTTCCTCAGATTAATCCCTGTTCACTGTCCACAATACCCACTTACCCTTTGCAGTCATGGTTTAGGATACAGATTTATGAGGATTATTTCCTAAGCGCAATAAACTTTCTGTCAGGTGAACTCTGAGCTGCTGGGGTGATGGCAGACCTTTCCCTGCTCTTCCAGCAAGTTTTGGGTGCTGGAATTGGATTTCCTGATTGGCTTATATAGGAGGACTTTGGGGCATTCACTGGAGGCGTTTTCCTGCGGTAACAAAGCAGGGATCCCTGCCTCCTCGTCAGTGTGATCTGGGATGAATACATGGCCAAGGGTCTTCGTGTGAAGATCGAACACCGTTCAGCCCTTTGTGAGGGTAATTCCCCTGTGCTGCCATTGACATCACACACAGGGTGGCTCCTGGTTGCTGACGTGGAACAGGCTCCCCTTCATCTCTCCCTACACCTGCCTTTTACTAACTCTCCATTTACTCTCCCTCTAACTTCTGGTGCTAACTCGCTGGTGCTCTGCCCTCAGGCCAAAGCCATTAACTGCCCAGCCCCTCTCTACTCCAACCACTTCCCAACCCCCCTGTTGTTTTTAAGGGAAGCCCCCTGCACTTGCCCCTCACCCCACATCCCTAGCCTTTTGTGACCCATTCAGTGACTCGCTTGACCCCTCCAGGACCTTATAGCCCTTTGGTCAGCATGTGTGTGCCCAGCAGACCGCGAGATGAAGTGGCAGCTCTGTTGTCCTTTCGGGCAGTTGTTGGTGACATTTCACAGTCCCCTGACCTGAGGCAACACCATAAATATCGGTGTTTGGGGAAGGGGTGGGTGAGCGCTCACATCCACAGAGTGCACCAGTTGCTACTGCAGGCACAATTGATTCCAGGGACTTTTGTGTTTGGCTCAGAGGAAGGCAGGCAAGGTCACTAGCTTGCTGGTGACAGAAGTTTACTTGTTTTAGAGGGAGATTTTATGTCAGTATTTAACTGAAATAGCCAGTATTAAAAGGTGCAGCTTTCTGCCAATGGTGTAACCCTGCCATGGAGGATAGCCAACATCAACCTCCCTTCTAAAAACAGTTCTGCTCCAGAATCTATTGCTGAAATGCAGGGAGGCACTGATTCATGTGTCCAGAGTCATGGAGATTGTTCAAGGGCTGGAGCCACTCTGCTCTGGAGACAGGCTGGGAGAGCTGGAGTTGTTCACCTTGGAAAACGGAAGGCTCCAGCAAGACCTTAGAGCACCTGCCACTGCCTAAAGAAGCTCCAAGATAGCTGGAGAGGACTCTGGATAAGTAAGTGCATGGAGTCAGAGGACAAGTCAGGGCTCCCCACTGACAGAGGGCAGGATTAGATTGGATATTGGGAAGAAATTCTTCCCTGTGAGGATGGTTAGGCCCTGCCACAGGTTGCCCAGAACAGCTGTGGCTGCCCCATCCCTGGGAATGTTCCAGGCCAGGTTGGATAGGTCTTGGAGCAGCCAGGTTTTGTGGAAGGTGTCCCTGCCCATGGCAGGGGAGTGGAATGAGGTGGGCCTTAAGGTCTGTTCAGCCCAAACAATCTTGTGATTCTCTGATTCAGAGCTAGGAACAGCACTGCTACTGCTCAGGGATTTGCCCTGCAGGTAAATGACCCTTCTCCTAGCATGAGAAACTGTTCCCTTTTCACAGCCTTGTACTGGGAAGACTTGTCATAGCTGTGGTAACCTTTCTGTAAATTAAAGTTACACTAGAGAGAGCACAGAAGAAGATGCTGCAGGAGCTGTCTTAAGTTGGAGCTTACAGAATGCAAAATCAGAATATTGTGAGCACTTGCTTATGTATACACCTGTGAAACTAGGCACAGGAAGAAGCATAGGAGCAAAATTCCCCTCGTGTGTAGCAGCTCAGTTGCCATTTTTCGAGGATCTCAAAATTAATTTCCAAGTGCTTTTTCAAGGTGTGTTTGGTGTGTGTGTGTGTCCATTGTAGCAAGGGGCTGTCTGAACTGTTGTCTGCTGACGTGTGGAAGTGTTGTTTCTGCACAGTTGTGTGACAGTGCAGTAATCTGCAGCTGCACATAGGTGGGTAGGGGCTTATATTTCCTACCCTTGCCTAAAAGTAGAGCAGTTCCTTCCTTCAGAGATTGCCCTATGCCAGTTCGTGGGACCTCCTCTCTCTCTATCCCACTGCAGAAACCAACACCTGCCCTCCTGCCAAACCTGAGCAGGCTCCATATGTCCCCCATTCTCCTCAGTGCTCTCCTCATCCCTGACTGCCCTGCTTTCTAGTTCCCATCTTCAAATCATCCCCTCTGCTCCCAGCTCCTCCTAGAGCCCACAGGCAGGCTGACCAGGCTGTTACAGCATTGGAAATGCCTCCTGCAGTACATCTGTAGGGGAATCACATGATCACAGAATGGTTCAGGTTGTAAGGGACCTTAAAGGTCTTCTCATTCCACCCCACTGCCATGGGCAGGGACACCTTCCATTAATTTAGATTGCTCCAACCCCATCCAACCTGGCCTTGAACATTTCCAGGAATGGGGCAGTCACAGCTTCTCTGGGAACCTGTGCCAGGGCCTCACCAACCTCACATGGCACAAATTCTTCCTAATACCCAATCTAACCCTGCCCTCTGTCAATGGGAAGCCAGTCCCCCTTATCCTGTCACTCCTTGCCCTTGTGCAAAGGTCCTCTTCAGCAATCTTGGAGTCTCTCATCTCTAATTAGATGTGAAAGAGAGAGAGGAAGAAATGAACATACATTTGTGAAAACATTTTAGCTGAAGCTGCAATAACCTGGTCAGCTGAACTCGATTTCCTAGTAAATTTAGCCCAGTGCATTTGTTCGTAATGTTGTGCACTCACCTCCTCAGTCCAGTGTAATTGCAGATCTTGTGAGCAGGGTGAGTGATGGGTAAACAGATTATGTAGCATTGCAAGAGATGGGCTTTGGACATCAGAAAGCAAAACTGCTTATGGTATTCTCTGGAAAAATCATGTTCTAATTAATTGGGTTTTTCTAACCCAATTAATTTCTTATTAACTACTGCATAATATGTCTTGGAGTGCTTTCTGTTGCATCCCAGATTAAAAGGGTCCATTCTTCCAGAGGGAGAGTAAAGGATATCCCTAGAGAGTAGGCTCTCAGGTCCCCAGCAGCCACTGCCAGAGAGGAGATAGCTTTGGTTTTAACACATCCGGAGAAAGTAACATTGAGGTTTTGCTGCAGTCAGCAGTTACCACAGTGAAAGAGAGCTCAGGGCTGAACTCCTCCCTCTCTACAACTCCCTGAAAGGAGGGTGAAGCCAGGTGCAGGTCAGGCTCTTCTCCCAGGTAACAAGCAACAGGATTAGAGGAAACTGCCTTGAGTTGTGTTGGATATGTGGAAGATTTCTTCCCCAAAAGGGTACTTCAGGCTTGGCACAGGCTGCCCAGAGCAGTGTTGGAGTCTTCACTCATGGAGGGATTTAAAAGCCTTGTGGGCACTTGGGGACATGGGTTAGTGCTGAGGGAGTGGTTGGACTTCATGGTCTGGCGAGGCTTTTCCAACCCAGAAAATTCCATGAAACGATTTTATGACAGGCTCTGTAAACCACGCTGTGCAGAATAAGGTTCTGCACAACCTGTGTGGCTTCCTCACATTTTTCCTTTAGAGTGGCTGGGACAAGGTTTAGCTTACAAGCAGGTCAGAGCATACAAATGCAGCCACTGTGGATGCAGCTGTCCCCAGGAAAGCAAATCCCAGCGGTTGGCTGGACCCTTTTTGGTGAGTCACGGGCATGGTAGCTGTCCTGGGTGGTCTTTTGTGGAGGTTTGCTGCCCAGGCCAGCTGTCATGCCAGAGTGCCTGACATCCTCTCTCCCTCTCCATGCTCATATTTACAAGGGAATGGGCTAAATTCTGTATTGATTCCTTCTGTTGCACTGTAAATTTTGCAAAAGATGATTAAATAGTGCAATAGCATCTGCGAGTGCCGAGGCTCAATATGTTCTGGGCCGGCGTATCGATCCTTTGTCTGACCGCAGCCAGTTCCACTCCCCACCATGCCAGACCAGTAATTAAAATCCTATGAAACTGGGATTTAGAAACCAATCATATCCCAGCATTGAGGCATCCAGCATCCCACCGTGGTGAGAGCAATAAGAGTCCAAAGTGCCAGTACATTTCTGTCAGTGTTGAAACACTTAGGAATAGCTTTCCCTTAGGGCAGGGGAGTAAACAGATCCCTCTTGAAGTGTTTTTGGGGACAAACTTGACAGTGACAAAATGTTTGATGTGATCTTAAGAGCTCTGCACACATGGGTATATGGAGAAAGGGTGATGGATATACAGAAAGAGTATGATGTTGTAGTTTCTCTTACCTCGCAAAACAAGAATCAGGAGTCAGGTGGATTGTTTTCACATGCAGTTGTCAAATAGGCATAGACCAACTTACACTCGGGTTCCAATAAAGCAAGAGTGAAAGGTGCACACATTTAAGACATTCATTCATTCTTTCCCTATTTCTTCTATTGCAATTTTCCCATTTGTTGTAGAATCAGAGAACAGTTTTGGATTGGAAGCGACCTTCGGGCTCATCTTCTTACAAACCCTCACCATGGACAGGACACCTCTCAATAGATCAGGTTGCTCCAAGTCCTGTCCAGCCTGGCCTTGATCTTTATCACTTATGGAAACTCACCATCTCAGGCTGACTTCCAGCTTCTACTAAGGCTCAGAGGTCCTAGCTTTCATTCCTAAAAAACGGGCTTATTTTAAATCCTTTTTGTGTGGGGGTTTTTTACATTTAATTTGGCAGAGCAAACACTTCATTGGATTTTCTTCATCTCCCCTGGGTTTGGAAGGATGATGGTGTCGTTTTTCCCTTTATAAGAAGGTCCTAACTTTTAATAAATAGCATGGATTTCTTCAGTCTTTACATCCATGTTTCTGACAGTTACCTGCTGGTGGGCTGCTGCTTTCTTTCTAGCAAGATCCATGTTTTCCCCTTGTGGTACAAAGCTCCTTGGCCATGAATTCTTTGCTGGATTTTCTGGTGAGGAAGTTTGGCATGACTATGTGTCCCATGGCAGATTGGTACTTAGGTGCTGAGGTTTGGAGAAAGCCTTTTGGTTTGTCCAAGACTGAATTAAGGCTTGCATCTTGTCTTGGAAGGTTTCTCACTGCCAGAGCTCTTATTCTCTGGTTTCCACCAGTTTAACAATTTGTTGGTGTTGTGCTCTTTACCCTTGCAGTCCCTGGGCTAGTTTTCTGTGTGTTGCTGTGGCCTTCAGTCTCTCGGAGGAGTCACCTTTATGCTGTATTTAACCTGTTTGGTCAGGGCATTTCATTCTGTACTAACCCTGTGTTACTGGCTTGTACAATTGCCTTTCTTACCTTCATTTTGTTTCCAGTCTTTAATAGCTGACCTCACCACTCTGCCAGTGGGGCTCAATCCTTTCCTGCAGTCCAGTTTACATGCTGCTTTGACCAGTGTCCTCCTTTTCCTCTGTTTCAGCTTATGCATCCTGGTCCTGAGACTGCTGTGTCTATCCAAGTATATAAAGATTTGTGTTCAGTCTGGTTCACAAGGTTTGGGAGCACCTCCACTATATTGTACCTTCTTGACACCAAAGAAGGAAGATAGGAGACATTGAACATTTTGGCATCTTGTCTTTCCATAACACAGGTCACCACAGGCCACTGCCGCTGCCCAGCTCATTTGCAGGCAGGATCTCTGAGTGGCATGAGACAGGGACTGTCTCATGCCAGTTCTCTGTCCCCACACCCACTGCTGGGAACAGCTCAGGACCCAAACACTCAGCCAGAGGCTACCTGTGGGTGTGCCCAGGAGCAGGAGGTTTCACACCATCTGGCTGGGCTGTGAAACAAGGTCCTCAAGAGTCCTTTCCTTGTCCCAGTACTCAGGGCTTTCTCAAGCTGTGATCTGTCCACTCTTCAGAGCAATGTCATTCTCTGGTTGTCCATATGAGGTTCCAATGCCGCTGTGTGCTCTGTCCTGTCTGATAGAAGTGTGAACCTTGATCTGGCTGCAGCAGGCTCAGATCTGCTATTCCTCTGCCCTGACAGGATGTAGTAACAAGAGCAGGATCTTGGTGCTGCCGAGGACACAGGGACCATCACTGGGATATTCCTCCAGGTTCTGTCTGTGCCATTTGGCATTCTGCTTTTCCTCCTGCCATCTCTCCCTCCTCTTGCCATCCCCATCCCTATCCTGACAGCAGT
This sequence comes from Taeniopygia guttata, assembly GCF_048771995.1. Classification (NCBI taxonomy): domain Eukaryota; kingdom Metazoa; phylum Chordata; class Aves; order Passeriformes; family Estrildidae; genus Taeniopygia; species Taeniopygia guttata. The sequence goes on along the minus strand of NC_133024.1, from coordinate 4,523,809 downwards.
GGGGGACCTAAGTACCAGTATCTGCTGTGTTGCCAGCTCTATTGACAGTTATCCAGAATCTGAAGGAATTCAAGACAAATTGTTAAGAGGATGGAGTTAATAAAATTTGAAAAATTGAGGCCTGTCACTCCACTAAACTTTTTTCGATCCCACTGACAGAAACATATTTCCCCAATGAGTGACCTTCTGCAGCTGCTGCAGCGCCACAATGCTGGGCGGGTGCAGGGAGAGAACCCCCACGCTATTTATCAAATATTATCAGCCGGGGCCTTCTAATATGAGCATGGAGGGTGGGAGGAGGCCACAGGCTCATACAGCCTGAGGTGCTGCCCAGGTGTCCATCTCCAGCTACAGACAGCGAGTGGGAGGTGACAAATTGCCTTCTATTAAGTCGTGGAGGGTTGACGTCCCCTTGGATACTGCTGCAGCCTGTGGCACAGGGTGGGAGAGGGCAGGAGAGGAGGTGGGGATGTGGAGTGGGGTCAGCCAGGGCGCCGACAGACCAGTGGCCACTTTTACCTTCTATTAGCAAGCCAAGTGATACTGTTATTTATGGCAGCATAATATTTTATTGCTGCCGGTACTCGAGGTTCGAATCGACCAGTTATAGGAGTCGGGTTCTATCAATTATTGCAGCAATTAGTCAAGTCGTCAAAGCCATTAACAGGGGGATTAGACCAATATTGGAGAGCCATTATTGATAGATCCAGGGCAAAGCCAAACAAACCGTCCATCAGAAATGAGAGCAGGCCTAGCCTCAAGGATGTCATCATTTGGAGAAGTCAGGAACGTGCCCCACTGGTCACTGCACAGACCCAGGTGGTTTTTGGTGGGGGGGGATCATGGGAGCACTGTCTCTTTAACATATGCTGCCCCGGCAGTGTGTAATCTCACCTGTCTTGATCATGGTTTTTATTTGTGAAGACAAGGCTTGCCATAGAAATTAGTCCATGTCGAATGTTTATGGAGCACATTTTTCATTCTGTAAGCAAATATAGTTCCTTGATGTCAATGCCTAAGAGTGGTTAATCTCTCCGGCTCCGCTCCCACAGACTCTCCTTGCTTCATTCATCTGTTCTGATTGCTGCTTGCTGTTACTGAGCACTTCTGGTGCTTTGAGCTGTCTCATGGCACAGAAGCAGCTTGGTCTGCCTCTGCCAAGGTACTTGTATCACTCCCATGTTTCCAGCAGGGTCACAGAATGATTCAGGCTGGAAGGGACAGGGACACCAGTGGAGTCATCTGGACCAACTCCCCTGCTCAAGCAGGAGCACATTGTACAGAATTGCAGTGGAAGGATTGGGATAGAAGACATCCCGGACTGCTGAGTACAGTTATGAGGTCTTCCTCCACCAGACTGCTTTCCAAGGCTTGATAACTGGTGGGATGATCAGTTTCAGCACCAGTTTGGGGAGTTTGGGACCAATTTGAAGGTTTATTCTCATAAAGTCTTGCAGTTAGGAGCTGCTGTGGGGTCATGGAGTGCACCAGTGTTAGTGACAAGTCTCTGCCTTAGAGACAGCTCCTGAGATACTGAGAGTCAGAGAGGAATCCTGAGACCTTGTTTGCCCCTCTGGTTAGTGCCCATTACCCCGGTCTCCTGATATCACCGAGTTTCCCTCCGTATACTTCCCATCACTGCAACTGGACCAGTTTGACATGGAATGTGCTTCTGCAGTCCAGTGTGTCTAGGAGGGATAGCTCTGTCCATGTGTGTGTTTCTGTGGGGTGTCCATCCAGCTCAGTCTTTGGGATTTGTTGGTTTGGTTTTTTTTAGTTATGCTGCAAGGAAGGGTGTGATTTTCCCACAGAAGTGCTCCAGGGGATCAGTGGAGCAGCTGGTCCACAGGCAACAGCCAGCTTTAGCTTCATCTCCAGCTTCAGCTCCAGCTGGCACAGGCATCTGTATCCAGCTGGCACAGGCAGCAGTATCCAATTGAAGCTATAATGGTTCCATGTGGCTGCCACAGGACTGAGAGTGGGTGCTTTTGTGAGACTGTATTTCCTTCTGGTGACCATGTACTCTCATCCCTCCTCAGCAGCTCTTCACTGACAAGCCAGCTGTTAGCAGTGACAATCCCTTTTCTTCCTCCCTGGAGATCCATGCTTGTAACTGCTGGTTGTACATTCTCTCTTTCTGATCCAGACACTCTCCAGAGCAAAGGTTAGGAGGGGACACAGAGAGGATGTGCTTCCTGCTCCTTCTGCCCCAAGACTGAACTCTGAGCTCCTGATCTTACTAATTTCTTGTGCTGTCAGGTGCCAACCCCCTGCAGAAGAATGAAATGGGACACACACCCCTGGATTATGCCCGTGAAGGGGAGGTCATGAACCTTCTGAGAGCATCAGAGGCAAAGGTGAGCCTGAGATTCTGGCTGGTTTGGGTTTCCTTTCCCACTACAAGAACAATTGTAAAGATGTTGTGTAGATGTGGCACGTGGGGACATGGGTTAGTGGTGGCTTCGGCCGTGCTGGGTGAACAGCTGGACTCGATGATTTGAAAGCTCTTTTCCAGCCCATATCATTTTATGATTCTATGATTTTAGGGTGCAAGTGATGGAAGGCCACCTTAGCTCCCCTACAGCTCCATCCTTTTCCAAAAGAAGTCTGTAAAAATTAAGAATGTGATGCAGAAGGAAAAACACCCGCTTCTGTAGTATTTTAACTGTGGCTTTGCCCACCTCTTCCAAGTTACTATTTCTCACTCAGGACCTGCCCAGGACCAGTAATGCTGCTCTGTAACCCCTGGATGCAGCCTGTTTTTACTGTACCTTCTGAAATTATCTGTCAAACAAGCAGGGTTGAGAATCCAGGGTCCAGCTATGGCCTAGGATCCAGGTGTTCGTGTGCACCAACCTTAAGGTAAAAGGCATCCATTTCCATGGTGGGTTCTCATCCCTTCAGCCTCTGTGTCCCATTTGCTTTAAGGAAGGAAAAGAAACATATTTGCCATCATGGTTCCAATGAAAATGCCAGGAATCAGTACATTTGTGGAGCGGTGGGCTACTAGACAATGAGGGATCTACAGCTAGATGTCAGGGATTTAAAATTCCTGGGCAGAGGCCTTGTTCAGTGAATTGTCAATGGGTAGGAGAGGCCATCACAGCAGTGACAAGTGATGCCTCATCCCTGGAAGTGTTCAAGGCCAGATTGGATGGGGTTTGGAGCAACCTGGTCTAGTGGAAGGTGTCTCTGCCCATGGGAGGGGTTGGAACTGGGTGAGTTTCAAGATCACTTCCAACCCAAACCGTTCTGTGATACCTTGTGAGCATCATCTCTCCAAGCAGCACAGATCAGCTAGGGAAGGGGACTCCCAGATAAGGGGCATTCCCTTCTCACCAGATCACAAGAGCAGGAGCTGAGGCACAAGGGGACCAGGTTTGTCCCTGGCTGCAAAGTTCCTTTGACGTTGTGTATCTCAGTGTTTATTCTATAGGTTTGGAATTTAAACTTGCATGCTATAAACCTGAGGCTAAGAACTTAGCATAAGTGGAGGATGAATGTAATTAAAACTGTGTCAATTACTGCACTTAGGAGGTATTACTATGTAATAAACCCGCCAGGTGTCAACTGCTGCACTGTCTGTGCTCACCTCATAAAGTCATCGCTCAGGCAGGAGTTCAAAAATACGTTCCCCAGTGCTAAATAAATCTCTGTCCTTAGTAGGAACAGGGTGATCTTTCCTCTGGGGCTCTCCATACTCCTTCCTGGCAAAGGAAATGCTGCCATAGCTGTCCTCTGTGGTCCTGACGGCTGCTTTTGTAGCCAGTAGCACTATGTGGTCACTTTGGCAGCTCTGAAAGCAAGCTTTCATAAAATCATGAAGGAAGGAACCTCATCTCATTCCACTCCATTGCCATGGGCAAGGAACACTTTCCACAAAACCTGGGTGCTCTAAGCCCCATCTAACCTGGCCTTGAACACTTCCAGGCACAGGGCTGCCACAGCTTCTATAGGCAGCCTGTGTCATGGCCTCACCATTCTCACAGGGAAGAATTTCTCCACAATATCCCATCTAATCCTGTCCTCTGTCTTCCAGGGAGAACCATTCCCACTTGTCCTATCCCTCCATAATCTTATTCAAAGTCACTCTCCAACTCTCTTTGGGCCCTTTAGGCCCTGACAGGGGCTCTAAAGTCTCCCTGGAGCCTGCCCTTCTCTGGGTGTACACCTCTAGCTCTCAGCCTGTCTCCAGAGCAGAGGTGATCCAGCCCTTGGAGTACCACTGTGTTTATCAGCTTCATTATCCAGCATCCCTCCAGCATCCCTCCCAAGCATGGCTGCATTTAGGAGAAAACACTCCAAGGGAAGAGGTTCATGAGCACAGTGCCAGTAGAACCAGACCTTGGCATAAAACCTGCAAAGAGTGATAGTGTCTTTCACCTACAGGAAAAAGAATTCTAAATACTAAAGGAAAACAGGACATAAACTGATCAGCTCAGGCGATGTCAGGGACATGAGCTAAGCTTTATGGAGGTCTGGAGAGGGGTTCTTCTATACGAAGGGCCAAACAAATCTTGAGGTAATTCTTGTGGGTTTAAAGAAAGGTTAAAATGAGCTTTCACTGCTCCAAACTCCACATAGAAGGTTGTGCCCAGATTGAGCAATAGCCAGCTTTCAAATAACCAAAAGATACATTTTTCTCATGAAATATGCTTAAATGAGCAACCTGAGGATGTTCAAGATGGAAAAAGAAGCATGTGAATCACAGCTGGAGGCTTGTTTTCTTGGAAAGACCTATCAAAGGTGACTCACTGGGATAAAGTGGATACCAGCTCCTGGTCAGGAGGTCTCACACTGCTGCTTCCAGAAGGAAAAGGGCAACTGTGTGCCTTTCCTAGCTGAAATATTCCTTAAAAATCCTTCATCAGACACTGATGGAGACAGGGGAGGTCACCAGATGCGTCTCACAGGGTGCAAGGAGGAGCTGAATGGCAAAGACAGACTTGCAAGAGGCAAGCTTAGTCCAGGGGCTGTTGTCCCACCAGTGACAGAGGAAAGACACCAGTTTCAAGTGCTTTTCCCTCCCTTTTAGTCGTAGATACACACGTATTTATTTAAATTTCTTCAGACTGTTTAGCACCGGGAACCAACTCAAGAGTCCTCAACACCAGGCAAGTGTTGTCTAAGCTCAGGAAAAGCACACACAGAGTTCTGGTTTGTTTTTTTTTAAAGAATAAAGGAAATCAAAATAAATTAAAAATACATATGAAAACTCCTTGTTATTCTGTCACAAGGATATGTAAATAAAATCTATGGGATATGTCCATCCCATAATAGTTCTGCCTATTCATTCTCTAGCAGTGATTAAAATGAGCAATAAATTCTCAAAGACTCTCGGTGGAATGTGGCTGCTGGGGAGGATGAAACCCCGGGAGCACCAGTTTCCCCCCAGCTGAATATTCATCACAGGCTGGCTTGGCAGTCTGCTGGTTTATATACAAGTACAATCATCTTCCTCAGGAACAGCTCCAGAGATATATTTCCTTTCTCTCCTCCAACTATTACTTAAGCATAAAAACCAAGGCAAGTTTCAAACTGTTCAGGGCAGATTTCCTTATTGGCGCTGGGCTCAAGAGAGCATTTACCTAGCAGATGATTCTACCCCTCCTGCTCTTAAAGAGTTCAGTTATTTTATTCTCCACTTTTCTTCCTTAAAACAACATGTGTTGGCATTCCAGAAGCCCCCTGTGTCCTGGGCTGATTTCACAGCATGGGCAGCAGGTGAGGTGGGGATTTTGCCCCTCTGCTCCACTCAGGTGAGACCCCACCTATAGAGTAGTTTTCCATCCCTGGGGCTCCCAGCATCAGAAGGACATGGAGCTGCTGGAGCAAATCCAGAGGAGGCCACAGAGATGCTCTGAGAGCTGGAGCACCTCTTCTCTGGAGACAGGCTGGGAGAGCTGGGGGTATTCAACCTGGAGAAGAGAAGGCTCCAGGGAGACCTCAGAGCCCCTGCCAGGGCCTAAGGGGCTGCAGGAGAGCTGGAGAGGGACTTTGGACCAGGACCTGGGGGGACAGGACAAGAGGGAATGGTTTCACACTGCCAGATGGCAGGTTAGATAGGATATTAGGAAGAAATTCTTCCCTGTGAGCTGGTGAGGCTCTTGACACAGATTGTGCAGACAAGGTGTGGTTGCCACATGCCTGGAAGTGTTCAAGGCCAGGTTGAATGGGGCTTGGAGCAACGAGGTCTAGTGGAAGGTATTCCTACCTTTGGCAAAGGGGTTGGAATGGGATTGTCTGTAAGGTTTTTTAAGATCACCCTTCTGTGACTCCATGACTGCCATGCCCACGCCAGTGACAGGCAAACAGCTGCTACCACCTGCCAAAGCACAGACTGAGTCCTTCTCTTTTTAAAAATTAAGATTTCTGATGCTTTTGGCCTTGCATCAGAAGACCTTCTTAACCCATCTGAGTGCAGAAGGCTGGTTGCCTCCAACATAAGTGCAGACCAGTGCTCTCTGCATTGGTCTCCAAGCAGGTAGCACCATTGTGCTCCACTTAAGTGCTGATGCTGAGCCAGGCAAGGGTCATCAGGACAATGGAAGATCAGCTGCCAGAGGGTGAGGACAAGATCCCCACCAACACCATAGCACACCTCAAAGTGAGGAGGTGGGAACAGCTGGATGTATATGGAGAGGGGAGCAGATGGGAGAGGAGTGGAAGTTTGTGTCTTATGTAAACTCCAGGCTTAGTGGTTTTTTTCTTGGAGGTTCTGTCACCAATGGATCTAAAATATGTTTTTCTTGGTGGGTATTCTTGTCCTGGTGTCCCCTGTACAGCGTAAGCTAAGGCAGATGCTCAGGATGCTCCAGGCCAGCTGCATGACCCAGTTAGGAGCTGTGTTAGCACTTCTGACCCACTGAGTAGCTGGCATGAGTGCAGGGCTCTCCAGAACAGATCCTGAGCAGAAAATGGTACTTGTACACAGGACTTGTACTGTGTCAGTTTTCCAAGGAGGGAGGGAGAGGGCACTGCAGAGGATGGGTATCCCTTCCTTCTCTTCCTGCACATCTTACCCACTCTCCATAAACCCATGGGAATGGTTGGGTGTCCTAACATCACTGATCACATTCCTGCGTCTTCCAAAAGGCCAGAGAGGAGGGAGAGAGAAGAGATTTGTCAGGATCCTACAGACACAGATGTATGAGGTCATCATACCCAGTGCCGGGGGGATCAGCACAGGCAGGATGTCTGTCCCAGAGCTGCTCCACTGGGATCTGCAGGGAAGTTATTGCTCTGTGTGAGGATCAGAGCTGATGGCATCTCTGTTACACATGAGACTGATAGCACTGGCCAAAATTGGATTGTTTGCTATTTATTATTTTTTAACTTCTGTCAGAATCACTGCTAGCCCAGGAGATGTCAGCAGCCTGGCTTGCAGCTTTGTTGAAGGGTGTTTCCCCTTAGTGAGATGGGTTCAATGACAGGGACTGTTCTGTGGGTGCAGTTACTCAACTGGCAAACCCCATGGGCTCTTTGTGTTCTGTCTTCATCTGAATCTGGCTTTGGGTGATGAATCTTCCCAAGGCAGTGGTCTCAGTTGGGAATGCCCAAGCTCAGCTTGTGGCAGGAAGAGTGCTTAGCAGCCTTTCTAAAGATCTTAGAATGACAGGTTTCAGGTTGGAAAGGACTTTATAGGTCACCTAATTTCAACTCTGCTGCTGGCAGGGACATCTTCCACTAGACCAAGTTGATCCAAACCCTATCAAACTTGGCTTTGGACACTGCCTGAGATGGGGCAGCCACAGCTACTCTAGGCAATCTATGCCAGGGCCTCACCACCATCACAGGGAAGAATTTCTTCCCAATATCCCATCTAACCCTCAATGGGAAGCCATTCCCCCTTGTCCTGTCACTCCATGCCCTTGTCCAAAGTCCCTCTCCAGGTCTGGTGAATGTAAGGCACAGTGATACTCTACCATCCCTGTAGGATCTGGTTGGAGTCTTTGAACAGGAAACGGTTGAGGGTAGCAAGGTAAATCTAGGTAGAACGTCATGGCTTTATTTCCCAAAATAAATAGCACCTAATGGTTAACAGCTGTTGAGCAGTGCCATTTTTCCCTCTTTGTCACCAGTATAGAGGTAGCACAGCGTCTGGTTTCCCATCAGCAGAGCAGAATCCCTATTCCCACTCACCCCAGCTTCCATCCATGACAGATCCAGAAATTTCCTCTTGCAAGAGCTGGTGCATCCAGACCAAACTGCATCAGCCCTGGGGATGTTCTGGCTCCATGTCAGAGAGATCCCCATACAGGGCTGTGACATCTATGAACTGACCCAGTGCTCCATAAAGTCTCTGATCCCTATGTTTTCTTCCCTCCACAGTTCCAGGAGGAGCTGCGCAGGAGGGAGGTGGAGGAGCGGCGGAGATTCCCACTGGAACAGCGGCTGAAAGAGCACATCATTGGTCAGGAGAATGCCATAGCCACAGTGGGGGCAGGTAGGACCCTTCACATGCTGCCAACTCTGCCCTCCCACAGGGAAATCAAGCTGTTCCCTCAAGCTTTGATCTGAGGCTGCCTCCGAGCAGGTCTGCAAGGTTGCTGGGGAATTCACAGTGGATGCCCCATCCGTGGAAGTGTTTAAAGCTAGGTTGGATAGGACTTGGAGCAACATGGTCTAGTGGAAGGTGTCCCTGGCCATGGTAGAGGGTTGGAATGAGATGAGCTTGAAGCTCCCTCCCAACACAAATCATTCTGTGATTCCATATAATCAAGGCTCCAGCAATCTGGGCTGGGTTTGATTTGCCAGTCCAAAGCCCCTGGATCCTGTCAATAATTCCTGACCCATCCGTGCATCCCAGTTAATGCCTGAAAATGGGACAGCAAAATAAGAGCTGTTGAGGCCAGGGCAGAATCCCAAGGAACATGCTGTCAGAAACACAAACCCATTGCCTTTAGTTAACAAAGAGGAGCCCAGTGTGGGCTGGGAGCTGAGAAGGAGCCGGGAAGGAGCTGGGAAGGAATCTACACTCCTGCAAAAACAACAGCCACCCTGTGTGCTCAGAGAGCGGCTGTGCCTGGGGGCAGCAGCCCAGCTAATTGGGGAGCTGTGATTAATGGGCAGTGCCTGTTCCTGACACAGGTGGCGTTTCTGCGCATTAACGTCCTTGCCTTTATGGAGGTTTTTCTTATTGAATTATAGGGAATGTGCTTGATACCCCTACAGCCTCAGGATATTGGACCAAAAGGTAGTGGGAGACTCTCTGTCCCCTCCTCCCCCCCTTCCCTTTTGTCCAGTTTTTCTTTTCGTTTTCTTTTCGTTTTCTGTCCAGAAGGATGAATTTTAAGATAGGACTTTCTCTCTCAAGCACTTCCTCTGTATCTTTGCTATTTATTTTGTGCCCAGCTGGTTTTCCTGCCGCTTTGTGGACCCTGCATCCCTCCACTCTGCCCTCACCACTGCCATTTGCTGGTGAGCAGACCTGCCACACTCCACATCTTCAGATCCACTAAACCTGGCTGATATGTTTAATTTATAACTGGTGCCTTAATTGAATAATTGGATTTAATCCGTCACTTGGTGCATGATCCAAACAGTCTCCAGAGGGGCTTAACCAGGAATACAAAGGGAGCGTGTGATCTGGGGTTAGAAGCACAAGATCTGGAGTGATGGGGATAGAATGGAGTCACAGAATTACGGAATAATTTAGAAAAACCCTATAAGATCATCGAGTCCATCTGTTATCCCAGCAACCCCCTGCAAGGGGACGCACTGGGAACACTGGTAGGGAGCTCACTGCAGCCACAGCCCTGACAGCACATGGCATCACTGCCACAGAGGGAAAATCCTTCCCCATTGCCTACATAGGATATATCCAAGCCTTGCAGCACTATTTTCTGATATGTGGAGCAGGATAGGACTGGGAGAAGGTGGATGATGGTTAACTGATGGTAATTGAGCATCTCCCAGCATAAAAGGTTTCTACCAGTGCCTGACTGGGTGATGGTGGGAGGCAGCTTGGCCACCCCCGTCGATGGGTGTAGATGTTCAGTTCATCTTAACAAAATCAGATTATATATTCCATCTCCTGCCATCAGAAACAGGCAGGTCATTGCTGCCATCTCAGGAACTGCTGGGATTCTCTAACTGGTACATACAAATGAGTAACTAAAAGGCTTAGGGTAGTGTTTCCAGGCACTTCCATAAATGGTTGAGCTCTGGATATGATTAGGGCTGCTTTGCCTTTTCACTGGAAGATGAGGAGGCAGAAGGGATCAGCAACCTCTCCTCTCTGAGGTTATAAGCTAAAGGAGGCATTTTCCCCAAATATATATTTGTGTGTTTGCTTTTTTGGTCTAATATCCTAAATATTATGCCAGGTAAAGAATACCTTTTTTATGTGGATATACCATGTTTGCCAGTCAGTACTCACTTAGAAGTAGTGTGGTTCAAACCTACTGCTTCCCCGTTTCAGGGAGAATAAACCTTGAAGGTTGAAACAATCTGTTCTGCTCTTCCTGAAGTTGAATAAGGAGCAAGGAAGAAAAAGTGGTGTTTATTTTTCAGGGATTTTGAAGAAAGGGTAGTGCAAAAAAATCTATGTTTTAATGATAAAATTCCTAATTTTGAGCAGCTATGATGTTGAAAATCAGTCAGTGTTTCAAAACTGTAGGGAAATGGATGAAGAGGACTATGATCCTGCTCTGGTCCAAAGGAGACTGGGATTATTTTGGACAATATAGGATCCTTTATGAGGGCTGTTTTTGATGTGTGTTGCTGCCTGCAGATCAGGTGAAACTTTGCAAGGACACAGCTTTGGTCTAATTTGGGGTTCCATAACCCTGAACCACCAGCAGCAGAGCTGGAAGAGAGCTTCCTTGGGAATGCTGCAGACCCTGGAGCATCAATGCAGTACCTGGATGGAAGCAATGATCCCACAACGGGTTTGGCCCCAGAGCCTTCACCCTGTGGTACCCCAAACACAGACAGGCCGAGGAGCCCCGCAGAATGAATTGATTTGATAAATGGACATTTATTACACTCACAAATTGGCTGAAACCAATTTCAGTCACATCAAGTGCTGATAACTGCTGGAGTATTGATTTGTGTAAAGTAATACAGTGAATTTATCAGTTCAATAGCGGGCTGAAGGGCCTCTTGGAGACACAGGGCTGCAGTCACACCGTTACAGATGGACGAAATAAAGCGAGAGCACGGCAGCAATGCCAGGAACAGCTCCACAGAAGAAGGCCCCAGCGTCATCATCATCATGCTCTTGTTTTGGACATTGGGGCTGAATGTCATAATGAGATTTCAGCACAGCAGTGTGACCTCCCTCCTGGTATTTATTTATTTATTTATTTATGCCAGGAGGAAGCAAGGGGGCAGCTTTCTCAGAGGCAGAGCATGGATTTCATGCTTGGGTGACAATGAAGAGCAATCAGCATGGCCAGCAGCTGCTTTGGCAGTGCATACTCAAAGGAGAAAAGTGCTTCTGTGGCTTTCCTAGCTGAGATTTTTGTCCTTGGAACTGGCACTGGTATTCTGCTTTGACCCAGGATGGGTCTTCTGTTCCTGCCACTGAAGCTGAACACTTCACTGCCCTGGGATGGGGCTTTTGTTCTTCCTACTGCTGAAGCTGAGCACTGCCTGAGAGAGCCTCCTCCAGCCCCAGAGGCAGAACCTAGGGAGTGGTGTCCCTTCCCTAGGGATATCCAGATTCTTTAAGTTTTTCCAAACCTCTAGTGTGCTGTGTGCTGGAATAGCTTATTATTTTCAGGCTGCTTGTAGAAAAGCATTTACACCTTATCACGCTGTTGATCTGATTAACCTGCTGACCAGTGACCATGGAACGGTTTGGCTTAGAAAAGACCTTAAAGCCCATCTCATTCCAACCCCTTGACATGGACAGGGACACCTTCCACTAGACCAGGTTGTTCTAAGCCCAGTTCCAGCCTGGCCTTCCAGGCACAACTTCTCTTGGCAACCTGTGCCAGTGCCTCACTAGCTTTACAGGGAAGAATTTCTTCCTAAATATGATGCTCAGCATCTTCTGACAGAGATCACATGCTGAATCTAAGCTCTAAATTTATGATAGTTTTTTAAGGGGTGCTTTATATCCCTGGAGTTGCTTTGAGTATTTATCCATAAACTCTGGCATCCTGCTGTAGAGGGGAGGGGAAGAAGACAGCACTTAACCCCACTGTCTTTGGACCCTGAACATGCTTGACCCTGTGAGTGGTCACTCCATGCCCCAAAGCAGAGGTTTATTACTTTTATTACCATTATTATCTTAGCTGAGATAGCTGCAGGAATTATTGGCGGCTGTGTTACTCCCCATCAGTTTTTATGAAATTTCCCACCCCAGGTGTTGACCTCCCGTTCACTGCTGTAAAGGGTTGAGAAGGAACATGTGCAGCACTGGGAAGGACACAGGGAGGGATGCAGCACAGACCCTTCTCTGCACCTCCCTGTCACTGGCAGAGTATTTTCTCCTCTTCATCTCCTGCAGTGGCTATTTCCAGGGATGACCTGGCCAGGGAGGAGCTGAAGGACAGGATGGGATTCCCACCAGTCTTTGCCCAGGATTTTGAACAGAACCAGATTGCTGCCTGCAGCCGGGCTGGTCTGTCGTGCTGATATGCCCAGGCAGGGTGAGATAGAGCCAGGCACCAGCCAGTGCTGCATCTGGCCTTGTGCCCAAGCTAATTAAGCCTTAGCAGGAATCAGGACTCATTAGCATGGCCAGGGGGACAGGTAATGCATCTGCCTGTGTCCGGGCACAGAATGGCAAGTTCTTGTGGCACTGGGGTTCAGCTCCCACTAAATGCACAGTCCCAGCACTCCGTCCCATTGCTGAGGGGGTTGGAACTGATGGTCTTTAAGGTCCCTTCTAACCCACACTCTTCTACAATTGCATGATTCTACATGCCTTGGATTTAAGGTTAAATTGGGGAATTTTTTTTATGTTTGGACAGCGATGCAAACCTTCATCTTTATCTTGAGTTATCAGTGCCTTTTGGGAAGCCTTCTGGCTTTCCCTGCAGACTTTTCAGGGATTAGGAATTCAGTCCCACACTCTTCCTAAGTGGCTGCAGTGGTTAATCACCTTTGTTATTAAAACTGTTCTGCTTTATTTGTAGTTTGATCCTCTCACTCCAGCCCCTGGAGCACCTTAATTTTCTCTGTAGCTGAGCAAGTTCAGTGCCTTCTTGGGGAGATACTTAATGACTGTGGTCAGGTCACTCCTCACACCCCTCATCATTAACCTCAGCTCATTGATTTGTTCTTGTAGTGAGGCTTTGCTTTTGTTTTCCTAATCCTCACCAGATCTGCTGGCTCCCATGCTACCTGGGTCTCTTGGAATACAAGCATGGACTGTGAGGAGCTCAGTTTCATGCAGGTCTTGCAGCTCCAAATTCCCATGAGATCCTTCCATGCATCTATAAACTCCAGCTGCTGGAATATCTCACTTGAGCTGCTGTTGTTTAACATCTTCCCAGTGTGTCCCTACTGGCAGAGGCAGCATTTCCATGTCAGGCTGTAGACTGTGACATTTCTATTTCTTATTATTTGCAAAATGGAAATACTGTTTAAATATTTTAGTATGCAAATCTTTTTATGTGCAAAACAGCACTACTTATTTCCCATGTCAGCTTGTACTCCCGTAGAGGAAGAACTCTTGGCATGCCATGCCTAGGATGCCTTTTCTTAGGTGACTTCTATTTACCATACCCCCATCAAGAAAAGGGTTTTATGGACTGACTTTGAGATTGAATTTAAGAATTCTGCAGTTTTAAACACCACTCTCATACTCTACTGCCAGCTCAGGGAAGAAAACAAACCCACAACCCCTCACAGAGTCAGCCAGTGCCTCATTTAAGACACAGGACTGAGGGACAAGGACAGAGACTGAGACCGAGGATAGTGGCCAGAAGAAGATGAGGGAGTTGTGTTTTGAGGGTGACAGTCACAAAGAGAGTGGGTTTATTCTTTCTTGGCTTTATTCCTGTTTTTGCTGTGGACACCACTGAAAGGCAGCAGAGGCCAAGCTTTGCCATGCCTGTGTGCAGCAGCGTTCCAAGAGCTTTAAGCCACAGCTCTCCCAGTGTTTTCCTTCTGCTCATCCCACCTCCAGTGCTGCTGTTTTCCTCTGCTACCTTCAAATTCCTTGTCAGTTACAATTTTTGGGCATCTTGCAGTTTTCATGCACTGCTTCCTAATGTGCCACATTTTGGGTTTGGCTGGATCTGGGGGTGCCATGTGCCAGTCATGAGACCTTGCTGAGTCTGAGGGGTCCTGAGACTGTGCAGTGCATGTTGTCTTTTACAAAACATCTTACCAGATTTGCAGGCTGGATTGAAATACTGTGGATAAAGCAGAAAGGCTGGGATGTCAGTTAATCTCTCACATTGAACTAGAAGTTGGTCTGATCTAGGGAAACTACTTCTGTGTTCCAGAGACCAGATCCAGCCAGCAGAGGATGTGATTTGATCTTTTGACCTCAAAAAAATTGCCTCCTCCTTCAAATAAGCCCAGTGCAGTGATGTTACTGGTTTGGTGAGCACGCTCACAGAGCCTGAGGCTGCTCTGGGGGGCTGAAGAGTACCTTGGGTAACCGTGGGCACCCATGGGGGTAGGAGCTATCACCCACTCTGCACAGCAGATCCATGTCTGTCCTGAGAAAGGGCTGTGCTGGTCAGACTGGGAGTTTGGGAGGGAATCAGGGCTCTTGCCTTCTGTAAAATTTTCCACTGGTATCTCACCCAGGATGCACTTGGATGCTGCTGTCCAAAGAGGCACTGAGATAATCACCGCACTTTTCCTAATTCTTGCACCAATTCAGAGCTTTTGTGACCTTCAGCCACCTCTTTCTTCCCATTCCATGCCAGAAATAACCTATAAACCTCTTCAAAACTGATGTTTTTTCCTCACAGAAAGGTTGCACTTGGGAGCTGGTGAGGCAGAGTGCCTCTCCATCCCTCTGTCCATCCATCCATCCTTGTCCCCCCCTCCGCCATCTCCCTGGCAACGCTGAGTGCGCATCCTGGAAAACTTTATCCGAAATCTGCTCTGGGCAGCTTTCCAAATCCATGCTAACCTTATTAGGTGTCTCTGGGGCCTTGGCTAGCTAATCAAATTAGAGAGCACTAATGGCAGGGAGGACTGGGAGTGGGTAGAGAGCAGTAAAACATAGTGTATACTTAGTGATAATTACACTTGCTTTGTGGCATTGATTTATATGCCTCCCCCCTCTTTTTTGTTTTCATTGTCTTCAAATGCAGCTATTCGGAGGAAGGAAAATGGCTGGTATGATGAGGAGCACCCGCTGGTGTTTCTTTTCTTGGGATCATCTGGAATAGGTAACATTTGGGTTGTGGTGAGGGGGATGGAGAGCCCTGAGGAGAGGGGGTAGAAGCTGTTGCAGGGCTGCAGGGTCTGAATAAATACCAGTTAAACACACTGTCATCTTTCAGTGGGTCACTCATCATCCAGCAGGGTGACCCCAGCTGGACACCAGCACACACAGCCACATCCAGCCTCGTGCTGACTTATCCCAGAGGACAACCCCGCTCCAAGTCTCAAAAAGGGGCAGTTTTCAGAGTAAAAGTATTTCTTTAACAACTTTCTGGTGAAAACCCCTCTATTCTAGTGGGAATGGTGGGATAATAGTAGAAATTTGCTGCCTGCAAACTGAATCTCTGCTCGTTTGCTCCTGTGGACACAGATTGCTTTGGAATGACAGGATTTTATTGACACCAATAAGATTTGTCCTCCAGCCCAATCAAATGCCACATGACAGCTGATCAGTTCATGAAATGGTCCAAATGACTTTTAGTTGTGGAAAAAAAAAAACAAAACAAAAAAACAGCTTCAAAGTAACTGATCTGTGACATTTGGAGCAACCTCAGGGCTTCTCCTGCCTCCACTGCCTCCCAAAGGGCTCAACAAGGTGCTGACACTCCAGTGCTGGAGGGGTTAAAGGAGCACAGGTGAGACTATGCTCCTGCTGCAGAACAGTACCAGGCCAAGCATTAACCCCAAATAAGTTGCTATAAAGCTGTATAAAACCAGGCCAAAATATTTTTGATACTTCATTGCCCTGCTAGACCATATCTAAAGACCTCATGGATGTAAATTGTTGGCTGTTCTACTCCCATGGACTTCCATGGGGGCTTTTCTTTTCTTTTCTTTTCTTTTCTTTTCTTTTCTTTTCTTTTCTTTTCTTTTCTTTTCTTTTCTTTTCTTTTCTTTTCTTTTCTTTTCTTTTCTTTTCTTTTCTTTTCTTTTCTTTTCTTTTCTTTTCTTTTCTTTTCTTTTCTTTTCTTTTCTTTTTTCTCTTTTTGCTTTTCTCCTCTTCTCTTCTCTTCTCTTCTCTTCTCTTCTCTTCTCTTCTCTTCTCTTCTCTTCTCTTCTCTTCTCTTCTCTTCTCTTCTCTTCTCTTCTCTTCTCTTCTCTTCTCTTCTCTTCTCTTCTCTTCTCTTCTCTTCTCTTCTCTTCTCTCTCTTTCTTTTTTATAGGAAGCATAGTTTCTTGCATCCTTACACATCAGGAGCTCTCATCCAGCATCATCCAAAGTCAGCAAAGCTCAAACTGAAGTAAAATGCAAAATTTTGGCAGAGATTTAACAGGTGGAGCAGAGCACACCCCATTAATTCCCATGTTTGTGCCCATTTTTTGGCGATTTGCTGATCTGACCCACCAGATCTATTGTTCCTGTAATACAGTTGTGGGCAGATGTACAATATTCCAGTAAGAATGTATCTTTAACCTAATTTCCTTTTTAAAACATGTGGGTTTTTTTCTTCAGAATAGTTCTTTCTGTTCCTGCTCATTTATTTTTCACTGTGCAAGTAAATCCTACAGGGATCCATGTGCAGTGTACTGCTGACAGGTATGCAAGGGACAAGTGTGAACCCCCAGAACATCCATCCTCCAGAGGGGTGACCAGCTTCACCTCAGTTTTGCTGGTCACCCCTGGAGCCAAAATTGGCCCAATCCTTCCCCTGATCAACCTGACAAAGCCAGCAGTGTCATGTTGGAGGGTAGCAGCAGGGAAGAGATGTTTTCTGGCATCCACACTTGAATAAAACTGCCTCTTCAATGAGGTTTTTCCCCAGATGGATGGGCCAGGAGAACAGGATATGGCCTGGCATGAGCTGGTGAGTGTGTTCACCCTCAATAAATGCCTCAGACTTCTATAAATGCCTTCCAAGGTGGATTTGCTCTATTACTGATTGTTCCTAATCCCAGAATTTTTTGACTGCCATCTTATATAAAGCAAATAAAAATACCCCATTTCCTTGAAATTCTTTATTTGGAGATTACAAGGCATTGCACAAAGATCTTGGAATATTGAAGGTAAATATAGCAAAAAACTGGTCTATCCAATATAGCAAAACTCTGCTCTATCAACATCTTTTTGTGGAAAAAATAAAGAGCTTTGTTTCCACCATGTGAGAGTCAATTAAAGCTGATGGTGCCACTATTCTAATGCATCTGTTCACCCTGCCCAGACTGGGAACCCCAGTGAATGTGATCCTGGAGATAAAACAGCAATACCCATTTCACAAGGAAAATACATATATTGATTTCAGGAAGTTCCAGTCCTAGTGTTAGCAGAGCTGATGAACAGACAGAAGATGGACAGACCTGGTTTAATGCAAGTTTTTTCTTTCCCTCTCCAAAACAGGTAAAACAGAGCTGGCCAAGCAAACAGCCAAGTACATCCATAAGGACATCAAAAAGGTAATGGCTCGTCCCAGCTGTGTGCTGGCAGTAAAAGGGGTGTGGGGAGGGTCATCAGGGGGTTCATTGTGTGGCTGTGCTGCCCTGAGAAAGGGCTTCTGCACTGAGAGCGACCTGTGAAGGTCATGGAGTCACAGGTCTGGGTTGGGAGGGCCTTCTAAGCTCATCCAGTTCCACCTATCCTGTCAAATGTAGGGTACCTTCCACTAGACCGGGTTGCTCCAAGCCTCATCCAAATCAGCCTTGAGCACTTCCAGGGATGGGGCGGCCATGGCTTCTCTGGGCAACCTGTGCCAGGGCCTCACCACCCTAGCAGGGAAGAATTTCTTCAGTCTTACCCTGCCAGTAGAAAGCTGTTCCCCCTTGTCCTGTCAGTCCATGCCCGTCTCTTGCAGACCCTTTAGGCCCTGGGAGGATCTCTAAGGTGTTCTGGGAGCCATCTCTTCTCCAGACTGAACACCCCCAGCTCTACCAGCCTATCTCCGGAGCAGAGGGGCTCCAGCTCTCCGAGCATCTCCGTGGCCTCCTCTGGGCTCACTCCAACAACTCCACATCCCTTTGATGTTGGACCCCAGAGTGGAGGCAGCTCTGCAGGTGGGGTCTCACCTGAGCAGAGCAGAGGGGCAAAATCCCAAATTCACCCTGCTGCCCACACTGTGGGATCAGCCCAGGACACTGTCTATGCTTTTGTCTATGTTACCAGAATTTTTGAATTGGAAAAATTTTAATGGATGTAACATTTGTGCTTCCTGTCGAATTTTGCTCTAATTTTGACATCCTGTGTTGTAAACATATTTTTTGCCTGTATTATTAATATCACTGTAAATTACTAGAAGGAGAAAATTCCAGAAATGTGTTTTCCATGTCCCCAGTTCTACCACTTATCACATCCTGCCAGTATGGACCGTAGCAATGCAACATTGATTTCCTGCTCAAAATTTTAAGTGCTGAAGTGTTTGGTATCCAGAAGCAGTTTGAATTATTTAGTTTGTTACCCAGTGGTTAGATTTTAGAGAAGATGGGTTGGAATTATTTCATGGAGGTGGTGGTTTTGCAGGAGAACACTTCAGTGGTGTCTGGGGTTTCTATTCTATTCTATTCTATTCTATTCTATTCTATTCTATTCTATTCTATTCTATTCTATTCTATTCTATTCTCTCCTGTACCGTCCTGTTCAATTCCATTCCATTCTGTTCCGTTCCATTCCATTCATTTCTAATCTGTTCAGTTCTTTCTATTTTGTTTCTTTCCAGTCTATTCCAATTTATTATATTCAATTCTGTCAATTCTATTCCATTACAATTATTTCAATCCATTCAATTGCAATGTATTCTACTCTGTTCTGTTTTATTCCATTCCAATATTCTATTTTATTCCAGTCAAATCTCTTCCATTCCATACCCATCTTCCATTCTAATCTATTCTGTTCCATTTCATACCATTCTATTGAATCCCAGTCTTCCATTCCATTCCATTCTGTTACACTCCATTCCATTCTGGTACATTCCATTCCATTCTCTCCCACATGGAGACAGGAAAAAGAAGGAAAGACAAGCAGAGCTGTGCATAGATGAATCCCTCTTCCCCACATCCTCCATCAGTGAATGGACACACAATGCAGCAACTCTTATAGAAAGAAGACCAAACTGGAACTAACACTATAAAAACAGCTGTTCTGGTTTCTTTTCCTCAAACCTCTATAAATGCCTTCCAGAAGGCATAAATTCTGGATCTCAAGCGCTTCCATCCCCAGTCCCTCACGTGGAACCGCTCCATGGCCAGACATCCAATGAGGAAATCAGTTAAACCCTGAGTGTTGTGTTAATTTGATGGCATCAGGAATCTGGGATGTATTAGGAATTAATACATCATTCATTCCTAATATTCATTCATCAGCCATTGGTCCCCTAATGAGGGATGAGAGGGGGTCATACTCCCCACAGACTCCAATGAGGGGCAGCAATTCACAGGAACTGACAGATTAAAAAAGGAAAACCTGAAACTGTCCCCCTTTCATTTACAATTCCATCTTGCTCTGCCCTGGGCAGTTTGTAGATATCTTAGTAATTTTCAGGGAAATTTTTTCATGGGAATATTTTGCCCAGAGAACCTGTAGCTGTCACATTCCTGAAAATGTTCAAAACCAGGTTCAATGAGGCTTGGAGCCACTTGGTCTAGTGGAAGGTGTCCCTATCCATGGCAGGGCGGTTGGAATGGGATTATCCTAAAGGTCCATTCCAACCCAAACCATTCTCTGATTCTATTATTTTCCCAGGTAACAAATGACAGGACTAGAGGAAACTGCCTCGAGTTGCAACAAGGGAGGTTTAGGTTGGATATTGGGGAAATTTTTTTCTGTTCAGCTCTGGAAAAGGCTGACCAGGGTAGTGCTGGAGTCCCCATTCCTGGAGAGATTTAACATGTAGATGTGTGGATGTGGTACTTGGGGACATGGGTTGGTGGTGGGCTTGGCAGTGCTGAGGGAACAGTTTGGCTCTGTTGTCTCAGAGGGCTTTCCCAACCCAAATGGTTCAGTGATTCTGTTCTCTAATTTGGGATCCCTATGTGATGGTGTCCATGAGTGTGCCGTGTACACATGCCCAGATGAGATGTATTCCCAGACATGTCTCCTTCTCCATCATGGACACTGGTTATGTCTGGTTCACTATGTCCAGGATGATGCTGGGAAGTCGAGGCTTGGCTTCTTGGTCAGCTGGATGAAAGGATCACTGTAGGTCCTTTCCAACTAAAATATTCCTATTCCCTCCCCTTCCCTCTCTTCCCTTCTTTTCCTTTCCCATCTAGGATGTGGATTACAGCTCCATGATCACAATATTCAGTACCTGCAGTGAATCATCAGCTTTTCAGATGCAAATGGATACTTGGATGGAAGCTATAAATTCTCTAACACTACTCTCTGTTTTAGGTGATCACCCACAAGCCCAGTTCACCTCAGCTTTATGATTTTTGCTGGATTTTTGTGGTGGGGTGTTGTATTCTTCTTGTGATTGATTTCTAAAAAGCTGAACCACAAAAATATCTATTTTATTTAGAGAATTTCAGCCCTGTCAGTACTGTTCCAGCTCTGGCAGCGAGCAGATTGATCAAATCTCATCCTAAGTCTCTTGCAGGGTTTCATCAGACTGGACATGTCGGAGTTCCAGGAGAGGCATGAGGTCAGTAAATGGGCTCTGAAGGGAGCAGCTTCAAATTTAATCCAGAAAAAATGGGCATTTTGGTGTGTCAGGGTGGGAGCACAGTAGAACAACAGAAGGTTTGCTCCAAGTTGTGCATTAAATTGCAGGTAAATTGCCAGAAAGCAACCTTCATTGAGTGGTTGTGGTTTAGGCATGGTACTCCCCAATTTAGTGCTCCCATTGAGACACTCCAAACCAGGAGACACTTACTCCCTGCGTTCCCTTGTCCCTTCCCACAGCAGTGGACTGGAGAGGAGAACTGGAGGCTCAAAAGGCCATGGGTTGAGATAACAACAATTTACTGGAAACAGAAATTACACAAGAAAACAAACAAGCAACAGTATTAAAACCAGAAGTATGTAAAAGAGAGAGGGAGAGAGAATGATTCACATGCAAAACACTCACTGACCCAAGCCAGCCAGAGCCATGCTCCCCCAGCCACGCCCTCCAGTTCAGAACCAGCTACTTCACATTATTCCACATCCTTCTGCTGCTCTGATTTGACCAGAAGGAACTTATTTTCCCCAGAAGACTCCTTTCCCTCTGCTCCTGGTAATGACATGAGGTAAGATAGAATATCCTCCAGGTCCAAGCCTTGCCCCTCCTGGCTACTGTAAAAATTAACTCTGTCTTGGCTGGAACCAAGACATTGAGGCAAATTAGGAACAGAGACAAAGGAGCAAGGAAAACTTCAACAATATGTGTCCAGTGCTGTGAATTCCCTTGGGGTGGGGTCAGCCCTTGGGGAGAGAGCAGCTGAGAAGAGATGGTGGAACCCAGAGGATCATCTTGAAACCCACGGCCACATGCTGTTCATCACCTAACATTGCCCAGGCAGGCACAGCTTACCCCAAACCCTTTATCCCCAAAACACTGCTGAATCCAGTGTGAGATCTTGGCCTCAGCCTACCTTCCATGTAGGAAAGGGAGAGAATCCAGCAGAATGCAGGACAATGGTGCCAAGTCCACCCCGCCCATCACAACTTCTGCCCAGTTCTGGTGCCACAGGAGGTCCAAGGTGCCGAGTTTTCTGCAATCCTTGCCAAAGTCACCCCTGGACCTGAGGGGGTCCTAAATCCATTTAGAGGGCTCTGTCTCCCCAAAAAGTAGCAAGGTCCTAGCAATGAGAGTGGTAAAACACTGGGACAGGTTGCCCAGTGAAGCTTTGACTGCCCCATCCTTGGAAGTGTTCGAGGCTAGATTGAATGGGGCTTTGAAGCAAACTGGTGGAGTGGAATGTGTCCCTATGTATGGCAGAAGGGCTGGCATTACATGGCCCCTTCCAACCCAAACCATTCCACAATTCTGTGATAACAGGCTGTGACTTTGGATGACACTCAGACATGGGTAGATGTAAGATGCACCAAGCTATGTGTCAAAAACTGTCATTTTGCCAAAACTTTCCTGTTGTCAGAAATACTACTCTATATAAACTTCTAAATTTCTAAACATTTTAAAAAAGCACCATGTCAAGAAGTGATGACATAGGAGAAGTATTTTATTTATGGCCTCTTCCCACAAAGCCTACTTGTGGCTTTGATTCTGCACCAGAACCATGTGCCACATATAATCCTTTGAATTCTTGCTCTTAAAAGGCTAAAAGGGATGAAAATAGGTCTTGGACCCTGCATAGCAAAGCAGGGCTGATGCCTTCCCACCTGGCCATACCTGCTCCTTGGATTCTACTGTTTTGAGCTCTGGGCAGGGAATTGCTTAATCTTTATTTTGCTTAATTTATGCTTATTAAGCTGATTTTGAGATACCTGGCATGGGATAGGTGTCACAAAGAATATAGAATTTCTTTTGTCAGCAGCAAAGAGTGGTAGCAACCTGACAAGCTACCAGAAGGGCTTCATTCCCATTGTCCATGGATCAGCCTTCACCTTTCCTGTTCCTTCCTACCAGGTGGCGAAATTCATCGGCTCCCCACCCGGCTATGTGGGCCATGAAGAGGGTGGACAGCTCACCAAAAAGCTGAGGCAGTGCCCAAATGCTGTGGTACTTTTTGACGAGGTGGACAAAGCCCACCCTGATGTGCTCACCATCATGCTGCAGCTGTTTGATGAGGTAAATCCACATTAGAGGTTAGAATCAACACAAGGGACATGCAGAAGGTGACAATGAGGGGTGAGAGGAATGACAGATGGAGGAGTTTGGGTTGGAAGGTACCTTAAAAGCACATCTAGTCCACCCCTCCTGCCATGGGCAGGGACACCTTCCACTAGACCAGGTTACTCTAAGCTACGTCCAACCTGGTCTTGAACACTTCCAGGGATGGGGCAGTCACAGCTTCTCTGGGCAACCTGTGCCAGGGCCTCACAGCCCTCACAGGGAAGAATTTCTTCCCAATATCCCATCTAACCCTGCCCTCTTATAGTGTGAAGCCATTCCCCTTGTCCTGTCACTCCAGGCCCTTGTCCAAAGTCACTCTCCAGCTGTCTGGTTCATTTTGAAGGTCCCAGTCTGTCCTCAGAGGCTACCAAACTTCAGGGCAGCATGCTGGAAGGTTTTAAAGGTTTTTTTTTTTTGTTTTGTTTTAAGGATTAATAACACCATTTTTCTTGCATAGATCATCATAGTAGCAGTTCAATGTGAAATCAATTCCTGTACCAGGCACTTGACAGGGCAATAACCCAAATGTTAATCTCAAGCACCCAACAAGGATTTGTGTCATTGTGCTGGATCTCTGCTGTTGGAGATGGATTGAGGAAAGAAACAGCCTGGGGAGATGCTGCTTTTTTCCTTATTTCCCTCTCTTTTTATATTATCAATCAAGAGCACTGGTGCTTTGGAAAGGTTCGTGCATTGGTTTGGGGGCTGAGGGTTTCTGTCACTTCAGCAGTGGTGGTGCTGGGCAGCCCTGGTTTGCAAGGTGATCAGTCCCACAGAAATGAGGAGCTTTGCTACTCAGGTCACTCTGTTACAGCCATAACGTGGTTATTTGTGGGCTCTGCCCAGCCCAAACCACAGCCACAGGCAGGGTTAGGGATAACATTAGCATTAGTGCTGACCTGAGCCTGGGGCTTGTGTCAGACCTAAAACCATCACAGG
Source organism: Taeniopygia guttata (assembly GCF_048771995.1). NCBI lineage: Eukaryota > Metazoa > Chordata > Aves > Passeriformes > Estrildidae > Taeniopygia > Taeniopygia guttata. The sequence continues at coordinate 4,499,864 of NC_133024.1, read as the reverse complement.
GAGGTAGGTAGAGGGTCAGAGGCTGGGGAGTTACTTATGGGCAGCCACACAGTCATGGAATCATTGAGGTTGGAAAAGCCCTCTGAGACCATCACGTCTAACCCTTCCCTTAGCACTGCCAAACCCACCACTAAACCTAAATGCCACATCCACACGGCTTTTAAATCACTCCAGGGGATGAGGTCTCCAGCACTGGCCTGGCTAGACTGTGCCAAGGCTGGACAACACTTTCAGGGAAGAAATATTTCCTGATACCCAACCTATACTTTCCCTGCTGTTACTTAAGGCCGTTTATTCTTCTCCTGTCCCTTGTTACCTGGGAGGAGACCAAGATCCCCACTGCAGAGCTAACTTCCTGTCAGGGAGCTGGGAGAGTGAGAAGTGCCTCCTTCTCTCCAGGCTTGCAGAAGAAGTTCCTGCGATTCATGGAGAGACAAGTACTTCTCCAACCTCATCCTTGCTTCCTTCCACCTCAATCCTTGGGTATCACTTCAAAATTAAATTCACTCTGGGGAAAAAGAGGACCCATGGTTTTTTCTTGGTGTTTTGGCTATGTCCTCCAGCACCTGCTGACATGACTGGTTTCATCTCGCTGTTGTTGCAGGGCAGGCTGACAGATGGAAAGGGGAAGACCATTGACTGCAAGGATGCCATCTTCATCATGACCTCCAATGTGGCCAGTGAGGAGATTGCACAGCATGCACTGCAGCTCCGGCAAGAGGCCATGGAAATGAGCAAGAAAAGGATCGCAGAAAACTTAGGTACTGGAGTTTCAATCTTCAAATTCCTAAAGAGCCTCCCTTCTTCCTAATACAACTTTGACAGCAGCTCAGCCATCCCTTGGCAGGGGGCACACCCAGACCCTTCAGTCCCCTCTCCACTGGTCCCAGCTGGTCCACATGACTTGGGAATGCTCCTCTGCAAGGAAGTCATGAAATCCCAGAAGGGTTTGAGTTGGTGGGGACTTTAAAAGACCATCCCATTCCAACCCCTTGCCATGGTCTGGGGCACCTTCCACTAAGCCAGGTTGCTCCAAGCCCCATCCAACCTGGCTTGAAACACTTCCAGGGAAGTGAGCACACGATGAGAAAGGCTGAGAGATTGGACAGAGTCTTAAAGATGTAGTCTTCCTCTGAAGGATACAATGTCAAATAATGAGGATTTCAGAGCAGGTGGATTGAAACTGGATGGTCTTTAAGGTCCCTCTCAACCCAAACTCTTATGTGATTCCATGATTCTCTTTTATCAACTCACCCTTTTCTTTCTTTTGGGACCCTTCCAAATGCTTCCTGCAAAAGACTCTGGCTGATTCAGGTGCTCATATGAAAGAGGAAGCATTTTATTTACTCTCAGTCCTTCCCAGAAGGCTGAGCTTAGTGAATTTTACTTCCCCGTGGAATGGGAGCCCTAGCCTCAGATATCAGGCTCCTGGAGAAAAATTTCCCAAAATGTGAATTAGGTAATAAAAGGGGAATGAGGAGAGCAAGGGCAGTCTCTGAGATTGAAAATTAACAGCTTGATGTGCAATGTCCAGTGCCTTTGCTGGTAACTCTGAGGATATACAGATGAATGGTGATGCTAACACCAGGGACTGTCCCTTTTAGGCAGTGTTTGTCACACAGAGCAGAGGAAAAGCCTGTTTCCATCAGGTGCTGCTGTGCCTGTGGATAACCAGGAAGCCATGGACAGTGACTGCATCCCTTCTTTCCTCATCAGTTTTAAAAAACTTACTTTGGGGTTTTTAAGATGCTTTTATGATCTTAATTGTCTGGATGCCACATCTTTCTCAAGGTATCCAGCAGCCTGTGCCCTCTCAGACACCATATTCCTGCATCAGCTCAACAGGAACAAGAAAAAACCTTGGATTTTGGCATCAAATCTATTTTCCAGCTTCTTTCTCCTGGTCTCTTACTTTGGAGAAGTGGCTGTCGACACTGGCTTAATTCAGAACCTTTAAACTTCAATCAGGCTGGGTAAAGGACAAAACACATCGTCAGCTGAACTTTCCAGAATAACATTTGAAAATGCCAAACGTTTCCCTGCTCAATGAGGAGAGCATTGAATTTTAATTTCTGGGACAGTACAACTGCAGCAGGAGAGGAGCTGTGGAGGGCATTTGGGCACAGCAGCTGCCCTCATTTGGGTTACAAGGAGCTCCTGCCCATTTTCTAAGCTCTCAGTGTGGAGATGGCATGGCAGGAAGTCTCTAAAGTGCCTGACAGGCAGATAAATGGGAAGATGAAGGGAAGGAGCAGATTCCCCAGTGGGCTCTGCATCTACCAGTGGCAGCAGCAGATATTACATGTGGGAAGTGAGAATGGTGGTAGTAGTGCTGGTTCCTCTACCTTTCCAGCTCTCCTCTGCCAAAACACTGGGACTTATTGGCATCCTTGCCCGAGAGAGAGGGGTTGGAACTGGATCAGGTGATTCCAGAGCACCCCACACCACTTTGGGCATTAGGGGGAACCTCCTCCTCCCTACAACTGCTGAACGGAGGATGTAGGAGTGTGCATCTTGTTGGTGGAGTAAATAAGTTACCTTTTGTCTCCTTAAAAAGGAAAAAAGCTTAGAAGTTTCTCTCCTCAATTTGGTTAAAAGACATTTCATAGGACTTTAGCAACTTCACTTTAAACTTAAGGATAGCTATTTGGACAGAAACCAAAAAGTCTCACTTAAGCAATTCACTAGAAAAAGAAGAGAACAAAAGAAGTAATTGCTTTTGTGAAGTGTTTTAGCAGGAGTAGGAACTTCTTGCCTTAACTCGGTTTTTCTCTGTAAAGAGCTTTTTTATTCTGCCTTTTATTAAAACCTTTCGTTTAAAAAAAAAAAAAAAAAAACAAAAAAAAAAAAACTGTTCCCCATTCATTCTTACTTACCAAATGATAGTTTTCGGGGAAGTCATCTTCCTTAGTCTCCTCCCAAGTCTAAATGCAACAGTGTCTCAGCCTTAACTCAGACAATGATGTAGCCAAGGGGGCATCAGTGTATCCTTCCAGGTAACAAGTGACAGGACAAGAGGAAACAGTCTCAATTTTTGCCTGGAGAGGTTTATGTTGGATATTGGGAAAATTTACTCCCCAAAAGTGTTGTCCAGCCATGGCACAGGCTGCCCTAAGCAGCTAAGCAGTGGTGGAGTTCCCATCCCTGGAGGGATTTAAAAGATATGTAGATGTGGAACTTGGGAACACGGTTTAGTTGTGGGCTTGGCAGTGCTGGGAATGCTTGGACTTCTCAGAGGGCTTTTCCAACCTAAACTACCTACCCAGTGGAGTCTGAGAACCCCTTCTGCCACTGCTGGTGAGGGGCAGCAAACTTCATCAAGGCTGCAAAGCTGAGACAGGGTCCCAGCACGCAGTACGGGTCTGTGTCCCCTGCCCTGCCCTGCCTGCCAGGATCCAATCCAGAGCACAGGCATCTATCTCCCTCTGAGCACCCTGGTGTCAACAGCACATGGAGGCAAATGAGTGCAGAACGGGGGAAGCTGTGGGAAGAACTGGGATAATGAAGACAAAGAGGAAGACGACACTGGGAGGAAGAAGGGTGATGCTGCAGCCGAGCATCCAGAGTGGCTGGGAGCCAGGATTTAAGAGCAGCCAGACCCTGGCTCCATCTGCAGTCAGCAGAGGGAAGTAGACTGCAGCCTGAACAGTGCTGCAGGCAGCCCAAACATGAGTTTGGTGGTTGCTGGAGAGACTGTAGGCTCTTTCAGTGCTCACAGCCCCAGAGAGGCTGTGTGCTCTGTGTGTCAGGTCATCAGCTGCTCTGGAGCCCAACGGGGTACTTCAGCCTCCCAAGACCTCTGGGAGCAGCTCCCGTGGGCACAGAGCAGGGAGCAGAGGTAGAGCCAGGGCTTTTTAGCCATTCAAGGGAGCCACATCAGCACAGGATGTTCCTCTGGAGCACCACAGGACACAGAACTGCTGTTCACAGTGCCAAGTGCAGGGACATCACGCTGCCAAAGCAAACTGCTGGCACATGTGGAGGTTTCAGATCTGTCCTGCAGTACCCCCCAGACCTTTCCTTGCCCTCAGCTCCAGCTCATCCAGATGGAGATGAAGCCACTGTCCCTACTGACATCCCTCATCCACCTCTCTTCCAGAGGATGTCCAGATCACTGACAAGATCACCATTTCCAAGCAGTTCAAGGAGAAGGTTATTCGCCCCATCTTGAAGGTATGGATGGTGTTTTCATGGCTCAGGTTTCAGATGTCCTGAGCTCTGGTCCCAGACTCCTTCCCTGTGTTTCTCTACCAGCTATGAGAGAAGGGATATAACCCCGCTAAAGATGTTGGAGAGGTCAGATCCCAGCAGAAATAAATCACAGCTTCTTTACTCTTGGAGTGGAGCTACAGTGTATGGTGAGAAGGGGACACAGGACAGGAAGTGCTGCAGTGTGATTTGGGGGCTCTCTGCTCTCCCAAGGGCAGGAAAACCTGCCTGCAGTGATATCCCCATGACCTTCAGTTTCTTTAAGATGTTTCTGAAGCACCTCAGGGTGCTATCCAGCTCCATGGCATGGGGTTGGATGGCTGTTGGGAGCTGTGGGAGGTGGGATGGTGCCTGGGGAGCTCCTTCTGCAACACCACTCTCAACTACTGCTGTTCCCAGCAGGGTCACCATTCCTCTCCCTGCTGATCTCCTCCCTTGTTCTTGCAGGCTCACTTCAGACGGGATGAATTCTTGGGGAGGATCAATGAAATTGTCTATTTTCTCCCTTTTTGCCACTCAGAGCTCATCCAGCTGGTCAACAAGGAGCTTAATTTTTGGGCCAAAAAGGTAAAAAAAGAATCAGTGGCTTTAGAGGAGACTTCTCCAAATAACTCTGGAAGAAATCGCTTCTGGAGCATCTGCCCTGGGGTAAAGATACACAGTGATGTGTATCTTTACCATCATCATACAAGCTGTTGAACTTGGGGTGCTGGGAAGAGTTGGGACCTCTGGGAGCAGCAGAGATGGTTCTTCTTGTACTGCAGCAGGGATGAGCTCCAGGCTGCCTTCATAGATGTCATTTGTCTAATAGGTCTTTGCACATCTGAGCTCTCTGAGGGCTAAATGGAATTTTGGGGTTCTTTTGTTGTGGAAGAACTGGCCTGGTGGAATTCAGCCCTTCTCAGCACCCCAGTGCAGCATCCTCGCTGCTCAAGGAGGATGCCAGGCTTGCTGGGGAACATCCATAATTCTTCTTCCTTTTTTCCCCTCCTCCCTGGCAGGCCAAGGCAAGGCACAACATCACACTGCAGTGGGACAGGGAGGTCATGGATGTGCTGGCTGATGGCTACAACCTTCACTATGGTGCCCGCTCCATCAAACACGAGGTGAAGACAAGAGGGAAGCTGGGGTGAAGTTTGTGTTGTCACCTCCAGCCCCACTGCCCAGAGAGAGCCAGAATTGGAAAGGCATCAAAAGAGAGATGGAGTCACTGGAGCAAATCCAGAGGATGTCATGGAGGTGCTCTGAGGGCTGTAGCCTCCTGCTCTGAAGACAGGCTGGGAGAGCTGGGGATGTTCATACTGAACAAGAGAAGGTTCTGTGGAGACTGTAGAGACCCTTCCAGTGCCTATAAGGGCTCCAAGACAGCTTGAGAGGGACTTTGGACAAGGGCTTGGAGTAATAAATGAAAGGAGAATGGTTTCACACTGTGAGAGGTCAGGGTTAGATGGGATATTGGGAAGAAATTCTTCCCTGTGAGGGTGGTGAGGCTCTGATACAGATTGCCCAGAGAAGCTGTGGCAGCCCTATCTCTGAAGTGTTCAAGGCCAGGTTGAATGTGGCTTGGAGCAACCTGGTCTAGTGGAAGGTGTTCCTGCCCATGGCAGGGGGGTATGAAATGTTAATGAACTTTAAAAAGTCCTTTTCAACCCAAATCCTTCTGTGATATGATGACTGTGTGGATCTGACTGTCCTCATCTCTGGGGAGATGTCTGTGGTCTTGTGGAGGAAGTGGCACACCCACACTCTAGAGACAGAGAATAAGTGGGATGAAGAAAAGGTTGCATGATTTTGGGCTATCTGAGGGTGGGGAGGAGCTGGCCATCTCCATGGGAGACTTTCCACAGGGTTTTCCTGACAGGATCTGCTCTGTCCCTCAGGTGGAGCGGCGTGTGGTGAACCAGCTGGCAGCTGCCTACGAGCAGGACCTGCTGCCACAAGGCTGCACCCTCAGGATCATTGTGGAGGACTCTGACAAGCAGCTGCTGAAAGCCACAGAGGGGTCTTCCTCCAGCACAGAAAAATCCAAGGTGCCAACCCTGCGGCTGGAGATTGTAGAGAAGGACCGCAAAGCCCGAAAACTGGAGATCCAAGCACCGCTGAACCCCAAAAACATCACTTACTTCTTGTAGGCAGCACTGGGCACTCCCAGGGACAATAAACCCCCCCAAGAGCTGGAGCGAGCAGTGTCAGCGAGGGCAGAGCCACAACCCTGCCACTGCTGGGCATGGACACAGGCACGGACACAGATACAGGCAGGAGCTGCCCTGGGGTGGGCATGCAGGGCTCTAGGGGTGCAGCTGTGGGTGACAAGGTGCCCTGGTGCCATTCAGGGATGGGGCAGTGGATGCTCCTGGGGTTTCACAGGGTGTTGGAGTTTTTTAAGGAAGGGGGATGTAAATTGTGGACCAGGATGAAATTGTCATACCCATGGGAGTGGGCTTGCTTGGTCAGCTGGGCTGGCAAGGTGAGGGATGGGAACTGAGAGTATAAAAGCCATCAGGCACTTGCTCTGTATTGTCTGTATTGTCCCTATTTATGGCAATAAACATGCTATGTGCGTGTAACCCTTTGTGTCCCCAGAAGGAGCAGCTGTTGAAACCACCAGGGCACTCCTGGGTCTCCTGCTCATCACCAAGAGGCAGGAATGTCACCAAGAGTGGGGAACACCACTGGGAGCTGGGACCCACTGTCACCTCTCCCCAGCCCTGCCAGGTCACATCCTGGTGCAAACTCCTTGCTGGATCTTTTTGTCATTACCTTCTTCCAGGAAATATGTAATATCTCAAGTGAAACTGAGCTGTCCACGTTGTCCCCATGGGGATACAGAGGATGGGGGCTCCTTCAGGGAGCTGCTCATGGTGGAATAGGAGACATGGTCACTACTGGGGCCACCCCAGATGGGGTTTTGAAGAGTAGAACATTAAATACATATGGAAATCAAACCCTCCCAGGATTAATAAGTCCCAAGTCATTATCCCCTGGGATGCAGATAGGATCCCCATCCCACTGTTACCCCCTACCCTGATGTCCCCAGGAGGGTTTGGATCTGGTGCTGGTTCCTGTCTTCCAGGGATACAAGAAGGGTTGGTGAGGGATTCCTTGAACCGCCTTCCTATCCCAGTAGCTTTTTTCCTGGTTTAATGCCAGGAGCCGGAGCAGGATCCCATCCCTGGAGGATTTGGGAGTGTCACCAGGCTCTGCTGAAGCCTCCTAAGGTCAGATTCCATTCCACAGGTGCACAAAGGTGTGCAATGAGGTCTGCATGTGTGTGCTGCCATGCCATGCTGTGTCAGGTCACACCATGTCACACCAAGCCATCCCATTACACACTGCACCACCCTCTACCACATCCTGCCACATCCCACCATGCCAAGCTGTGCCAGCCCCATGGATCATAGCCCCACAGGCCACATGGGCCCTCCACAACCCTTTGAGGTGGTTGCTTCCACTACCAGGAAGAGTGCCTGGGAGCATGGGATCTGGAAGAAGAATCATCTTTGGCTGTGCCTGACACATTCAGTTCCCCACTTCTGAACCTTATGCTGTCACCCAATCCAGTCAGGGCACAGGGTGCCAGCAGCGTGGGGGCTCAGCACACCCTGGAGCACTCCAGCTTTGTCCCCAGGAGCAGTGTGGCAGTGAACAGATGCCTCCAGCACCGTTGGGAGCAGCTGTGGGGCTGGGGGACCCACCAGCACCCCACATCCACATCCCACGGGAGCTGCATGGACACGGGTCCGCTCCCTGGCTGCACCCCCAGCTGCCCCCCATTCCACTCCCCTCCTCCTCCTCCTCCTCCTCCTCCTCCTCCTCCTCCTCCTCCTCGCCCTGCCGGCTCTGCCCGTCTCTGGGTAGCACCAGCAGCTCCTTGCGTGGCAGATTGCTGCCTAATTAGTTTAGAGGGAAAACTTAATTGAATTAACTTTTCACAGCTCCAGCAGCCCGACAGTGGGGCCTCGCTCCGCGCCAGCCCCACGCCCTGATCGAATTAACTTGTTTAGCAACCTGCCCGCTTCGGCCTCGCAGCTGGGGTGGGTGTGGGGGGGACACCAGCGGCACCCACCGGGGCCCAGGGGCTCGGCCGGGGGAGCGGGGACAGAGATGAGCAGCCGGGAGAAGGGGGGGATGCTCCCGGGGAACGGAGCCCAAGAGGGAGAAGGACCCTTTGTGGCTTGAGATGTGGGGCAGAATGCAGGGCGGGTATGGGGCAGGGCATAGGCCAGGACAGATGGGTGGGAGAGGGGATAAAACGTGGGGCAGGACACGAGAGCAGATATGGGGCAAAACGTGGGGCAGGACACGAGAGCAGATATGGGGCAAAACGTAGGGCAGGACACGAGAGCAGATGTGGGGTAAAACGTGGGGCAGGACACGAGAGAAGATATGGGGCAAAACGTGGGGCAGGACACGAGAGCAGATATGGGGCAAAACGTGGGGCAGGACATGAGAGCAGATATGGGGCAAAACGTGGGGCAGGACATGAGAGCAGATATGGGGCAAAACACAGAGCAAGACACGAGGCAGGATGCACGGCAGGTTAGGACAGGAGATGGAACAAGGATATAGGGGAGAAGGTGGGACGGGATGTGGGGTTGGTACAGGGCAGGACCGATCGCACATGTCGAACCGATCCCACAGGACCCATCCGGATTCCGTTCTTCCCCCACCCCCCTGGTCCCCTGGGGGACCCAAAGCCCTTCACTGGGCACAATTAGACTTTTAAATCCTCTTTAGTGAAAGTGTTTGTCTTGAAAATGTCCCAAATCCCGCCAAATCCTCCTGCATCCCCCCTCCCCACATGCCCCTCTGGTGCCGCTGAAAGGGGCAAAAGCCTTTGCCGTGGTCCCTGCGGGGGGTTGGGGGATGGGGCGCTTTGAAATTCATCCGGGCTGAAAGGTGGGGAGGGAGATTGCAAAGGCCAGAGCCCCCCGAGGAGAGAGGGGCTGGACTGACGACCCCTCCAAAGCTTCCCCCGTGCTCCCAGGCACGGCGAAGGACGCCCAGGGATGGGGCGTGGTGGCGTTGTTGTCCCCTCTGTCCTTGAGATGCTCAGCCCCAGGGGCATGGCACGGCATGGCATGGCATGGCATGGCATGGCATGGCATGGCATGGCATGGCATGGCATGGCATGGCATGGCACGGCATGGCGACAGGGAGGGAGATGGGAATCAGGATGGAGACGCACACTGGATAGGACAGGGATGGGGACAGGACCGAGGACCGGGATGGGATGGGATGGGATGGGATGGGATGGGATGGGATGGGATGGGATGGGATGGGATGGGATGGGATGGGATGGGATGGGATGGGATGGGATGGGATGGCGATGGCGATGGCGATGGGACAGGGATGATAGAAAGGGATGGGGACACAGAGGGAAGGTCCAAGCGCTGCTCCCAGAGCAGGCCCGGCCAGTGCTGCTCCCGGGGGTGCCCGGGGGCCGCTGTCCCCCTATCCCAAACCCCGAAGCAGCGGCTGCCGGAGTCGGTGCGAGGCGGGGGGTGCGTGCGCCCACGAAGGGTTAAGGGGGGCGGGGGGCTGAGGGGAGGGGGGTGTCGGCTCCGCCCGCTCCCGCCGTCCCCGGGAGATATTGTCATGCAAAAGCCCCCGGCGAGCGCAGCCTTTGTCCGCGCTCCCCCCGCCGGTATATTAACGGGCCGGGGCGGCGGCGGTGGCGGGGGCGGGCGGGGGCCCGGCGGGCAGGAGGCGGCGGGGACGGGCGGGCGGGCGGCAGCCGGGGCCGCACCGGGCTCGCCATGGACTACTCCTACCTCAACTCCTACGAGTCCTGCGTGGCCGCCATGGAGGCGAGCTACGAATTCAGCCCCTGCAGCCAGGCGGGCTCCTTCCAGTACAGCCCCATGCGGGGGGGCTTCGGGCCTGCGCCCGCCTGCGCCCCCCTTACCTCCGCCAGCTGTGCCCTGGGTGCCCTCCGCGACCACCAACCCTCGCCCTACTCGGCAGGTAAGGCAGAGAGACCCCGGTCCTGCACGGGCAGCAGGAGCGGCCGCGCCGTCGGGGCTGGCCGGGATGGGAACTGGCGGGGGACCGGGACCACCGGAGCTCGGGACCGCCAGCTGCCGGTGATGGCAGGGCTCGGTGCCATCGGTTGCCGGAGCCGTCGGTCTCCTGTACCGTCAGTGCTCGATGCCGTCGGTGCCCGGTGCTGTGTGTTCCCGGAGCCGTCGGTGCCCGGTACTGTGGGTTCCCTGTGCTGTCAGAACTCGATGGTGACGGTGCCCATTGCTGTTGGCTCCCAATCCCACCGATTCCCGGCACCGTGGCTGTCCAGTACCGTAAATGCTCGGTGCTGTCGGCGCCTATACCACCGGTGCCCGTTATTGCCGCTTCCCGGTGCCGCTGGTGCCCGGCATTGTCAGGATTCGTAACTATCGGTTTCAGGCGCTGTTGGTGACCGATATTATCAGTTCCCAGTGAGCCCAGTGCCCAACCCCGTTAGTGCTCGATGCCGCCGGCTCCGGGAGCCGTCTGTTCCCGGTGCCGCCAGCGCTCGTTCCTGCAAGGTCCCGGTACAGCCGGTTCTCGGTACCGCCAGTACACGCTGCCACTAGTGCCCGGTGCTGCCCGTCCCCGTTGCCGCCGGTGCTCGGCATTTCATGCTCGGTGCCGTCGGTAACGGCTGCTGTGGGTCCTCGGTGCCGTCCGTTCCCCATGACATCGATTCCCGGTGCTATCGATTCCCGGCACTGTCGGTGCCCGGTCCCACCGGTTCCCGGTGCTGCCGCTGCTCGAAGCCCAGACTGGCCCTGCCCGGCTCGGTCCCTACCGCCCCTCGTCCCGGCTCTCCCCGTTCGCCCCCGCCGCTGGGGATGAACCCTCCCCAGCACTGCCGCGGGTCCCCAAGGATCCCCGGAGCTGTGGCAGCCCCAGAACGGGGCTGGGGAAGGTCCTGGCAGCTGCAAACCCACTCCCCGGTCCGCATTCGTTGCCACGGCGGAGGTGCTGCGTGTGGCTGTGCCGACAACGAAGGAGCTGCCGATCGGTACCGACGGTCCCACCGCACCGGCACCGGCACCGCATTGCCCCCAGCCCTGCTCCTGCCCCGGGGTCCCGCGTCCCGCCGAACGAACGAACGAACGAACGGGACCGGGGGCGCAGCGGGGGCAGCGATCCAGCCCTGCCCTCGTTCTGCCCGCCCTGCCCGGTCCATCCCTTCTCGCTTCACCTCAGCCCAGTTTGTCCTTCCTGGTTCCTTTGCCGATTCCTCTGCCCGGTGCATCCCCCTGCCCGTTTATGTATTGCCCGTCTATTTCTTCCTATGCGATCCTTGCCCAATCCTTCCCTTCCCGGTTCACCTTCCCGGTTCATTTATCCCTGGCCAGTGTCCCCTGCCCAGTCCATCCTTTCCCACCCGTTCCTTCCCGGTTCATCCCTTCCCGTCCATCCCTTGTCGGTCCATCCCTTGTCGGTTCATCCCTGCCCGATTCATTCCCACCCGATCCATCCCTGCCTGGTGTCTCATGCCTGATCCATCCCTTCCCATCCATCCCTTCCCCTCCATCCCTTCCCATCCATCCCTTTCCCTCCATCCCTTTCCCTCCATCCCTTCCCATCCATCCCTTCCCATCCATCCCTTCCCATCCATCCCTTCCCGTCCATCCCTTCCCATCCATCCCTGCCTGATGCCCCCTGCCCAAGCGTCCCCCAGTGCCCACCACATCCCTTCCGCTGTCCCGGCTCTCTTGACTCCCCTTTTCCCTCCCAGTTCCCTACAAATTCTTCTCGGACCCGTCGGGGATCAACGAAAAGAGGAAGCAGCGGCGGATCCGGACAACGTTCACCAGCTCCCAGCTGAAGGAGCTGGAGAGGGTCTTTGCCGAGACCCACTACCCCGACATCTACACCCGCGAGGAGTTGGCCCTCAAGATCGACCTCACCGAGGCACGGGTGCAGGTCAGCTCCGGGAGGGGGAGGAGGGGGCTGGGGATGGGGGTGGAAAGCTCTAATCCCGCTGGAGCAGGGACCCTGACCATGGGACCCTGCATTGGCAGGGGTGGCAGGAAGGGACTTGCCTTGGTGCTACCGCGGTCAGGGGACACAGTGTTGTCACAGCTTTGCTCTGCTGGGAGCTTTGGGGGGACATCCCAGCAGAGTGCCACAGCCCCGTCACTGTCATCCATGATTTAGACGGTCCCAAACACCTTGAGGCTGGTTAGAGTCCAAGAAGGACAGAGAGTGACCCTTTGTGGGTGCAGCTGTCCCCTGTGTCAGTGCGGATTTCTCCTGGGGGAGTCAAAACAGACACAGACCCCTCGTGTGGGTGCAGGCACCTGGTGTCAATGCAGAACCGTCTTTGTGGGGTCTTTCTGTGTGGGATCTCCCCTGTGCCAGTGAACACCCCCTTTTCTGGCTTCAGAACCCCCTCAGTGAGTGCAGACAGCCCTTTGTGAGAACATCTGTCCCCATGGGAATGTAGGGACCCATAGGAGTGGGGGTCCTGGCCCCCTCCCTCCCAGGGGGGATGGTGAGTGAAGTGTTGGCACCGTGGGGGGCTGTGGGGTGGGCTCTGGTGCGGGTATGGGTGCGGTGAGGTGATGTCCCCTCCCCATTTCCCTCCCGTGCCAACACCGGAGCACACGTCAGTGCCTGGCGTCAGCTTCACAAATCTACATTATTGTGGATTCATGGATCCCTCTGGTGATGCAGAAAACATTTCCCCCGAGGGAACGGAGGGTCGTGAAGCCCACCCCAGAGCCTGGGAAGGCTTCCTGCACCCACAGGCTCCCCGAAACCCCAGGGACTGCAGCAAGGGGTGCTCCCACCCTCTCCATCCCCTCCAGGTGTGGTTCCAGAACCGTCGAGCCAAATTCCGCAAGCAGGAGCGGGCAGCCAACGCCAAAGGTGCCAGCGGCACCGGCAGCAGCGGGAAGAAATCGGAGCCACGTTCCTCTTCAGAAGACGACGAATCCAAGGAATCCAACTGCAGCCCGACCCCAGACAGCACAGCATCCCTGCCCGCTGCTGCCATCGGCAGCCCCGGCGGCAGCTTGAGCCCCAGCCCCGGTGCGGGGGCACCCCTGGGACCCGGCCATGCCCCCCAGCCCCTCAAGGCACCCCTTTGGGCAGGGGTGGGGGGCAGCAGCGGTGCCCCCAACACGGCCGAGCTGCTGAAGGCCTGGCAGCCCACCGAGGCTGTGCCGGGACCCTTCTCAGGTGTCCTGTCCTCCTTCCATCGGAAACCAAACGGCATCAAGACAAACCTCTTCTGATGGCCGAATGGCCGGATCCGCCTGTCCCCCGAACCCCCCTCGGCCCCCACCTTGCACCCCTCACCCACCCAGCCACGATGCTCCGGCAGAGCGGGAGAGGGAGCGGGGACCGCCCCCGGCCACCTCCCGCACCCATGGGTGCTGTGGGACCACGGGGGTGCAAGGCGGGGGATGCCACCCCCACGCTCAGCCAGAGCCTTTGGGTCTGGGGGCTCCCGGTGCGCTCCGGGGGTGTGGGGGCAGATTTGGGGTTCCCCAGAGCACTGCGGGTGCTCCAGCATCGCCCCAGGAGACGCCCCCCTCAATGGTCAGTGCCGCTGGGCTGGGGGCGAGGAAGCACTTTATGGGGGGGGCTCTGGGTGGGCAGTGCCGGGGAGTCCGGGATGGAGACGCCCCTTGGTGTGGGGAGGGGTTGATTTCCCCCAAATCCCACCTGCTACCATGGATCCCCCCAGCAGCATCCCGGCGGGAAGGAGAGACACACACACCCCCCACCCCCGAAGATTAATGCAGGGCTGGGAGGTTCAGGCTCGCCTGCATTGCTGCCAGGCAGGGAACAGGGCACAGGGCACCGAGGTGACCCCCTCGAGTGGGGGTGACATGGGATGGACCCCCAGCTGGCAGCAGGTTGGGTGTTCCCACTGAAAATGCCACTGGTGCACCCCACAAAACCCCACAGCCTCCCAAAGGGTTCCAAAGCAGGGGGGTGGTGCTGGTGGTGCCCCTCGTGCCCACCACACCACTGCTGCCGTGCTGGTGGGTTCCATGGCATGGTGAGGATGCTGGCAGCCCATCCATAGATCCCTGTTTCCTCCCAGCTCCCCCCGAGGTGGGTTCCCCACTTTTCTTCTGTTTTGTTTTGTTTTTTGGGTTTTTTTTAACCATTCTGTAATTTATTACCCATGTTTGCAAATGCCACTAATCCAAATTAAACTTAATTTATTGACACTGCTGCTGGCCCTCAGCCCTTGTTGCACCCCACACCCACCATGGGTTGCAGGGGTGGGGGGGCTGCATAGTCCCCACCCCAGACCCTTTGAGACCCACCAGAACCCCCCAGATAATGCCACAGACCCCCAGCACCTTAAGGGATTATTTTGGGTGCCCCCCACTCAAAGACCCCAAGCAGCTGTAGGAAGCTGAAGGGACACCCCATGGTGAGGAGAAGGGTGCCCCACACAGCCCCCCTGGCCTCTAGGGGAGGGGGGTGATGATGAAGAAGGCCTTGAGGGCATTGGGATGGTGGCAGGAGCATGACAGGCTATTGGAGGAGCGCTCTGAGGTACCCAAGGTGGGCAAAAGGGGACAAGGGACCTGGTCCCCGCCTTGCTGGGACCAGTACAGCCAGCTTGGAGGGTCACAGATTATGCTGGGACCCAGTTCTTCCCCTGGTTCCCCATCTTACCCCCTCCCCAGACTCTTCCCTGCCTCACCACGCTGAGAGCTCCACCACAGCCACTGCATGAACATGATAAAAATCACTCCAGATTTACCAAACACCTCCAAACACGGGAGCTGGGGGGGTTCAGTGAGGGGAAGTTCACACCAAACACCCCAGTAACAGAGGGGGGGATGCTGGGGGATGCCAGGGGCGCCTGGCCCATCCTTCATCTCGGCCGGAGTGAGGTTTTGGGGGGGGTTTTGGGGTCTGGGGGCAGCATCCCCCCTGAGGACAGCATGGAGGGAGCATCCCAATGGGGAAGGCACAGTGGGAGGGCCTTGTCCTGGGGACCCCCACCCTGGGGACCCTCCTGGAAGGACACTTGGCAAGGCTGGGGCTGAGCACCCACAAGGAGACCCCGCTGCCAGCCCCACTGTCCCCAAGGGCAGCACAAACCCCCGTGGGGCAGACAGACCCAGCAAGTACCTAATGGGCAAACTGGGAGGGAGTGGGGGACATGCCCCGGAGGCACTGGTGGTGTGGGGTGGGCTCTGGGGGAAGGCACTCATCTGGTTCTGCTGTGACAGGATTCCCAGGGTGGGAACAGGGACCACCATGCTGGGGATGGGAGCCCCAGGAATGGTGACAGGGACACCTGGGGTGGAGATGGAACCTCTGGAGATGGGGACAGGAACCCCCAGGGGTGGTGACAGCACACCCAGGGCAGGGATGGGGATCATGAGAGCAGGGGTAGAACCCCTGGTGTGCAGATATGAAGTCCAGGGTGAGGGCAGGATCTTCTGGAGCTGTGACAGGGACCTACAGCAAGGGGATGGGACCCCCAGTGATGGTGACAGGCACCCCCTGGGTGGGGATGGGCATCTTCCAGGGCGGGAGTGGGACCCTCAGGGGAGCAGGTGCCCTGGGGTGGGGACAGGAACCCTTACAGTGGGGATGGGACCATCAGGGTGGGGACAGAATCATTAGAGCTGGGGATGGGGACCCTGAGCTGTGCCTAGTGTTGTCTGTGTTGTCCCATCCCATCCCATCCCAGGCATCATGAAGGCACTTGGGTTGAGACATGCTTTGCTCAGAGCCTCCTCCTCCTCCTAGCTGTGAGGGGGTTATGGGGGAAGCCAGGATCCCAATGGTTACCCCCAACCACCTCTTCCCCCATCCCTTCTCCCAATAAATAAAAAAATAACTTAAATGTGAGGACTCCCCGTAGGGATCCTCATGTGAAATTATCTGACCAGGACCCACCTCCTGTCTCCCCACTGCCCCTCCCCACCCCATTACCCTGAATCCAGGGTGGGGGGCGGGCTGTGGAGGTTGTGGGGCTCCCACTTGCTGCTGGTGACGTGGGATGAACGGATGCAGGATGTGGGACTTTGGGATGAGGATCCTCAGCTGCAGGATCTGAGGGATCTGGGGTGCATGGCCACAGGATTTGGGACGCTCAGCTGCAAGATGCAGGGCCACACAGCCCAGGATGTGTGGCAGCAGGGTGCAGAACGTGGGATCCGGGGTGTGCATCTGTGGGATGCAGGATGCTGGGCCACAGGACACGCAGCTGCAAGGTCTGAGATGCAGGGCTGCAGGATTTGGCGTGCAGGATGTGCAGCTGCAGGATCTGGGATGCTGGGCCATGGGAAGCACGGGGTGCTGGATGTGCAGCTACTTGCGGAGCTGGAGGCTCTCCAGAAGGACGCGCTTGTGGCCAGGCTCCAGCACTCCAGCCTCCTCCAGGTCTTCCTCTGTGATGTCACTGGGAAAGAGACACAAATATGGGGCTGAGGGGCACCCCAGACTCGGGTGGGGTGCAAGGGGCTTCATCCTGTCCCTGCTGTGGGGTTTTGTGACCCTCAGGGGGCAGGGGGGATCCCGAGAGGCAAAGGGCAGGTGGGAGCAGTGGGGACCCCTGAAGCAATGCCCACCCAGGGCAGTACAGGACCTTTGGGGGAAATGAGGCCCTGAAGGTGCAGTGGGGACTCCCAGGGGAAGTGGAGACCCACAGGAGCAATGGGGATAGTGGGGACTACCAAGGGCAGCACCCCAACAGACCTCCCCACAACCCAGGCATCACTAGGGGGAAGATAGGGACTCATGGGGCTGGTTCTGGGAGTGGGTGGGAGTGGGTGGGGGTTCCTCCCCACCATTCTGGGGGGCTGCTCACCTGAGGAACTCCAGGTCATCCCATCCATTGCGCACCAGCCCCTCCTCGTACCGCTCCAGCCCCAGCGCCCGCAGCCACTCGCCCACGCCGGGCACGGCGCCCGCAGCACGGCCCTGTGCCTGCGCCCCGACAGCCTCAGCGCCGTGGGGCACCCCAAAGGGAGCCCCAACAGAGCTGCTGAGGACCCCCACCCATCCTGTATCACCCACCTCCTCAGCCAGGTCCTCCTGGATGCTCTCCTGGATGGAGTGGGGAGGGAAGGCAAGGGGGCGGCCATAGTCAGGGTGCAGGGAGCGGGGAGCCAGTGGCCCCTTGGCCAGCAGCGGTGGTGGGGGGACCACCCTCCCCTTCCCACCCCCGTAGTCCACCTCGCTCAGCGTCTTGGCCATCTGCAGCACCGAGCAGGAGCGGTCATCCAGCAGCCCCCCAACTGCAGGTAGCCCCCCAGGAACAGGCGTCCCGCCAGCCCCCTCCATCCCAAATCCAGCCCTGGTGGCTGGGGGTGGCCGGGGGTGCAGCTTGGGCAGGGGAGCCTCTCCGAAGGCAGCAGGGTGGGATTTGGGCTCCTCACACCCGCTGGGTACCAGCAGCTCCTTGGGGGTGCCAAAGAAGGTGTTTGGGGGGAGCTCCAGCTCCCGTGGCAGCGGCGGCGGGGGAAAATCCGGCGGTGGCAGGTTGAGGGTGCCCACGTCCTCTTCCTCATCGCTCTCACCACAGCACGCCGAGGGGCACTGGCAGCGCTCCGGCACTGCCAGCTGCACCTTGGCCTTGGGGGGCTTGCCGGGGTCCCCTTGTGCCAGCAGCTGGTGGGGGACCCCCTCCAGCACGTAATATGCCGGGTTGTTGAAGCTGTTCTTCAGGGGACCCCCTGACAGCTCTGGCATTGCCTCTGCCTTGGACCTGCAGGGACAGGGTTGAGCGTGGCACCCCCAGACCGATCCCCACCCCGTCCCTGGCCCTGCCCGTTGTCCCTCACCGGCCCGGGGTGGTCTCGTCCCTGGGGGTGCTGCGGTGTGTGGCAGGGGGGCGTGGTGCTGCTGCAGTGCTGCTCTTCTCAGGCTCTTCTGGGAGCTTGGCCAGGATGGTGGTGGGGGGCTCAGCACCCGTGGGCTTCCGCCCCACAGACCTGGCAACAGGAGGGGTTGGGTGCCCCGTGGGGTTTGAGTGTCCACAACGGAGTTCAGACCCCCAGGCCAGGGCTCAGATCCCCAGGATGGGGCTCTGCCCTCTAGGACAGGGTTCAGCCACCAAAACACAGCCAGAGCCACATTCAGAAGCTCAGAGCCCCACCCCTGCCCCCTGTGGCACAAAACTGTCCCCGGTCACATCCCACACACCAGCCTAGAGGGACACTCTGAGCAATACTTGTGCCCAGGTAAATCCCTCAGGCCTCCCGACCCCCAGGAGCCGGTGCCCCCCACCCTGCCAAGCCCTGTCCCCCATACTTGGCATTGTCCTGGGTGGCCCTGGCACTTAGCAGCACCTTCCCTTTGCTGGCTGTCGTCTCATCCTTATCCACGCTGATCCACTCTGCCAGGGAACAGGGGCTCAGTGGTGGATCCCTCTCTCCACCATCCCCCCTGGGGTGGGGGCTCCTCACCATAGAGCCTCTCACGGGTGCCCAGGCGCTCCGTGGGCACCCGGACCTTCATGGAGCCACGGATGTTGCCGGTCTCCTCACCGCGGTGGGACAGGTAGGTGAGGAACTGCTGTGCTGTGCTGCCAATCATCGACTTCAGGGCAATGACACACTCCCCTGGGGGTGACAGCGGGGGAGGTTGGGGGTCTACACCCCACAGACCCCCCGGTGCTGGCAGGGTGTGGGAGCGGACACTCACCGTAGGACTCGTAACCATCGAGGGATTTGACAGTGAGCAAAAGGTGCTGGTCCTGCAGGTACTCAATCTCGGAGAGGATGGGCTTCAGCTGTGGCCAAGGGGATGGGGTGTGGCACTGAGTGGGGGTCTCCCTGGCTTCAGCTTCTCCCAGCACCCACCCTGTCAGCCCCTAGCCCCTCCTCACCGTGGGCAGCTGCCGGGATGACCACTGCACCTTGAGGAAGTTGATGTTGTCACTGCTCTGGCTGTCGTTCTCAAAGCTCTTCTTGAACTCTGTGGTGGCAGCAGGACATGGCATCAATCCTTGAGCCTTCCAGGATACCATGAGCTTCCTGGAACCCCCCTCAAGCCCTTTGGGACTCCCCACTGCCATTGCAGTCCTCACCTTCCAGGCAGGTAGAATAGAACTCGATGAAAAACTTGGTGCGACTGGAGGTCTTCACGATGGCTTCTATGCTCTCAAACTCGATGTACGCCTGCTCTGAGGACTTAGAGAGCCCTCCACGGAGAGGAGAGGCATTGGAATCCCCCTGGGACCTCTCCACTTAGATGGAGAGGTTGGACCATGGAGGGACAGGGGACAACGAGGTATCCCCTTGGGCATAGGCACCTTTTTTGGAAACGAACTGGGACGTCACTCCCACTTCAAAGGAGCCGAAGACGGGTGAGTGGTCACTGGTGACGATGTCATCTGTGCACCCTGCAGCAGTGGGAACAGGGAAGAAGTCAGGAGGGAGGTGGGGATTGTCCCCAGAAGAGGGATGGGAGCGCTGGGGGTGGTTACACCGCTCACCATACGCGTTGCAGTTGACGTGAGTCTCGGGGTAGGACTTCCAGAGGATGCGGTCGCACCAGGAGGGCACGTTGGTACGCACCTGGCAGGGGTGGGGAGCAGTGGGGGTTTGGATTGGGGTGTCCTCCACTCCCCCAACTCCCTCTAGCCCAGCACCTACCCCTGTGGGCTTCTGCTTGTGCCAGACGTAGGTGTCCCGGGAGCCCCGCTCGTAGCGGTAGGTTGGGGGGAAGGTGATCTCCTCCTCGCCTGCAGGGACAGCAGTGGGTCAGGACAATCCTGACAGCAGGGCCTGCAGCACCAGACCCTCTCAGAGCCCCCCCAGTCCTCACCGAAGCGCAGGAACACCTTGTGCTTCTCCTTCTCCAGATTGAGCTGATCCACCTTCAGCAGCGGCTCCAGCTCCTTGCGGCTGATGTAGTTGAGGATCTCCTGTGGGGACAAAGGTGTTGGCACTGGGCTGGGAGGGGGACCCTGACACTCCCACCTGCCTTCCCACCCTCACCCACCCCTTCCCCTGACCTGGATGTCCATGTCTAGGCGGTAATTGAGGTCCCCAAACCAGAAGAGGTGGGTGAAGCGAAGAGAGATGTCAAAGGAGCTCAGCTGCTTATCCCCCAGTGAGAGCAGGCGCAGGATGTCCAGGTAGTTCTGGTTCCTCCTGAAGCAGGGGGACACAGGGACAGGGTGTTACAGACACGAGGACAGCAGTGACAGCCCTGTCCTGGCCCAGCCCAGGGTGGGGGTGCTCACCTTGCTGTCTTCTCGTTGCCAGAGGTGAGGTGGCAATTGACAAAGCCGAAGGAGGTGCCATTGAACATGAAGGAGACACCCACAGCACCCTTGTTCCCTGTGAGGAAATGGGGATGTGGGATGGGATCAGGCAACCCCTGATTCTACCTCGGGGACAGACACCCAGCTGGCCCCACATCACCCAGACAGCAGCCTGGCACATGCTGAGAGGTTTCCTCGTGAAACACAACCCCCAGATCCCCCTCCTTGTGCAAAGCACACTTATCCAGTGCAGCAGACATTCCCAGAACCTTCCCTGTGTGCTGCACACACAGCCCTCCTCATGACACACCCGTGCTCTGGGACCCCCTTCTTGTGCAACCTGCACACCAGGACCCCTCCCCATGCAATGCCCACACTCCAGGACTCCTCCCCATGCAAGGTACGCATGCTGAGACTCCTCCTCATGCAACACATGCAACAAGAACCCCCCCCCATGGTGCAGACAGCCCAGAGCTCCCCCCCAGTGCAGTGCATACCCCACATCCCTCTGTGCCCTGCTGCAGCCCTACCCAGGGTGTTGGCGATCCCTGTCTTGACGCTGGAGGTGCTGACGTGGCTGATGCGGTTCTCGTGCTCTGGCTTCACCAGCACCACCACCTTGATGTTCCACAGGGACTGCATGGCCACCTGTGGGTGCCAGCACCCTCAGCCCCCTGCCAGCATCTGCTGGGACCCCCCGGGGCCACGGGGGCCCCTCTGGTGTGTCCACAGGGGATGCTCATTGCTGCATCATCCCGGCCTCTCCCACCAAGGGCTGCTCCCCACGGAATCCCACCACCATCAATCAGTATCCACAGCTACCCAGCACCAGGAGACCACCCCAAAACGCTTTGTGTCAGCAGACTCGGAGCACCCACAGCCACCCAGCACCACGAGAGCACCCCCAGAGCCAGAGCACAGCCACCCCTGGCACACTGAGCATCACACACCTCCACCACCCACCAGTGCCTGCACCCCACAGCCCCCACGGTCCCCTGGCTCTTACCGGGCGGTACTCAACCTCTGTGAAGTCTTTGAGAACAGTGCGCAGAAAATCCACCCACTCCTTGTCTCCCAGAGAATTCTCCTGGGTGCCAAAGACGTAGATGTCGTGTGGTATGGCCATTGTCACCTCATCCAGGGTCTTGCCCAGCCCCTTGGAGGTGATCCACGAAGTGATGTTTTTGGGGGGGGGAACGCCGCCTGCAGCAGAGACAGCACAGTTAGGGGGACCCCAGGGCTTTGCCACCCCACTGAGGGCTGTCCCCTGCCCTGCTCACCCATGTTCCAGGTGCCAATGAAGACAGAGATCATGTCAGGCTCGTCCTGGTGAGAATGCTTGTTCTTCATCAGCTGCAGGAGCTGACAGAAGGCCTCACGCTTCTGCAGAAGGGGGCAGTGAGGGGGGGTAGAGGGGCTCCCAACAACCCTATCCCACCCCCTGCTTTGGCTCAGCCAAAGCTGACACCTTCTGGGCATGGGGGACTGCCCCAGGGACATCACACAGCCACCAGGCACCGGTACCCAGGGCCCAGGGGTTAAATCCATCCCCACCCCATCCCTACAAGGGACCCCTTGTCCCCTGCCCACCTCCAGCAGAGCATTACCCACCCGAGCACTGACAAAAACAAAGTCTTTCCGTTGTGTTTTATCCTTTTCCTTCTCAAAGACGATGCCCAGTTTGTTCTGCACCCGCTGTGACTTGATCAGCTGCCGGACTGAGGAGGAGTGGCAAGAACTGAGAGGGTGCAGGGTGCTAGCCGAGTGCTGGAACCCCCCCAGGCCATGCTTTGGGGGACCCCCCAAGATGGGGACACCCCCAGCATGAGGAAATCCCCCAGCTACCAGCTCACTGAGCCTCACAGGGATGCTCCCCCGTGCAAAGGGAGTCCCATGGGTGCTGGGGCCCCCCAGACACCTCCCCACTCACTCTTGTCATGGGTGAAGGTGTTCCAGTCCTCCTGGGAGTCCTTCTGCTTCTTCAGTACCACTAGTTTGCCCCCCTCCACATCCACGCTCAGCGTGTACTTCTGTGACTTCCCAATCTTGGTCAGGTCCCCCAGGGTGATATCCAGCTTCACCTGCCAGGGGACACTGGGGTGAGGGAGGACACAGGGGAACCCCCCCCCCAGAAACACCTGGGGGTCTGTGCCCTCAGTGCCACACCGGAGGTACCCAGCTGATGCTGAAATCCCCACAAAACTCCAAAACTCAGTAGGGCAGGGGGTAGGGCAGGGCTCACCTCGAAGGTCTGCACTGGGATGCTCTTGGCCTTGCGGGAGAGGGGTTGAAGGGGGGTGGCAGGGGTGGCTGAGCTCATCTCCTGCAGGGCCTTCAATGCCTGCCAGAGCCCCAGCAGGGTCAGCTGAGAGCCCACCAGTCCCCCAGCTCCATCAACCCTTCCAGTCCCACCAATCTTCCAAGCCCCACCAGCCCTCACAGTCCACAAGGCCCTACCAGTGCTAGCTCCACTGGCCCTCCCAAGTCCCACTGGTGCCTCAATCCCACAAGTTCATCCCCAGTCCCCCAGCTCCACCAGCCCAACAATCTCTGCCAGTCCCACCAATGCCCTCAGCCCCACAGTCTCTCCAGTTCATCCAGACCCCTCAGAACACCCCCATCAGACCATCCATCCCTGCATCTCCAGCCTTACCTTCTTCTCGATGGAGGACAGGAAATCTTTCAGCACGGAGAGTTTCAGCACCAGGTTCTCCAGCTCCTGCTCTCCGCTCTGCCCTGCTGTCTGGAACCCCCAGCAGGATACCCCAGCACTGGGATGTGAACCCCAGACCCACGCCAGAGCCTCCCCCCACCCCAAGTGGCAGAGCCCACTGACAATCTGGGATGGGGTGGGATGGTAGGCGTTTCTCCACAGTTTTTCCCACCACCTATGGGTGGTACCATGGTGGGGTCTGCGGGTGCAGTCCATGGTGGGGGGTTGCCACTGCTACATCCCCATATTCTCTTTACCTGTTGCAGAATCTTGGAGACCATGGGGGAGCTCTGCTGGTCAAACACCTTGGAGAGGATCTCCAGCCCTGCCAGCACCTTGTCTACCTCACTGCAGAGGCAAGAGGAGCCAGCTCACTGGGTGGCACAGACATCCTCCCATCTTTTCATCTGTCCCAGTGTCGGGCATTCACCTGTGCAGCCGTTTGCAGGAGGTGACAAGGGTCTTGTTGAGGTGGGGGAGGCTGTTGGCCCCTCCCTTCACTGCCTCCAGATCCAGGCTGTAGCTGCCCTTCAGGTACTCGTGAGAGATGCTGCTGAGCCCATTGGTGCTAGAGAGAGCACCCAGGGGTGAGAGCCAGCAGGCAGGAGCAGGGGAAAGACAGGGAACAGGCAGGAGACAGACAGAGCCTCACCTCTCCACTGGCCCCTCTGGCACAGACGGTCCCAAGCCAGTGGGGCTGAGCCCCACTGAGGTGCCAGAGAAACTGGTGGAGCCGGAGCGTGGTGGCAACGGCGGCTTCTCATCTTCTCCATCTGCAATGGGGCAATGGGGAGCTGGTTACTACCACCCCAGGGGTCTCAGGACCCTATTAACCCACCCACCATGCCATACCTGAGTAATCCCTGTCCTCCACGGTCTCCTTTTCCTTCTCCCTCTCGACAGGGAAGAGCAGGGTGCAGACCAGCCCCTGGTTGGGCTGCAGGTACAGGGCAATCAGCTCGCTGAGCGTCTTGAAGCGCCGCACCTGCACCCCCTGTGACGTCTGCGGGGACACGGGGACACCGGGACCATCAGCACCTGCAGCCAGCATCACCAGACTCCCCCAGGTGGAGACACCACCAAGCAGGGAACCCACCATCCATGCAGAGATGCCCCCAAATAGGAATCTCCCCAGATCCCATGCAGGGACCCCCACGCAGGATGGGGGGCTGACCCCACAGGGCCCTGCAGGGCTGGTAGGTGAGCTGATAGGGTGCAGGCAGCAGCAATCCCTTGGCCTCCTCCCTCCCAAGGGCAGCTTTTCCTGCCTGCCTGGCCAGCACAAAGAGGGTTCTGTTGCTCTAAAAATACCCAGTGCCACAGCCGGCCAAGACAGGCACGGCCAAAGCCATCCGGCACAGCCGGGCACGCACGTGGCATCGTGCCAGGGCTGAGCCCAGCACAGCCAGAGGGACAGGTAAACTCACAGCACAAAGGCAACACTGAGTAATGCTGAGATGGAGACCCCCCCTCTGCCCACGAGGGTGCCCACCTGCACGGCCAGGAAATCCTCCTCGTCCGGCAGGATGCGGTAGGTGTGCACGTGTTTCTGGAACCTGTGGCAGCAGGGAGGGCATCAGGGTGCTGGGGGTGGGGTAGTGTCCCCCCACCTGCCTGCATAGCCCCTGCATAGTTCAATACTCATCCAGTCAGAGCCTTATTTCACCAGCACCAACAGTGAGGAGCTCCAGTACCACTATTCCCCGTAAAATGCAGTGAGCTGCAGAAAACCCATGGAAAACTCATGGGAAAATGCTTGCAGAATGGGTGCTGGGAGTCCAAGAGTGACTCCCCTGCTTGTTCTGACCCCACAATTGACACCAGTACGTCCTTGGCAGTGCTGCTGCCCCTGCTGCACTGCCTGTCTGTGCCAGAGGCACTGTCCCCAGCCCACTGCACAGGCAGGAGCTGGCAGGAGCAAGCAGGAGCTGGCAGCCAGGACACCAGGAAACAATTTATTTTCCTGTGGAAGCTGACAGGAACCAAGGACGTGATCCCAGGGCAGGGGGTGACGGGCAGTGCTAAGAGATGGGGTGACAGCAACAGTGGGTGCAAGGAGCAGGATTGGAAGCCCTCCCCATTTCAGGGACTCCAAGGGATTGAGAGCCTCAGCACTACCAGACCTCCCCCCTCCAGGGCTGTCAGCAGGGACTGTGCCTCCTTGGCTGGCCTCTGGCCATGGAGGTCACCATAAGCATTGAGGCTGCTGTCACCACCAGGGCCACTCAGATGCTGTGTTCCCTGCCCCAGCTCAACACAGGGCTGAGGACTGGGACAGGGCAGCATCCATCCATCCCCCATGCTGTGCTGTGTCCCTGGACAGGGTGCCGTGCCCCCAAGCCCTACCCCCTGGTGCCACCCTACAGTTCTGGTTACCCTGCCACCACCCCACCCCACCAGGTCCCCTGGTGCCACGTTCCCTGCAGTCCCAGGTACCCCATTTCTCCTGCCTCCTCTGGAGGTGTGACCTATCCCAGCATCACTGGGGTCTTCCCAGTGCCCTAATACCCAGTCGTGGATCATTGTGAGAGTGGGGGGCCATGGAGAACTCTTCAAGTGGTAGCAGGGGGCTGAATGGGAATCCACTATGGGGGGGATGTGTGGAAAACCCCGCTAGAGTCGGTAAAGGGATCAGGGGTTCCCAGACTCAAAGGAGTCTGGTAGGATGGGGGAGGGCACAAAGAGACACCCCCAAATGAAGGTGGCATAAGGGGTCTCTGTGGGAAGTCCTAATACACAGCTGGGGTCCCCATAGCAGGAGCAGCAGTGGAGGTGTGATGTGGGTACAAGAGGAACCCCAGCATAGCACTAATATGTGGAATTCCAGATCACAGGGGCAAGGAGCAGGACCCTCAAGGAGTTCTCTGTGGATAACTGGTGGGGGGCTGGAGGGACACCCAGCACAGGGGTTGGTACTGAGGAAGGGCCCCCTGGCTGCCCAGTCCCACACCGCTGTGTGCTGCTATTTTGGTGAGCAGTGACGGGGAGGGGGGGCCAGAGAGCACCGGGCTCGGGCACAAAGAGCCTTTATGCAGGAGAAACGGGACTCCCCTGTTGGCTCTGACGCACAGCACCCCGTATCCCCACTGCTCTGTGGCACCTACCACCCCACTCCACCAAGAGCAGCATGTGGGCACCCTGGCAAGGGGATACCGTGTGCCCACTGGCACCACCTTGGCACTGGTGTCCCCTGTGAACTGCTGCTGAGCCAGGATGGAAGCTCCAAGCCCCCACACTCCTGTGGGACACTACACCAGGACTGTCCCCACTAGCACTGCTCACCAGCCAGTGCTGTCAGCACACACTGTGTGCTAGCACTGTGAGTTCCAGTGATGCCCCAATATGCAACAGTGAGACACCCCAGTGTGCCATACAAGGGCACAGTGAGATGTCCTGGTGTGCCACATCCGTCCCAGTGAGTCCACGGTCCACCAGTGGGAGGGTTAAAGGAAGCCGACGCTGCCGGGATCCCGCTGCAGTTCCCTTTCCTCCTCCTGATTCTGCAGCTATTTTTAGGGCCCCAGGAATAGCTGAGGCCAGTGGCTCCACAGCCCTGTCCACCCACTCACTGGCAATGGGGGTGCCTGGTGAGATCACAGCACCAGGGACTCCCAATAGCTCTTGCTGGAGTGCAGCTCACCAACCTGGCATCCCATGATGGGATTTGCCATGCTGCGTGGTCCCAGTGCCACAGGCCAGCCTCGTGGCACCCACGGCCTCCTCAGCAAGCAGTGAGAGACATCAATGGCAGACACACCTTACCCAGGCACCCGTACCACAATGATAGCCCCCTATCACCCACACTGGTGCCACAGTGCCCTCCAGCCATATGGCACCATTAGGTGCTGGAATTACACACTCTCCCAGCGCTGTGCTAGTGCTGCTTGCTAGCCCAGTCTGTGGTGGGGAGCTGGGAAACTGCATTTGCCACAGTCCACGGGGAAGGACATCTATGCCACCATGGAGGCTGCATGCCTGGCAACTGCACGTGGCACCAGCACACAGTACCCCAGGCCAGGGCAGGCCAGCTCACAGCGCACTCCCAATTCTCCCACAGGCTCTCAGGGCACAGAAAAGCTTTGAGTTCAAGTGCCCTCACCACCACCTCACAACCACATCAAGGTCCAGGTGCTGGCACAGGTAGCCAGCCTTGAGCAGAGCCGGCGGCATGCCCCAGGAACATCCCAGCACAACGAGGTGCAAGAGCCCCAGGTATGGTGGGGGTGTGGGGTGCACCACTGGGCAAAGGCACTTCAGGACCCCCAGAGCTGTCAGCACTCATCTGTGACCTGGCACAAGCTGGGAGCCACGGAGTTCCACAGCACAACTCAAGGGCACAGAGCTGTCCCCGCTTCCCAGGCTGGGGATCCCCAGTGCCATGGGTAGGCTCAGGGACCCCAAGAGTGTGGGGTAGGGTGACAAAGCACCCCTGGAACCAGTGCAATATCCCCCCAGTGTCCAGAGATTCCCAGCCCCTCCAGAGTCTGTTCGTGTCTGGACTCCTGGGAAACCCAGGCCACAGCTGGTGCCATTCTCCTAGTGCCCTGTGTCCCAGAAGTGCCAGTGTCCCTTTGAACACCCAGGTCTCCCCATGTCTGTGCCACCCCCCCCCCCCAGCACCCACCGACCAGAGCTCTCCCAGCCTCCCTGTGCCCAAATTCCTAGCAACCCCCACAGTACTGGTGACCCCCATGTTCACTGTATCCCTCAGGTGGCTTTCCCTCTCTGTCTGTTGCTCTCTTGATGCTTCCCCCACCCCCCAATTCTCCCTGCGGGCTCCCCTGGATCCCTTCCAGTGATCTCCACTGTTTCTCTGCCTGTGCTTCCTTGGTACCCCCCTATCCGCCCTCGGTGTGTCTCCCACTGTTCTTCCCATTTCTCTGCCAGTGCTTCCCTGGATATCTGCCCTGTGTCTCTTGAACCTCCTGTGTCCCCTGAATCCCTGCAATGACACCCCAGTGTTCTCCCTGGTACCTCGCTGGCGCTCCCCCAAACCCACCCCCGCCTGCCCTCCCGACCTCCTCCCTCTCTCCTCGGACCATCCCCGAGGCCCCTCCGGTGCCGCCCTGAACACTCCACTCCTACGCCCGAATCTCCCCCGTTTCTCCCGGGATCCCCCAAAACTCCGGCGGTATCTAGCCGGGACACCCACCCGCTGTTCTCCCGGGGTCGCCCCTGATCCTCCCCCCGCTCCCCCGGCCCCGCGGCGGTCCCCTCCCGGTGCCCCCCTCCGGTCACCCCCGATGGCCTCTCCCGGTTCTCCCCCCGTGCTCCGCCGGTACCGCGTGGGTCCCGGCCCGGCCCCCCCCCGCCCGTACCCCACTCACAGCAGGCAGAGCGCGTAGGCCCCCGCCACGCTTTCGCTGTCCCGCACCAGGAAGCTGCCGTCCCGCCCGGCCCGGGCCAGCTGCTCCTCGGCCGCCGCCCGGCTCAGGTCCCGGTGGTACCAGGGGGGCACCGGCACCGGGGCCGCCCCTCCCGCGCCCCCCGCGCCCGCCATGCTCCGCCGCCGGGGCCGCGCCGCGGGGCCGCGCTCCGAGGGGGAGGGGGGAGCCGAGGGGCGGGCACCGGGGCGGGGAAAGGTGGGGGACGGGGACATCCCGGGCACAGGCGGGTCTCCGGGGGTTGGGGGCACCGTGGGCCCCCGGGTACCTCATCGGAAAGATCCGGGAAGGGCGATGGCGGAAGGGGCACCGGAGGGGATCCGTGGGGGATCCTGGGGGAGCACCTGAGAGGCACCGGAGCAGATCAGGGGCCATGAGTAGGATGTTCAGGGGGCATCGGGGGTTCTGCTCCGAGGGGCGGAGAGCAGCACCGTGTAGCGGGCAGCAGCGGTGGGGAGCACGGGGAGGATGGAGAGCACCGGGGCGGGGAGCACCTGGGAGGGGGAAAGCACTTGGAGAGATGGGGACACTAGGGGAGCACCCAGGGGCACAGTGCTATGAAGGTACCGGGGAACCGGGCACTGGGGAAAGGGGGGCCGCCATGGGGCAGGGCTGGGGCCGGGGCCTGAAGAAGTGCCACCAAAACCGGGGACTTCTCCACGGTCCAGGGATCAGAACGGTGCCACCTCACAGCTGGGAACATGGGGCATGTCGGGGGAAAAGGGACACCAGGGGTGGGCCCCGGGCCAGCGGAACTCCCTTGACAATGCTCCCACCTCAGAGTGCCCGGGATGTTCTCCCCTTGCCCCCATAACTTTCCCAGTCTCATCCTGTGCACCCCAGAGTGGCAGTGACGCCCGGGGCCCTGAAGCCATATCAGGTGCCAGGACACATTCAGCGATCTCATCATCCTCCTGGGCCCCAGAGGCAGGCAGCCCTGTGCCTTCTGCTTTGCCCGGCACAGTGGTTTTGGGGGAGGCAGTGCTGGGCCAAGGACGATAACTAAATAACCAGTAGTAGCCTCCAAATAGGTGTCGTGAGCGCGACATTTCACTGCTGGCCGGTGTAAAAGCTGATGCTCAAAAAATTTGCCGAGGCAATCGTCGAGTACCTGGAGCTCTCCGAGGACCCTTGCCGTGACATCCCTGGAGCACGGAGACGCTGCTGAACGACGATGCAGCAACACCACATTACCTAAGCAACAGCTAAAAAACCTTTTGGAATGGATTTTAGTTAACTTCCCAATACTGAACGTCTTTACCAGAGACTTTTGGGACACAGTTGGACATAGACTCTTTAATACGACCGCCGCTGAGCTCGTCCCGGCGTGCAGGGCGTTGGTCGAGCTGTTTGCTGCACAGACCACGCCCGCAGCAGCCGCTCCTCCCATCCTTGTTGTTGCTGAGACTCCACTCCATTCCTCCGCGCTTCCGTGTCTCCAGAGTTTGGCACAGGTTTCGCAACCCAAAATAAGACACTACACCCTGAAAATTCACCATCATCAATCTCAAATTTAGAAAATTCCCAGAAAGGTTTTGATAACCTTCAACTAACAGACTGGCATGAAGTCAGACGCGAAATATGCAAAGAGGAAAGTTTAAATCCTTTGGCAATGCCTGTGGTCCTAGAACATGGACAGCCATCCCATCTCATGAGCTGAAAGAATTACGAAAATCGATAAAGGACAGTGGTATTTGCTCTCCATATTTTAAGCAACTGCTGAAAAGTATACCCTGGAAGGTACATACACTCACACCAACTGACTGTAAAAATCTTGCTCATATAATTCTTACAGATTCACAATATATGCTATGGGAACTCAAATGGAAGAGACTGATTGCAGGGGTTCTAGCCACTTACAGACAATGCACTGATGCAGACCTTCGTGTCCTCACCTTGTCTAAGCTAACAGGTGACCCTCCTGATTATTAAAATGATAATCAAGTGAATTTACCCAGAATGGTGTTAGATGATATCAGAAAGATGGCTCGCAGAGCCCTTTTGCAAATTCAGCCTGCAGGAACTTTCGAAAAAGTCTACAATCTGCTGTAACTTCAGGACCTTGCTACTTCTGAAAAAAACCTGGCCCAAATATCTAAAGGAGCTCTAAGAAGCAGGCTTGATCATTTTAATAGTGCTAGTTGTAGTTTTATTTGTAATACCCTGCATACTTCAGTGTGTGCAAAATTGATGAGAAAGAGAGTATCTAACATCTTAGTTGTTCATCAGAACGGGGGAGATATTGGGGAAGATGAAATGGGAAAGCCTTGTAAATATGTTTGCTTAGCAAAGAATTTGGAAAATACAGATTCTGTGAGTGAAACTGAGATGAGAACAAGCTTTGAGATTTCGGACCTTGGTTGCTGAGCAACTGGTGGACAGTAGTGTAGCTAGTAGAAGGTAACTCCCTTTTTTGACCCACAGACAGATTCAAGGGAGAGATAAAGTATTCTGTCTCATCCCTCAAAAATTGATAGTTTATCCCACACATGCAACCCTCCCCTGAAGTATGATGAATCTGTAATCCCACTGGTCCAAAGTCCTATTCTGCACCCACTTTCAAGCCCCCTTGATAAGACGTTCCCATGAGACCAGGCCCCCTTCCTCTGCCCCTCTTCCTGCCCATTCTCCTGCACTCTCTCCCTCCCCTTCTCTCTACCCTCTTAGAACCTCTCTTAGAACTCTGTTTCGCCCTGCCCCTACTCCTTGGGGCCTGCTTCGAGCTGCAGCTGGCAGCTCTGCGCAGGACCCCACAATAAACCATATATCCTAACACCTGACTTCAGAAATCTGTCATCTCCATCTGTCCCTACCGTCCAGGACCAGCCCTTGCCACAGTCTGCTTCATGTCCCCCCCAGAAGCAGGATGAGACAAGCAGACACCCCCTAGGTCCCTCAACCATCCTACTGCCCCCCCAACCATCCCACAACACCCCAAGACCAAGCAGGGCAGGAACATTTATTCATGAAGCACGTGCCTTGGTGGGGGACACAGCTTGGGAACATTTCATGAGGAGACACAAGGCAGCCTGGTGACCTCCCTGACCACCTACTGCCTGCTCCTGCCTGCAGCCCCTCCTGCTCAGAGCAGGGCCAGAAGGGTGAGGGGCAGCAGGGACAGCAGGATAGAGAGCGGGGAATTTGGGGGAGCGTCACCATGGGCGTAATATTGGGCGACAACAACGTTGGGGT
The DNA here is from genome assembly GCF_048771995.1 of Taeniopygia guttata. NCBI lineage: Eukaryota > Metazoa > Chordata > Aves > Passeriformes > Estrildidae > Taeniopygia > Taeniopygia guttata. The sequence goes on along the minus strand of NC_133024.1, from coordinate 4,468,171 downwards.
TCCCCTGAGTGGGATCGAACCACATCTGGATGCAGCGACCGCTGCCACGGTGGTGGGATGTGTAGCGGTAGGAGCCAGACCAGATCTGCTCACAGAGTGCAGCTGCCGTGGGGAACACAAACTTGAACTTCTGGCACATGGCGCCCTTGGGACACTGGTTGGTGCCTGGGAGTGGGAAAGGGGTGAAGTGAGTGAAGGGCTTTGGGAAATAGGTGTTGTTCCCCTGTGCATGGGGTGTTCCCACTGGCATTGCTGGGGAAGAGAGAGTTGACCTCAAGTTGGCACAGGGTCTACCCCACATGACATGAGGACCCTGACCCACTCATATGCACAGGGGACTCTCACCTGGCTGCCACCCCCACCCCGTGGGGACCCTCACACCCCTGAACCCACTCACACCCACCAGGGAGGGTGGACACAACCTCCCCTGCAGCAAGATGGATGGTGACTGGAGACCTACAGGAGAGTCGAGGTGTGATGGGGGCTGCCCTGCAACCCCCACTCACCTGTAGTCCAGTTCCAGCCCTTGTGCCAGTTGACCTTGCAGGTGACAGCATCCTGGCAATCCTCCCACCACTGCTCACAGTCCTCCCGGCACAGTGGCACATTCCGGATCCGCTCCTTCCGCCAGCTGGTGTCTGCCTGCAGGGCCCCCAGTTTTCTCCAGTTCACCCCAGGGATCCTGGTGGGTGGGTGAGGGTGGGGTCTTCACCTACCTGGTCGATCCATGGCCCCAGGTTAGGGGAACACTCATAGAGACACAAGTCCTGGATGAAGTGGCGCTTGCATTTCTCTGGCATGGCCCCACAGTGGTCCCAGTTGAAGTTGTACAGGTAGGACTGGTCCTGGTGAGCTTCCAAACTCGTGTTGGCAGTGCAGCAGGCATTGTCCTTCCAGAGGGTACACTGCACCAGGGCAGCTGGGGCTCAGCTGGGACCCATCAGGACCCACCAGGGCTCAGCTGGGACCTGCTGCAGGTCCAGGGGAAGCACCAGTGCCCATGGGTGGGTGACACTGGCTGATGGAATTCATGTTGGGGCACAGAGCCCTCCAGCTTCCATCCTGGTGACACCAGTGGGAGCTATAGTGCAGTGGATGAGGACCGTACCTGCCCATAGAGCTGCCCCTCAGGGCCAGGCTCTGTTTTATGGTGCTTGGCATCCATGCAGACGTTCAGCAGCGAGTCCTGTGTCACTGTCACTGCTGCAATGGCAGCTGGCCAGGCCACCAGCAGAGCCAACACCGCTGCCATTGCTCTGCCAGGGCAACAGCAGGTCAGGACAGCAGCACTGAGAGACGCAGTTACAGCAGGGACAAAGTCCCCTGAGGTGCACGTGGAAGCGCGGCAGCACACGGTCACCGCCCACGACCACCCACAGTGGGGTCAGGGATCTTACCTGGGGATGCCAGAGGGGTTCAAGGCTCTTACCTGGGGGGCAGCTGGGCTCCAGGTGCTGTGGGACGAGCACAGCTCATCTCAAAGGTCGTGGCGCAGCACAACCCGTGGTCGCTGATCACGGGACGTGGGAATGCAGCGGATTGGGCAGCACTGAGGACACGGAAGAGACAGTGCACCCCACCCTGCCACCCCACTGTGTCCTGGATTGACACTCATGCCTATCCTGGCCCCTCATCAGCCCCACATGCAGCTGGGATTCATCCTCCTGGCGCCAGGCTGGGGCCAGCACCAGCCAAAATCTACTTAAGGCTATTTTTCCTTCCCTCCCGTGGGAGGTGGCCTGATTCCTTGACACCAGCACAAGGGGCAGGACCTGGCCCCCCAATACCACAGGGTCCCTGTGAGTCACTGTGAGGCAGGGAACACCACAGTGGGTAAGAGATGTTGCTGGCAGGGACAGATACCCCCTGTGGGGTCACAAATGGCCACAGCGTGGAGGCAAGTACCCCTCATGGAATTACAGGTACTCCAGGGAATCACAGATGCCCCATGGAGGGGGAGCAGATACCCCATCAGCATCACAGATACTCCTCACTGGGGTCACTGGTACCTGTGGGGCGGTCACATACCCACCATTATTCACAAATACCCCAAAGGGGGCACAGATATTCCGTGGTGATCACAAATACCCCCTGAGGAGAGTCACAGATGATCCCCATCGGGGTCACACATCCCCAGGGGGTCACAGATGTTATGTGTGGTAGATATAATTCGTGCTGTTTCTAGTATGATATACGTGATATTAAATATTTGTTGGAGTATACATGTTTGTATTAGGAATCCCTCCCCCCACCCTCGCAGGCGAAACCTGGTGTATGTTTAAACCCGATTTACACGTAAAAGATGCGGCTCCTCCAGGAGGGATTCGGGGATGCCCAGGCGCTGATTATTGCCTGAACGACCTGAGATGGACATTATAGAAATATTATAGAAATCCTTGGGCAGATTCATATGAATGCAGCGTTCCCACAAATTTCATCAAGGGATTCACCAGCTCCAGGACACGGAATCGCTCTTCCTCATCACCAAAAAAAAAAGAAAATCTCATTAACCTATGGACTGTGAATGGAAGAAAAGACTGACTGCCGAAATCTTGGCCTCAGGCGGAATTTTCCCTATAAAAACCCCTTGTGCCAGGATGGAGGTGTGTGGGCACAGAGGAAAACCTCTGCTGAGGCTTTGTTGCACACCCAGCGCCGACCCCGGGCTCGGTACTGCTCTTTCCTTGTGGCTGGCTAGATAGAATCTGATTGCAAAATAAATACTTTTTAAAATTTATTTTAATTTGGCTGGACAAATGTTAATTTACAACACAGACAGCTCCGGGTCCGGTCACGTCCGCCCGGCCCTCACAGCGGCCCCACACGGGACGCGCGGTGGGCGGGGCAAACTCGGACCTGTCAATCATACGAGGCCACGCCCCGCCGTTCTCCCGCCGCTCTGCGCATGCTCCGTGCGCCGTTACCGGTTCCGGGTTGCGCTCCGCCGCTGGCCGGGCTGGCGGCCCCGCCATGTCTACGCTGTTCCCCTCGCTCCTGCCCCGCCTCACCGAGCCCCTCTGGTTCAACCTCGACCGGCCGTGCGTTGACGAGACCGAGCTGCAGCAGCAGGAGCAGCAGCACCAGGCCTGGGTGGGCACCGCGGGCCGGGTGTCATGGGGCCGGGGGAGCGGGCCCGGCTCCCTCAGCGGGTACGGCCCTGAGGCGGTGCCCGGGCCGGGGGTTCCTCCGCTGCCCCCGCTTGTCACCGACTGTGCCCGTGTTTCAGCCTCTTGTGCCGGTGTCGCTGCTGCCGTGTCCCTCATCCGTCTGTCACGCTCCCCGTTTTATTGTGCGAGGGTTAATTAATAAGATGCTGCTGTAGCTACGCGAGCTCTATATTAATTAATTAACTAATCTCCCCAGGCAGGCAAGGAGCGATTTTTGATCCTGGTAGCGCTGTGAGCGTGGTTTTGTGCTGCAGTGCCCCTGAGTGTGGGGGGAAGAATATCTATTTGATTAAAGTTAAAAAAAAAAAAAATCAGTAATTAAGTTTTTATAATTAAATAATAAAGTTTAAATCAATTAAAACTTCAGCACGTAGAAGAGGTTCCAAGTCCCTCTGGGTGGGAGGTGCTGACGTATTTTAATCGAGCTTTAATTATCTGCTGTGGTTGTGTTCATCTGGCTGATCGGATGTCCCAGATTTGTTTATTTTTTGACAAAGAAATACGTAAGCTTTATGTTTGGGCTTCTGATGCCACACATGGGGACACCAGTGTCATTGGGACCAGCCTGCTTGGTGCCAGGCTGTTCAGGCAGGTGTCTGGAGCTGCTCTTCCCTGCTTGGCCAGGAGATGCCAGGCTGGAAATAGGCATGATCAGCAAGCGCCACAAGCCAGCAGCTGAGCTGAAAGGACCTGTTTGCTGGGGTGTCACAGAGTTATTGGGGTGCTCACCCGCTTCTCTCTTTTCCCCAGCTCCAGAGCATTGCTGAGAAGGACAACAACTTGGTGCCCATAGGAAAACCAGCGTCCGAGGTGGGTGTGTGGGCAGGGAACAGGGGGTTGGCACAGGGCTTGAAGGGAAAATGGGGTTGCTGGAGCTGTTGTGTCCACAGCACTATGATGAGGAGGAGGAGGAGGATGATGAAGATGATGAAGACAGTGAAGAGGACTCAGAAGATGATGAAGACATGCAGGATATGGATGAGATGAACGATTATAATGAGTCTCCTGATGATGGGGAGATCAATGAGGTAATAGTGTGAGACCCCAAAGCAGGGGATGTGAAGTGTGTGAGACCCTGAGCATGAGCTCCAGGAGCTGTCTTCTCTCCTTCACACCCTCAATTAAGTTCTTGCACAGGGGGAGATCTTAAACTTCTTTCTTTCCTAGGTGGACATGGAGGGGACAGAGCAGGATCAGGACCAGTGGATGATCTGATTCTGCCACAACCACACCAAACCAGAGGCTGGGGGAGAGCCTTTGCCCCCCACGGCTCTGGGGGATGGGACGGTTCAGTGAAGCTCCTCCTTCCATGGGCGCTGCGTGGGGCAGCAGGTTCAGAGGGAAACCCCACAGGGGAACCAGAGGGGAGACTGCCAGCTGGCATACTGACACATCATTTCTAATAAACTCAGTTTTCAAGAAAACAACCCCAAATCTGGTGTCTGAGGCCACCAGGGAGGCAGGGGGTACCACCCAGGCAAGTGCAGGGCAGATCTCCCTGTGCAGTGCAGGCAGGAGCACTGCAGGGAGTGAACCCACTCATTGCCCACTGCACCCCAGCACAAACCACAGAGGCACTGCCTTTTCTCCAGAGCCCATGTTGAAGCCAGGGCAGGGGTTGGGGAGTAACTGGGGCCATCACGGGGCTCAGTGGGTGCCGGTGTAGCGGAGCTCGGCGATGCCATCGGGAATGGCGCGGAAGTACTCCAGGCTAGCGCGGTGCACCTTGCAGTGGTATTTGCCACAGGTCTTGGCATACTGCAGGAAGTGAGGTGCTCCAGGGAAGAGGACATTATCAGCCAGGATGGTGGCCCCCTCAGCCAGCAGCTGGTGGCTTTCCAGCAGCCGTAGATCCCGCAGGTAGCAGCGTTTCCAGTGGTCCATGAAGACCAAGTTGGCATTCACCAGGCCGTGCTTCTCCCGCAGGCGTGGTATCACCTCCTCCGAGGGGCCCACGATCAACTCCACCTGTGCTGCATCACCCTCGGTCACTGGGACAGGGTGGCAGGGTGCCCACCCACCACCCTGCTTTACAGGGTGGTGAGAGGTCCACATGGGACAGGATATTTCTCTTCCCACACACACTGCCACAGCAGGACCCCCACCCATCTCCTCCCTGTTTTCACGTGCAGAGCTGGGCTTTATCCCAGTGCCTGGGTGCTCACCGTTTGCTCGCTGAAGCCAGCCAGGCGGATGACCTTCTCAGCCACAGCAGCGTGTCGGGGGTCCCCCTCGATGGTGTAGAGGCGGGCACCTGGGGGCAGCCCCTGTGCCAGCAGGACGGTGCCATAGCCGCAGTACGTGCCCAGCTCCAGCACCCGCAGCGGTGCCCGCTCCAGCAGCACCCGCTCCACGATCCGCCCTGGCACGGCATGTGCCTCTCAGCACCCACCAGTCTGTGCCACCCCAGCCCTGGGCAGGGCAAAGGTGCCAAGCAGTTCCCAGTGCCCAGAGGGATGGAGGAGAGCCATGCCAAAAATGCCACAGCCAGGTGGATGATGCCATAGCCATACCAGCAGTGCCATGGCTGTGCTGGCAGTGCGATGGCCACATCACTGGTGCCACAATCAAGCCAACAATACTATGGCTGTATCAACAATGCCACTGCCACGCCAGTGGTGCTGTGATCACACCAACACTGTCACAGCCACGTCACTGGTGTCATCGCCATGCCAGCGGTGCCACGGTGGTGCCAATAGTGCCGTGGCCACGCTGGCAGTGCCATGCCCTGTGTGGCGTGGAAAAACAAGGGTGGCACTCACCTTTGTCAGGCCCCACACAGCTGAGGTGCTCACAGTGGTAGCACCACTGATCGAAGGTCTGGAGGATGTGGTGGGGGTCCCCAGGGATGGCGTGGGCCAGCAGGTACTGGAAGGCGCGCTGCTCCCGTGAGGTGCCCGTCAGCCGGTCCCGCAGCCAGGCCACCAGCACCGCCCGGTACAGCAGCACCAGGTAGTGCCGGTACCGGATCAGCAGGGTGACAATGAAGGGGAGGAAGGCCAGGGCAATCGCTGGAGACACCATCACAAGCAGGCGAGGCTGTGCTTTTTTGCACAGTTGCTGAGTTGACTTTGTTAGTTTTGTACTTATCTTGGGAAGTTCTGCACCCTTTGTGTACACTATCAGTAGCATAACCTTGGGCCCAGGCTTTGAAAATCTCCCTGTGCAGATATCATTGAAGCATTGTGAGCCCTTTAACCGTAACAAGGCAAATCTATCTCCTCACAGGGGATGCTGTGGTAGGATGTCCTTCCAGGGTGCCAGCCTCACAGCTCCCAGTCATGCCACAAGTTGGCTGTGCTGTGCACCCCCTGGAAGTACCTCTCCCTGGGCTCCAGTGCTGCTGGGCCTGTAGGGCTGGGGCACCCCAGGATGCTGTAGAGATCCCTGGGGAGTGCTGGGGACCCATCTGCCAGGATCCAGATATTGGGGTTGGCAGGGCTGGCATTCCAGGAAATTGTGCTGCTGTGAGGGGCCTTGTTCAGCACAACCCCTTGCACCCCCCTTGGTCCAGCTTTGCTGCTCCCATCCCCCATAATCTGCACCCCACACCCTGCTCCCCACACCCTGAGCTGTTGGGGGTGCCCAGCCACAGCGACAGGATAGGGCAATGGGGGTGGCACCTACCTGTCCCCACACTCCAGGCAGGCAGAGGCACGCAGTCCTGTGTGGAGTCCTGCTGCCACTCAATTATTGATGGTGTCACCGCAGCTGCAGCTGCTCCTGGAGCTCCGGTTACCAGCTCAGTGGGGCTGGGCAATGGAGACGGGGCCAGGCTGGGGCTGGGAGGTGGTTCTGGGCTGCACAAGGGGCCCTGGGACTGGGGTACTGATACTGGAGCTGGGGTACTGATACTGGAGCTGGAGTCCTGTCACTCTGCACTGAGAATACTGGAAACACTGGGCAACAGGAAAGCTTCCCTGCTTTCCTCTCCCCTTTCCCACAGCAGCAGGATGGAGAGGAGGCACAAAAGGTAAAGATCTCAGGTTGAGATAAGAACAATTTAACGGCTGTAAGAAACTTAACAGTAACAGCAACAATATTAATGACAAGTGGTACAAGAAAAGAAAAGATTCACATAGAAGACCCCCTTCTGACAACAGATGATACCAGACAACTCCCTCTGGCAATTTACTTGAGTTGGTGTATGACAATGGTGTGCTCTTTGTCCTTGTGGCATACAAACTTGTGGCATACGGTCCTTGTGCCACAAGGACTGTGTACACCGGACATTTGGCCCTAAAGGGGACTTTGTTATTTGAATTCCTACAGTTGACTCAGCCTCCAGCACTACTATTTCTCTCCAAGATACTGGGTACCTTGCTCCATGGTGTTCCACGTGCCTCAATGCACTACTCAATCATCCTTGAGAGATTGCCTTTCCCTCACGCTTGACAGGAGCTGCCTTCAGAGCCTGAGAGTTTTTGTCCTCTTCCCGATGCCCTTGTCAATGTTCACACCCCAGGACAAGGATCCCAGCTGCTTGGCTTCGCTAACTGGCAGCTGGAACCTTTTCCCACATCTTACAGCTCACCTGGGGCCATGGACCAGGTGATTTTCTCCTCCTCCTGTTCTGAGGGCCCTGCTTCGACATCCCTCACTAACTGGACTGATTTTGTCTTGGATTCCTTCTTCAGCTGCTCCCCTGGTTCAGCTGCAGCTGGCGTGGCCGTGGCTCCTGTGGCTGTTTCCTCCTCCTCCCTGAGGGTGCTGTCCACTGTCCTCTGGAGCTGACACAGCATCCTCCTTGCAAATATTCTGTCACTTTATCAGAGCCCTGTAGCTGTTCAGGGGTGAACTCCCAAACCACTGGAGCAGAGGATTTCTCAAAAGATTGGCCAGTTTTCTCGCACATTCCATGCCACTCATGGCCATTCCCCCTTGGGACAGGTGTCTAAGTGGCCTTCTTGGAAATCTCTGTTCTGCCTCCAAACGTGACTAAACAGAGTGTGGGCTGCACTGAGGCATAGCAGACATAGCAACAAGAACATGCTTTCCTTACCATCCAAAGGGAATTCAGAATTCTCAGAGCCTGAAGGAGGAAAAGGGGGGGAAAAGGAGAAAATCATCCTTCCCCTGTTCCCCCCCCACAGATTGGGTATGGTTATTAATTGACTTCCAAAGGCAGCGCTGAAGTAAGGGCAGGAGAGCAGCACTGAATACACATCCCACAGTACCCTCATTGCCCTCGATATCATCATGTCATAAACTCACATCCCACAGTAGAGCAACAAAGAAATGCTGATCCTCGTCCCTGCTGCATAAAAGGTCACCCTGAGGAGCACATACAGGAATACATGAGCAGAGCCAGGGTCAGCCATGCCCACATGAACAGCCCAAGCACCATTGTGGCCAGGAGCTCTGGACCTAATACAGCAAAAGCTGAGATCACATTTGTTTCCAACCTACTATACTGTTACCTCAACCTTTAGTGCCCCTATATGCTGGGTAACAAACAAGGACAGTCTTGGTTTAGTCCCAGCCAGCAATCAAGCCCAACACATCAGCTTGCCCACTCCCCCATCAGAAAGATCAGAGAGAGAATTGGAAGGGCCCCATCATGTTATAGTTATTTGTGACAACAAACACCATCACTCCAGACATCCCTCTCTTCCTCCTTGGCTGTTATAAATTAAAATTTGTCCAGCCAAATTAAAATGAAAAAATAAAGTATTTATTTTGCAATCAGATTCTATCTAGCCAGCCACAAGGAAAGAACAGGGCCGAGCCCGGGGTCGGCACTGGGTGTGTAACAAAGTCAGCCTCAGCAGAGGTTTTCCTCTGTGCCCACACCACCATCCTGGTACAAGGGGTTTTTATAGGAAAAATTCCACCTGAGGACTGCCAGGATTTCGGCAAAAAGTCCTTTCTTCTATTCACAGTCCCATAGTTTGGTGAGATTTCTTTTCTTGGCAAGGAGGTAGAACAATTCGATGTCCGAGTTGGTGAATCCCTTGATGAAATTTAGGGGAACCCTTCATTCACGTGTCTCTGTCTGGAGGATGTCCATGATCTCCATTTCGGGTCATTCACACAATGATTAGCGCCTGGACATCCAGGGTGGGCGGGACCCCTAATACAAACGTGTATACTCCAACAAATATTCAATATCACATATATCATACTAGAAACGGGCAAATTATATCTACTGCACGTAACATTGCCCCCTGGTTCTATTCTGAGCACTGAAGGGAACCTGGGGGCGCTGGAAATACCAGGACCCCTCAGAGCTCCCTGCAGGAGCGCACAGAGCATCATTCCCTGTGTCCGTGTGTCTCTGTGTCCATGTGTCCGTGTGTCCCTGTATCCCCGTATCCCTGTATCCCTGTGTCCCTGTGTCCCTGTATCCCCGTGCGCCTGTATCCCTGTGTCCGTGTGTCCCCGTATCCCTGTGTCCGTGTGTCCCCGTGTGTCCCTGTGTCCCCGTCTCTGTGTGTCGGTGTGTCCCTGTATCCCTGTGTATCCCTGTGTCCCTGTGTGTCCGTGTGTCGGTGTGTCCCTGTGTTCCCGTGTTCGTGTGTCCCCGTCTCCGTGTGTCGGTGTGTCCCTGTATCCCTGTGTCCCCGTGTCTGTGTGTCCCTGGACCCCTGTGTGTCCGTGTGTCCCTGTGTCTCCGTGTGTCGATGTGTCCCGGTGTCCCCGTGTCCGTGTGTCCCTGTGTGTCCGTGTGTCGGCGCGCCCCGGTGTCCCTGTGTCCGTGTGTCGGTGCGCCCCGGTGTCCCTGTGTGTCCGTGTGTCCCCGTCTCCGTGTGTCGGCGCGCCCCGGTGTCCCCGTGTCCGTATGTCCCTGTGTGTCCGTGTGTCCGTGTGTCCCTGTACCCCTGTGTGTCCGTGTGTCCCTGTGTGTCCGTGTGTCGGTGCGCCCCGGTGTCCGTGTGTCCCCGTGCCCGTGTGTCGGTGTGCCCCGGTGTCCGTATGTCCCCGTGTCCGTGTGTCGGCGCGCCCCGGTGTCCCTGTGTCCCTGTGTCCCCGTGTCCGTGTGTCCCCGTGTGTCCGTGTGTCCGTGTGTCGGTGCGCCCCGGTGTCCGTGTGTCCGTGTGTCCGTGTGTCGGTGCGCCCCGGTGTCCGTGTGTCCGTGTGTCCGTGTGTCGGCGCGCCCCGGTGTCCGTGTGTCCCTGTGTGTCGGTGTGTCCCTGTACCCCTGTGTGTCCGTGTGTCCGTGTGTCCGTGTCCGTGTGTCGGTACGCCCCGGTGTCCGTGTGTCGGTGCGCCCCGGTGTCCCCGCGTCCCCCCGCCGCTCACGTGACCGCCGTGACTCGCTGCTCACGTGGCCGCGCGGCGGGGCCGGGCCGGGGCCGCGGCGGAGCCGGAGCGGGGCCGGAGCGGAGCCGGGGCCGGGCCGGGCCGGGCCGCGCTCGCCATGGGCTGCTGCTACAGCAGCGAGGCCGAGGCCTCCGACCAGGTGGGCGCGGCGCCGGGGGGACACGGGCCCCGCGGCGGGGCTGGCACCGGGGGGACGCTCGGCCCCACTGCCGGCGCTTCCCGGTTGCGGGGGGGAGGCGGCGCGGTTCCCGACGGGGCTCGGCCCTTCCCCGCCGCCGGCGGTCTCCGAGCGGGGCCCTCGTTCCTCGCGTGTCCCCCGTGCGGCGCGGGGCTGCGGGCGGGGCTCGGGGGTCGTGCCGGTCCCTCCCGCCGCCGGTGTGAGCCCGAGGCCGCAAACGGGAGCGGCTTGTGCTGCTCGGGACAGCGCGACTGCCACGCAGCCCAGGGCTGGGGACACAACTGGGGCTGTCACCTGTCCTGCGAAACTTAATCCCCGCTGCGGGGACAGCGAGGCTGTGACAGCCCGTCCCCTTCCGCTTGTGTCGGGAGAAAGGCAGGAGGAGGGCCTGGGAGAGAGAATCGCAGCAGTATTTCCCAGCAGGAAGAAGGGGAGAGGAAGCTTCTGGCCGGGGAGGAGCTGCAGATGCCACTGAGTGCGTGTGTGGAGAAGTGGTTGCACTCCCAGCTCGCCATGGGTCCCAGGCTGAGCATCCTTTGGCTTGAGCGTGTCCAGAGAAGGGAGCGGCGCTGGAAGAGGGGCTGGAGCACAAGGAGTGGCTGAAGGAGCTAAGGGGGGCTCAGCCTGCAAGGAGGCTCAGGGATTACCTTCTCACTCTCCACAACTCCCTGACAGGAGGGTGGAGCCAGGTGGGAGTCCGCCTCTGCTCCTAGGGAGCAAGCGACAGGACAGGAGGAAAGGGCCTCTGGTTGTGCTATGGAAGGTTTAGGTTAGATATTCGAGAAAATTTCCCTAAAAGTGTTGTACAGCTGTGACACAGGCTGCCCAGAAGAGTGTCAGAGTCCCCAGACCTGGTGGGATTTAAGAGCTTGGTACCTGGGGGCATTGTTTGATGGTGGTCTCAGCAGTGCTGGGAGAACACTTGGGCTCAGAGGGCTTTTCCAATTTTACTGATTCTGTGATCTTGTTCTCATGGGTGTTTGTGCCCATGATTTCCCTACTGGGCTCTTCTCACAGCCCCTGCAGCACCATTCAGCCAAGCCAGAGGATCAAGGGCTGGGCTGCAGCTCTGCACCTCTTGGAGGAACAAGCCCCGGGACTCTGGGAACCTCCCACCCTACACAATCCCTGGGCTTTGGCAGGTGGGATTCACCTGGCTCGGGTGAGCCCCCTGCTATGCCAGGGTGGGCTCTGTGTGGTGCCCAGTCAGGGTTTGATGCTGACTGCAGACTCCTGCCTGCAGGATTGGCCACTCCAAATGTGCTGCCTGATTTCAGCCACTTGCTGCCTTTGTGGCTGGGGGGGCTTCATCTGGCAAAAAGCAAAAGAATTGGGCAAGGAGGTGCCTGGGAGAGCTGAGGCTGTTCTGGGTTACACTGGGATGCACAGGAAGCCCTCCTGGCTGGTGAGGAAAGGGTGAGACTTGCCTAATCCCGTGGGGTTAGTGCTGCTGGTGTGGGGAAGCCAGGGCTGATTTTCCTCTGCCTTTCACTCAGGAGGAAGAGACAAAGCGGCTGCTGGAGCCGGCAGCCAGCCCACCCAACAAGGTGCTGAACGGAGCGGAGCAGAGCTACCACAACCTCCCGTCAGCACGCACCGATGAGCAGGCCATGCTGTCCTCCATCCTCGCCAAAACAGCCATGTAAGCCTCAAACCGTGCCCGTGGGGCAGGCAGCACGCCTTGGGGACAGTGGTGACCCTGGATGGGGCCTGGGAGGACCTGGACCCTGAGGGGAAGGGAGGAGCTGTGGCAGAGCCCCCCATGTCCCTCTCCCCTCAGACAGCCCATCCCTCAGCTTTGGGCCCCACAGGCACACAGAGAGAAGACCTCAGATGTGAGGTGACCCCTCAGCTGCTGGGCTGGCAATAGGGGCAGGGTTTGGATAAGAAAGTGAGTTTGTGGGGATGTGGAGAGGGTGGCTGGAGGGGCAGCAGCATTGCATCCCCTTCTGAGAAGGCTTTTCCTCAAATGCACCGGGGCAACATGGCTGGGAGGGCTTTGGGATGCTCTTAGGCCCTCTGCCTGACATTGGAGAGCTAGTGGGCACTGGTGTGTGTCCAGCATGCTGGGCCACAGCAGCTCTGAGTACTGCTTTGCTGTGGGGTGCACACAATGGGGCTGTGGCAGGGCCCTGGGCAAGCAGGGCTATCAGGACATCTGCAAACAACACTGTCCTCCCAGTGGTTCCTTTTTCCTCCAGGTGGCTGCATGCCAAGCTCCCCAGAGCCCAGACCAGCCCCCAGCTTCCTGCAGCGTCTGCTTGCCTCCCTCTGCCCCAGGGCAGCTGTGGGCAAACAGTCCCTGGCATTCCTTCCTGGTGAACAGCCACTCCAGCTTGGCACACTTGTGGCCAGCTGGCAGCATTAATTGGGCGAGTTTGGCCTTGAGATGTTTGTTTTGGGGTTTGTTGGGTGGTGGGCTTTGTCTGCCCTGGTCAGAGGATGCTCTGAGATGGGGAGGGAACTCAGGGAGAGCAATGAGCCTCCAGTGGGAGCCACTGTCTCGTGTCTCTGCAGCAACATCATCGATGTGTCGGCAGCGGATTCCCAGGGCATGGAGCAGCACGAGTACATGGACAGAGCCAGGCAGTACAGGTGGGACCTGCACTTCTCTGCTGGGGTGCCTGCAGTTCTTCACAGCTCTGTGTGTGTCCCTGGGGGAGGGTTTTGGCCTGGGGAGTGAACTCAGCATGTAGAAGGGCTGCCTCGTCTCTCAGAGCAGGGTGGGCTCAGGGAAGGCTGATGGCAGTGCAGGCAGCAGAGCCCAGGACAAGGGGCTCCTGTGTTCACCCAGCCCTTGGGGCAGATGGTCGGGGGCTGGATGTGATGGCTTCTGCTTGCAAGGCGCCTGTGTGGGAGAGCTGGAAGCTCCCTCATCCTGCTGCTGCGGGGAGTGAAGAGGGCTGGATGCTGGGAGTGCAGCTCCACTGCTCTCCCTCTCTCCCCCTGGGGGTTTGAGGTGCTTGGGGGTGCAGCAGCCATCTTCTGGATGTCCCCACTCTTGGCAGGGCACTGATGTTCGCTGCTCTCCCCTCACAGCACACGCCTGGCCATGCTCAGCAACAACCTGACGCACTGGAAGAAGCTGCCCCTGCTGCCATCTCTGACTAACCAACCCCACCAAGTGCTCGCCAGTGACCCTGTCCCCTTCGCAGACCTGCAGCAGGTGAGCCGGGCTGGGGTGAGCCCTGAGCCCTGCGATGCTGCCCAGACACATCCTCGTCCTGGAGGAGCAGTAATGCCCAGAACCCTGAAACAACTTGTCAGAGCTGAGGGCAAAGCCTAGGTCAGGTTTAAAGCCTTGTTTGAGGTGGAAGCAAAGCCCAGGACAGCCTTAGGACTGGAGGTTAACCTCCTGCAGCAGTTTCTTTGGGATAATTGGGAATTTCAGCAACCACCAGTGACACAGCCATGTCTTTGTGCCTGCAGGTGTCCCGGATAGCCGCCTATGCCTTCAGTGCGCTCTCACAGATCCGTGTTGACGCCAAAGAAGAACTGGTTGTACAGTTTGGCATCCCCTGAACCTGCCCCCACCACTGCTGCTTCAGCGCTTTGGGTTGTTTTTGGTTTTTTCCTGATTTTTTTTTTTTTCCCTCTTTATATCCCTTCCCTCCCCATGCTGCTGCCACAGAACTTGGACAGATATCCCGTTTCCTACTAAATGCCAAGGCGCACGTCATTGGCACATTGAGCCCACCTACATTGCTTGAGGCTTTCTCCTCCTCGTGGGTGGGTGGGTGGGTGGGTGTGCGTGGGGAGCAGGCTGTGTCAGCTGGACGCTGCCTTGCACAGGGACAAGCACAAAGGGAACAGCTGCTGCAAGGAGGCCCTGGTGTGGGTCAGCACCATGTGCCAGGTTACCAGGACAGGTGGGCTGGAGCCAGGCAGATGTGATGCTCTGCATGGGGCCTGGTGGCTCCAACACCATCCCTTCTCCTTTTTACATGTTTAGACCTTTGTTTTGGTTGTTTGGTTTTTGGTTTTGTTGGGTTTTTTTAATTATTATTTTTTGCCACAGTCAATAAAGCCACGTTCATCCAGTGCCTGTCTCCGCTGTTCTCTGTCGGACACAGAATGGACGTGGTGGGGGAGCCATGCCCTGGTGTATGGTGCACATCTGTCTGACCCCTGTCACCTCTTCGATCATGTGCCACAGGGACAAGAGGACCCACCTTTAAGGGGAAGGAGGCACCTGAGATTCCTAAATGCTCATGGTCCAAAGGAATGTCAAAAGTCAGGGCTGGGAAATAATCAGAAAGTTTTATTAGTAAATTACACACTTGGCATGGAAATTGCAGGGTACCTTTTTATGGGTAGGTTTCCCCAACCTGAAGATGGAGTTCTCATTTTCTATGCAAATTAGTTATCATGTGCAGTCTGTTCTTCCTGGAAATGGGTCAGAGGGGTTTAGGGGTCTTTGATCGTCTTAATCCTACCCCGTAGTCCGTGCCCACTCCCTGCCACTCATTCCTGTGCTTATGCTGTACTGTCTTGTGCTTATCAGCAGGAACTACAACAAGGATGTTTTTCCTACAACAAGGATGTTTTCCCAGTGCTGCTCTATCTCACCTTGCCTCTCTTCTTTAGCCATACCTTGTTATGGCGTGTTAAGATCAGCAGTCCTAGTTTATTACCAACAGTCCTTGCTAGACGCCACAACCATCCAGTTATCTATGTTTGAGACGTACACATTAGCTCTCCTATGTTCTGGGAATAGAATTTTCAGTGAGATTTATTTTGGACTGTGGTTTATAGAGAGTGGGCTTCAGTATGCATTAGCCCCTTATAATTGAGAGCTCAAAGGGTCTCGCTTTGGATTGCTGTCTAGAAGGTTGCAAGAGAGTGGGCTTTAGTCATAGTAGTTTTCCATCCTGGCCACAATTTAATTTGGTTGAAGGTTCAACAACAAAAATACTGTTCCACTTGGGTTGTTACTCAGGCAAGAAAAATAAGTTTTCAAGTCTGCTGCATGTGTCCCCCAGATAGCCCACGGCCCCGCGAGGGTCCCGGTGACCGGCAGAGCGCTGTCCCTGCAGCCCAACGCGAGTGCCGGACCCCGCGGTTCGCGGTCCGCCCGCCCGTGTGCCGCCCCCCGGCCCGCCGGTGCCCAATGGGCGGCAGCGGGGGCGGGAGCTGCCGTTCGAATAAGAGCGGCCGCGGCCCGGGCCCGACAGCTTCCAGAGCACCGCCAATACTGCTGGAACCCCCAGGGCACCGCCAATACTGCTGGAACCCCCGGGGCATCATCCGTACTGCTGGAGCCCCCAAAGCATCGTTAGTACCGCTGGAGCCCCCCACGGCATCATTAGTACTGCTGGAGCCCCCCAGAGCATCATCCGTACTGCTGGAGCCCCGCAGAGCATCGTCAATACTGCTGGAGCCCCGGCGACGCCGAAGACGGACCGGATTCACCGCCACGGTCACGGTACGGGGAGAGCTGAGGTCAATCGCCGGGCGGGACCCGGTGGTTCCCTCGGCGGGGGTGAATTCAGGGCCGCAGAGCGAGGCTGTGCCAGAGGCGGGCAAAGCGCGGAACCCTCGGGCGAGCTGTGGCACAGCCTCCGTCTCGGGCCAAGTTCAGCGGCGTCGGCGACCGCGTTCCTCGCAAGTTCCTCTGCTGCCCCCAGCGCCGGTTCCAAAGAGCCTTCTCCTTGTGCCCTTCCTTGTGCCCCATCCCGCGGCCCTGAGCCTCCCCAGGCAGCCCAGGCACTGCGGAGATGACTTCCGAGAGTCTCCGGAACAGCAGCGCCCCTTCCTCGCCCGACTCCTCCTCCCTCGTCTAGCTGGTGGCCCGTAGCGTCCGGTTCCCCTTGAATCCGTGCCCGCGGGGGTGTGTGCGTGTCGGGGGGAGTTTTTCAGGGGTCAGCTGGGATGTGAGTCCAGTCAGTGCAGAGGGAGACGTAGCATCGGGGGCCATTCTTTCCCGAGCCGTGCTGGGGCCGGGAGCGGGTCAGTGCCGGGCCCAGCGGCACCGCTCTCCGTCGCTGGCCGGGGCAGGGTGGCGGCAGCGAGCGCGGCCGGGGTCGGGCGCTTCCCGTCCCCACGGCGGGGCGCCGGAGGTTTCGGTGCCGTGCGCCTTTAAGGAGCGCGGCCCGGCGCGGTGACGTGGGGTGGCGCAGGGCCAGGAAGGGGAACCGCCGCCTGCCAGCCCCGCCGAAGAGAAGCTCAACAACTTTTCTTTTGTGCGTGGCCGCTGGCTCCCCGGCCCTTCCTGGCCTGCAACGCTCATGGCGGATTAACCCCAACGCGCCGACGACGGTAAGGCCCCAACAAAGACTTTCTGCCTCTTCCTCGTTTTGTTTTCCGCGGGGCTGTGGGGAGCGAGGCGGGGGCGGCGAAGCTCAGCTCGCCGAGCTCCTCCGCCTCTCCGCAGCGTGCGGCTCCCGGCCCGAGGTGCGGGTCCCCGGGGCCGGGGGTGGCCGCGGCGGGCTCGCCAACATCCGGGCGCTCGGGTCGGCGGCTGCTTTCCCCTCCGCCCCGCGCCGGCTGCGGGCCCGTCCGTACCGGGGGGTGCCGTGGGTCGCTCACTCTGCTTCCCGCAGCCGGACCCCTGGCCTGGGACAGCCCGGGCCCCGCGGGATCGTCCCCCGGCGCGCTGGCAGCTCCGGAGCGCGGGCTTGCGTAACGCCGTGTTGTGACCGGAGCGGCGCGGGGGAAGGGGGGGAAGGACAATGCCGCCGCCGCCGCCACCTCCGGGCTCGTTCCCCGGTCCCCGCCGCCCCCCTGCAGCTGCTCTTTTCGGGGATGCGGCTGGGAGGCGCTCACGGCCGCTGGCGGGCTCCCCGAGCACTTCCCGCCTGCCATCACGAATGGCGCGTCCTCACCGAGGGGCATGGCGTTGTCTCGGATGCTCAGGGTGGCCGGTGGCACCAGGGACAAGCCAGGCTGTGACCGCGGCAACAGCGGGTAGCCCTGCCCGCTGTGTAGATCTCACACCAGGAACCAGTGTGTTTGCAGGCTGGTTCTGGTAAAACCCACCTCGACGCTGGTTTTCTCCGAGGGTTTGCATCCAGTGCTGCTCGAGTGCTTTGCACTGTGGATTTTTAGTGAGAGGTCTTGGCTGTGCCACCAGGGGGAGGGACAGTAGTTGTTGAGTGACCCAGCCATGGCACAGGGAGCTGGATTTTAGCCAAATTGGAGGGAGGACCTCTCCATGCTTCCCAGCTGGACCGACAGCAGTGGGAGCTCTGTACTCCCTAAAGCCACCGTGGCTGGTTGGCTGATCCCGAGCAGTGTTCAGGTGCAATACAGGGTGAGGAGCTCCCTCCTTACAGGGTGAGGAGCTCCCTCCTTATCTAGGTGACTTTTTGGCTCCCAGCAGTTCCCTCCCCTGGAAGGCTACCAGGGTGGCACTGGGGACAGCCAGCGTGGAGGCAAAGGTCGCTGTGAAGGGGACCTGGCAGTGATCCCAGATCCTGTCAGGGCAGCTCATCCCTGCTCCCACCTAATGCAGTGATGCCCAGAGAGCTCCCTGTACCTCAGCAGGAGGTTTTTTCACTAGCAGCTCTGGGAAGGGGAGCTGGCAGCGCTTCAATGGCTTGGCCACTGCCTTGCTGGGCAAGAAATGTTAGTGACATTGGAGGTGAGAGGGAGGGAAGAAGGCACAGCAGGAGAATGAGGAGCCCGAGCAGCAGTTTTCCACTGACCCCATGTCAGGATCCTAATCTGTGGGAGTAGACCTGGCTGCTGCTCAGCATTGCTTCCCACTCTGTGCCTGTGGGGAAGCAGGAGGGTGCTGGCTGCTCCCTAACAGCTGGGATGTCCCAGATGCAGGGACTCATCCTCCCTTGGTGGGTACAAATGCCTGATGCTGGGTGCAAGTAATTTAGTAACATAATTACTATACTCTACCTTTTTTATTCCCCTTCTCCCACCCATTTGTTGGTGTTTTTAGGTCTGGACAGGGACCTGATAGGTTGGCCACAATGTCTCTTCACGGTGCAAGAGTTGCTGCTCTCCTTGCTTGGGTAAGTCCCCCCTCCCCTGCATGCTGCTGCCAGCCCTGGCAGCTTTGAGGCTCGATGCTGAGGCTTGTCACAGGAGGGATTGTGGCT
The DNA here is from genome assembly GCF_048771995.1 of Taeniopygia guttata. NCBI lineage: Eukaryota > Metazoa > Chordata > Aves > Passeriformes > Estrildidae > Taeniopygia > Taeniopygia guttata. The sequence goes on along the minus strand of NC_133024.1, from coordinate 4,449,509 downwards.
GGGGCAGGTCCTAGGGTAGTCCAGTTCCTACCATTCCTGGGCAGGTGGGTGTTTGCAGGAGAAGCCTTGCTCACCCTTCCTGTTGAGCAACCAGAAATGCTGGAATGGCTTGGTCTGGTCATGGAAACTGCCTGGGAGATGGAGCTGAGCCTGAAGCAGGTAGCAGCTGTATTGTAAAGGGGTTGTTGGATCTGTCTCACAAAGCATTGCTGTGTCCAAGTGAAAACTCATAGAATTGTTTGGGTTAGAAAGGGCTTTTAAGCTCATTCAACTGGAATGCCCTGCCATGGTCAGGGAGACCTCCCACTAGACCAGCTTGCTCCAAACAACATCCAACCAAGCCTTGAACACTTCCAGGGATAGGGCAGCCATGGCTTCTATGGACAACCCTTACACGGAAGAATTTCTTCCCAATATCCCATCTAACCCTGTCTCTGTTAGTGGGAAGCCATTCCCTCTTGTCCTGTCACTCCAGGCCTTTGTCCAAAGTTCCTCTCCAGCTCCTTTGAAGCCTCTTTAGGCACTGGCAGGAACTCTTAAGGTCTCCCTGGAGCCTTCTCTTCTTCAGGCTGAACACCCTCAGGTCTCTCAGCCTCTCCAGGGAAGAGGGGTCCAGCAGTGTGAAAAATGGGACTTGTGCCAGACTCCCAGATGTGGGGCTGTGGGAATCATGTTCATCTGTTCCTTGGGAAGGGGTGGTTTAAAGGGGTAGATTTACTTTCACCCCCAGACCAGTCTTGCTGTCCCCTGCCAGGACTTGAGTGGCACTGCATAGTTTTGTCTTGGTTTCTGCCTTCTGACTGTCCCACCCCATTTCTAGGTGAACAGCACAAAGGTTTGTCCTGATCCCCTCAATGATCTGTCCCAGCTCCAGGACTGTAGTGTCTTCATCAGAATTATCCACAAAATGTGAGTATGGGGAGCTGTGTACACATTTCAAAGCACTCAGCTGGGTCTGCACTGTCCCTGGAGCCATGGCCTCAGCCTCCAGGAGCTAAGGGGCTCCTGTCTTGGGCAGGGTGGCAGTGGGGGTCTTGGGGTGTTTACTCCTCCTCTGGCATATGAGATGCAGGAATCTCCATTCCTCTGTGCCATTGCTCTGCCTGCAGAGCTGTTGGGTCCCACAGAGCTGCCCAGGAAATTCTTTGGTCAGAGTTCCTGTCATTTGAGGCTTGTTATCACATCTGGCACTTAATATCTGGGTTTGCTCCTGGTATTTAAGAAAAGACCTGAGTGTTGCTGCCAGTGGCACAGGGGTTCCTGCAGCTACACAGGTGATTATTCATTTCTGTTGATGTCCCTCTGGTGAGGGAACAGCCCAGCAAGTTTTCCTGAGTGGCAGCCTTGGGATCCTGAGGAAACCTTTTATCTGGAAAGCAGTGTAAAGAATGGCAGTTTCTGCCTCATGAAGTGCTTCTGTTGCCTTGTCAGGCTGCTGCTGAATAGAGTGTGGTCAGGATGGAGCCTGTGTGCTCATTCCTGGGACCTGAGGTGGCTGGGCAGGGGTGGGAGGAATCCCTCCTTCAGGAATTGTGTTTGTTCCCTGGGATCAAGGGGCAACTAACATTTACAGGCCATTATGGGCATCAGAGGTGGGACAAAGCCTGGTGGTTAAGGAGCTGGCAAAACAAATTGAGAGCGTGTGAGGCTGCCATGCTTTGCTCTCAAACCCTTCTGGAGGGAGGGAGGCTCACTGAGAGCCTGTCAACTATAATTACCTCCTGTGCAGGGCAAGGAGAGCCTGCCTGGAGCAGGGATCTGCCTGCAGTGGGTGGGGAGGAAGGAGCTGCACCGCAGATATATTTAGTCAGACCTGGTTAATCTCCTGGGTCTGTGCTCCAGCTCGGATTAGTGGGATCCTGGTGGCGTGTGCTCTCTAAAGAGGCCTGGCCATTGCTGATACAGTGGGGTGGCAGCAGGGCAGCTGCCACAGCAGCTGGCTGATCTGAGGAGCTCCTGGTGGCATGAGGGGAAATCTGTGAGGAGGAGCAAATCCTTGTGGCAGCCCCTGTCCCAGGCCAGGATCCTGGTCTTGGCACTTTGGGAGTAAGTGACAGTACTGAAGCAGTGCTGGTCAAGCATGATTGGTGTGGGTTTTGGCCATGCCATTTCTGAGCTGCACTTGGGTTCAATGACCCTTGTGGGTCCTTTCCAGCTCAGGATATTCCATGAACTGGTGGCTGCTCAGGAGGAATGTAGTCATAAATAAGAGCAAGAGGAAGCTTTGGCCTCCCCAAAATCCAGCAAGAAAAGCCCCAGGCTCCACGCATGGACTGCCCCTGTGGTACTTCCAGGCCAGAGGGGCCACCACAAGCTCCCTGTGCTACGCTGGATGGGCTGGCAGGCAGAATAGGAAGCAGTGCAGGGGGGGGTTGGCTGCCCTGCTCCAGCTGCTCTCCCAGCAGGGAGATGCCAGGGTATTCCTGTTGGTCCTGGCTCTGCTGGCCCTGGTGTGGGGGCAGAAGGCAGAGCAGTGCCCCAGAGCCAACCCCTGGCTCAGCAAACCCTGCTGCACAAAACTCAGTGTTGGTCTAATCCCTCCAGAAGGAGTTAATGCAAACCCTGCTCTCTTCCAGCCACAGGAGCAAGGAAGGAGAGTCTGTGCTGGAGCAGCCGCTGCCAGAGAGGATCTCCTTCATCCATGGTTTCCTAAAGAGTAAGACCCTCCACTGGTGCTGGGGAAAGTGACTGCCCCTGCTCGGTGCCCCGACCTCTGAGGGTGTCTGGTCTGCTGTCTGCAGCTTCCCCCTGCACAAAGTGACCCCCTCACCCCACATCCACAGCTTTGCGAGGTGCCAGCAGCTTTCCTGCAGCAGCCTGTGGAAGGGGAAACTTCCAGATGGAAATCCATGTCAGAGCCTGGGTTCAGGGCAAAGGAGGTCCTGGGTGTGAAGGGCAGGGTGCCAGGGGCTGCTCTGGTGATGCTGCCTTGGAGCAGTTTTCCTAGTTGGGTACCTGGTGTCAAGCTCTTCAAATCCAAGTCGAAAACCCAAGCAGAAATCCTGGGAGGGGAAATGGGAAGTATCTCACATTCTTGCTCAGCCTTTCCTTGAGGGAAGACACCACATCCCACCCAGAGATGGAGTTCTCTGTGCTGATGTTGGAGGGGAGATGCCAAGGTGGGGAGGCTGGGATTTAGGGTGGAATTCCAGGGAAGGGAATGAAAGTCGGTCAGAGTTAATGGCCAAGGCTGACCACTGGGATATCAGCTCTGGAGCCCATCCTGCCTCATGTCCCTTCTCCTTGGGGATGCATTACAAGTGGCCATGAGTGTCACCTCAGGGGAGGCAGTGTGCCCAGTGGCTCCTGTATGACTGGGAATTCTGCTTCATGTACAGAGCACTGCCGGCACAAATTGGCTGCAGAAAACCTTGTCTCTGCACAGAAACTCCTGGATGGAGAGGAGCTGGAGCTGGCCAAGGTAACTGTGTGGCATGTTTTAGTCCCAGATGGCACCAATGTGCTTGTGACTTGCCTGGGGTTAGTCATGCTTTTCTTGCCTTGCTCAGGTGGCCGTGCTGCTCCTGTATCACACCTCCATGAGTTCCAAGAACTCTGGGGACTGGAATGAATTTGACTACAAGACTCAGGTAATCCCTTTGGGGTTCAAAAAGCTCCTTTGGGCTATCAAAAGCATGTGGCAAGTGTGGGCAGCAGCACAGGCAGGCAGGTAGCTGCCCACCGCCCCATGCCTGCTGTGGTGCTGCCTGTGACCTGCAGCAGAGCCCCTAACTCTGCAGTTCCTCCAACACAGGTTGAACTGGCATCAATCGTCAAATTTGTGCTGGATAACGAGGAGTGCCTAAATGAGAATCTGGAGCCATTTCTGCAGAGGAAAGGTAAGTGCTGGGCCCTGGCTTTTCCTGTAGCTGCCCAGCTGTAAAGGCAGCTGTACAACCCAGACGTGCTCAGCTAAAAAACAGTCCCCTGTAAACTCCAAGAATAGGGCTACCTTAGACCTGCTGGCTCTTCCTACTCAGCAGTACCTCAGCCTTTCCATGGAGGAAAGGAGCAGGTGGGATGCTGACAGTCTTGTGGGAACAGAGTTGATGGGAAAGGCCTGTGTAGCAGGAGGGATGGGGATGTTTATGGCTTTCTCCGTTGGCTCCCTCAGCTCTATCCCTACTGGAATTGGTGGTTCTCGTGCCCCTGAGATTTCAGCTGCTCAGCCTCTTAGATATTAAAGATCCCAGCCTTCTTCTCCCTTTTTATTTTCAGCAGAGCTGTCCTTGTCCAGTGTGTTCAGCAGCAGCAGCTCTGAGGAACATTCCCCAGTGTACTCTCTCCCACACAAGCGAGAGGTGCGTTTCCTGGAGCTGCAGAGGATCGCCTCCTTCCCCAGCACCAAGTATGTGCCCTGCCTCCTGGCTGCCAGGGGAAATGAGGGAAGGGAGGAGTGGGTAGGGCGGATTTTGGGAGCTGCAGATGGAGCCAGGCTGCACACTGACTCCCCGGAATGCCCTGTTCTGCCTTGGTGCTGTCCTGCTACACGTTGCTTGGGCATGATGTGGGGATGGATGATGGAGGTGAGCTTGGGCTCTAGCTCCTTTTAGAATTATGGAGTCATTCAGGTTGGAAAAGCCCTCTGAGATGATCGAGTCCAACTGTGCCCTTGGTACTGCCGAGGCCACCACTAAACCATGTTTCCAAGTGGAGGCATTTTTCCATATTTGCCCCTGGAGGCCTCCAATGAAAGACCAGCTTTTATATTACCCCCTTTATTGAAATTGTTTTGTATGTGTGTTGTTTTGTCCTAGATTTTTAAGGCAGCAGTTCCTTGGGGATCCAGGCAGGAGAACCTGCCCCAGAAATGGGGGTAGCAGAGTGAGTCTGGCTGCGTGGGGCCTGTGCTGGCTCAGGATAATCCAGATTGTGTGTGTCTCCTTGCAGCCTGCCCAGCATTCCATCTTCACCCATGGGGGACATCATGCAGACCCCCCAGTTTCAGCTGCGGCGGCTGAAGGAGCAGCTGGCTTTTGAGAGAAAGAAACAGGAAGAGCTGGAGGTGGAGGTGGCAGAGAATCACAGGCTCATCATGGAGAAGGGTCAGTCCAGGACGTCCTGGGGTGCAGGGAGGGGTCTGTTGGGCAGAGATTTCCTCTTGTTTCTCTGACTTTTCTGTTGTGACCCCATCACAGCTCATGCATGGTCCATCCTGCCATGCCACAAGTGAGACTCCAGGTTCCTTTTTCTATCTTGTATTCCCTTATATATCCTGGGCAACAAAAGCCATGTCTGAAGCAACAGCTATGCTGAGCAGCAGCACTTGTAGCCTGGCTCTTTGATCTGCTGCAGAGGGTTTCTGTGCAGAAATGCTGTTGTGGGGGCTTCAGGTGACATGAAAAGTTGGTAACGGGTCCTTTCTTGCCCCCTTCCCCAGATGCTCAGATCACCACGATGCAGCAGCGGATTGATCACTTGGTAAAGCTCAATGAGAAGCAAGCAGAAGACCAACTGGAGCCCAAAGAAATGGAGGAGTTGAGGGAGAAGAATGAGAGGTAACTCTTCAGGAACATCCACTCCTTCCTCCTAGGTGGGACCTTGTCACTCCCACATCCCCAGACTCTATGTTGTCTCTTCCCTAGCAGTGCATGAAACAGGGGAGAAAGCAAACCTTGTTCTCGTTCCTCTGCTGCTGGGGAGAAGACAGCAGGCACAGAATCAAAAAAGGGTCTGGGCTGAAAGGGACCTTAAAGCTCATTCAGTTGGAATGCCCTGCCATGGGCAGGGACACCTTCCACTAGACCAGTCTGCGCCAAGCCCCATCCTACCTGGCCTTGAGTACTTCCAGGGATGGGGCAGCCACAGCTTCTCTAGACAGCCTGTGCCAGGGCCTCACCACCCTCCCAAGGAAGAATTTCTGCCCAATAGCCGATCTAACCCTGTCCTCTGTCAGTGGGAGACCATTCCCTATTGTCCTGTCGCTCCAGATTCTTGTCCAAAGTCCCTCTCCAGCTGTCTTGGAGCCCCTTTAGGTGCTGGAAAGTGCTCTGAGGTGTCCCTGGAGCCTTCTCAACTCCAGGCTGAACACCCCCAGGTCTCCCAGTCTGTCTCCAGAGCAGAGGGGCTCCAGCAGGCCTTGGAGAATCTCCTCTGGACTTGCCCCAGCAGCTCCACATCCTTGTGATACTGGGGACCCCAGAGCTGGAGGCTGCTCTGCAGGTGGGGTCCCACCAGAGAGGAGTACAATCCCCTCCTCCCTTGTTGCCCACACTGTGGGATCAGCCCACGACACAGCTGTGCTACCATCACACTGCCCCTCAGGGCAGTTATGGTCTGCAGCCCATTTTTATTGCAGTAGACATGGATCCAGTCCCAAACCATGCAGCCTGTTCTAACAGCCTACTCTTAACCCAAACTCTGCAAGGGAGCAGCTATTCCTGTTACGTGAAAAAAGTGTGCTGCCCTTATGGGTCTCACCTGCCCTGGAAAAGGTGAAGCTTTCAGGGTGATCCTGCACTCCAGCCTATTTCCTAGGTCTTTACTTTGATCCCACCTACCAGGCTTTGTCAGACACTTGAAATCACTTGTCACACTGCATCCTGGTCTTTGCTCTGTCCCTGTGCCATTGTTTACTCAGGAAGGCTGCTCAACCTCCACTGAAAGTGCCATGTGTTCTTTTGTCCTTTCCTCACTTACTTCCCTTTGCAGGGGAGTGGCTGGAATCCCACAGCGGCCTCTGCTCTGAGTTTGGAGCAGTTTGGCTTCTACAAAGCACAAACATTGCTTATCTCTGGTCTGCTTTGGCACCTGTTGGGACCCAGTTTTAGAGCTGGGTTGATGGAAGAGTCACAGCAAAGCATGGAATCCCTTGGTACCTTTAGTTTCTGTGGCAATATCCAGCAGCACTGATCCCTGGTGATATCCTTGCCTGCTGCCAGCATGCACTGCCTCCTTAACCACCTCCTTTCCTGCAGCCTGGTGGGGCGCCTGCATGAGGCCTTCAGGCAGTGCCACAACCTGAAGACTGAAAAATCCCAGATGGACCGAAAAATCAACCAGCTCTCCGAGGAGAACGGGGATCTTTCCTTCAAGGTATGGGGTGCAGTGTCCTTTCCATGTCCCCACAGCCCAGTTAGTTGTGATGAAACCTGGGAGGGTGGATTTGATGGCAGTGCCAGATGCTGGGATGCTTATGGTTCTGCTAATGTGATTTTTGATCCAGTGACCAAGCCTGCTTTAGGCTCTGGATCCTGATCCAAATAGGAACTCTGGTGGGGGAATTGGGGCTGAGTGGAGCTTCCTGCATGTGGTGAACACCCAGAACCCAGGATGCTCAGCAGCTCTTGGGAATGGGGAGTAGGCAGTGCCTCTCTTCTGGACTCGGTGGATTTTCACTTGGCAGCTGCGGGAGATCGCCAGCAATATGGTCCAGCTACAACGAGCCCTGAATGAGCTCTTGGAGGAACACACCACTGCCATGGGGCAGTCGCAGGAAAAGCAGCAACAGCTGGAGAAGGAGCTGCAGGCAGCCCTGCAGGACAAGGTCAGGGGGCCTGGGGAGTGGTGGGTGCCCCCCTGTAGCTCCCCCATCAGCTGGGGGACATGCCAACTGCATCCCCAACCAAGCAGGGTGCAGCAGCCAGGAGCCTCCTGCCCATTTGTGCCAGCACACAGGGAGAAGCTGTGTAACTTCCTGTGGGAAGCCTCTCCCTGGTGGGTCTGGCTGCTGTCGTTGCAGTGGGGAGAGACAAAGCTGTCACCCTGATTCTTGAGTTTTTTTAAAGCCTTCTGAGTTTACATTCTATTGGGAAACTTTCCCACACAGTTTCTGTAAATAACGTGTTGTTTTACATTCCTTCATGGGGGTGGAGAGACTTAATGTACTAGTGGTTTGTCCAATGTCTTTGGAGAGGTGGCCCATTCACTCTCCAATCCGCTGTCACCTTTGGAAAAGTATAAAAGTTGGAGTCAGAAAATAAACTCTCTCTTTTACCTTGCAAAGTGGCAGGTGGCTCGCGTTGTGCTTTCTCGTGTCCTATAGCGACACAAAGCTGCTGGAAAAGCATGGTGTCAGTACTGGGTGGGTGACTGTGCCTCTCCTTGGTTAGTTGGCTCTTCTGTCTTGCACCATGCTCAGTCCCATTTCTGTCCCCAGAAATACTCAGAAGAGAAAATCGAGATTCTACAGGGAAAGATTTCTGTGCTGGAGGACCAGTTGGCCAAGCTGGAGGAGTGCAGCACCCAGGAGAAGGGAGAAGTCATGGGGGACATTTTGAAGGTACACTGGGGCTCCTGCAGCAAGGGCTTTGAATGGTAAACTACTCCAGTTGGAGAGAGCAGCAGGTGCCAGGAGATGCATGGCATCATGTGGGGCAGAGCCGCTCTCTGCTGCTGGATAAGGGGATGTGGGGCTGAGCACTCTGGAAGAGCTCCTTTTGGGCTGAATTTGCAAATACTGCTGCCAGGGAGCTGGTAAGGTGTTGATAACACACCAGTGTTTTGGGTACTGCTGAGCAGCACTATCTCTCTGTCTCAGTCAGACCCAATACAGTCTCCCTGCTTTTCTTTTGCCAGCTGGAGGAGCTGAAGAAGGAAGTGTCCAGCCTCACAGCCAAAGGCCTGCAGCTGGAAGAGCAGAATAAGCAGCTGGACAGCCTTGTCAGCAGCCTCCAGAGCTCCCTCTCTGAGAGCCACCAGGCCCGAGAGAAACTCAAGCAGGACCTGCAGGCACAGGCTGCCGAGAGCCAGGCTGAGCAGCTGGCTGCCCTCAGTGTCCAGCATGAGCAGACCCTGCGGGAAAGGGACTCTGCCCTGCAGCAGCTCCAGCAGGCCAATGCATCCCTGAGCAGCCAGCTACAGGCTGTGGATGAGGAGAAGGCTGCACTGAGCCACAAGGTCGGTGAACTGGAAGCCCAGATCCTGGAGCTGGGTGCCCAGCGACAGCAGGGAGTGGCAGCAGAGGCCCTGAAAGCACAGCTGCAGGAGCTGGAGGGGAGGCTAAAGGAGAGCCAGCAGAGGCTGGCCGAGAAGGAGAAGTTGGCCCGGGAGAACAGCCGCCTGCAGGAGCAGCTGCTGTTCCTGGAGGAATCCCTGCGGAACACTGAGGGAATATTGGAGGACGAGAAGAGACGAGCAACTGAGTGCCTGGAGGGCAACCTGGCCAGGATTGCTGAGCTGGAGGCAGAGAGACAGCAGCTGCTTCAGGGCCGGGAGCAAGCTCTGCGGGAGCAGGGTGAGGAGCTGGCCGCACGCCAGGTGATAGAGGAGAGCCAGGAGCAGTCCATGGGAGCCTCTTCTGCTGCCCAAGGGGAGGATGAAGAGTGCAGGAGGCTAAAGGAGGAAATACAGGTGCTGAGCCAGGAGCACAGCCGGACTTGTCAGCAGCTGCAGGCTGAGCAGGAGAAGGTGGCTGTGCTGGAGGCCCAGGCAGAGCAGCTGGCTGGCCTTCAGGCTGACTTGTCCAGCACTCAGTCATGGGCAAAGGAGAAGGAGAACGAGGAGCAGAAGCTGAGGGCCGAGATTTCGTCGCTGCAGGAGAAGATGGCTGTGGCAGAGCAAACAGCAGCCCAGCGTGTGGCCAAGCTGGAGGCAGATGCCCTGAGAGCTGCTGAGGCACTGGAGGGAGTCTCCCAGCAGCTGTCCCAGGAGAAGCTCAAATCCAAGGAGTTGGAAGGCACCATGGATAAGCTGCGGATTGCAGAGAAGGAGCTGGTGTCCCTCCGCTCTGCCGTGCAGGAGAAGGAGAGCTGGAAGGAACAAGTGTCCCAGTGTGTCCAGGAGATGGAGAGGAAGAACAGCCTGATCAGCAGCCTGGAGCATGAGGTCTCCATCCTCCATCATCAGGTGGAGGAAGGGGAAGGGGAGAGCAAGGAGCTAAAACGCCTCATCCTGGCTGAGTCAGAGAAGAGCAAGAAGCTGGAGGAGAGGCTGCGGGTGCTGCAGACAGAGATGGCCACCGCAGCCTCCCGTGCAGCTGAGAGGTGCTCACTGATGAAGGTAGAGGTGCAGCGGTGCCAGGAAGAGATTGAGAAACAGCAGATGACCATTGAGGCCCTGAAAAGGGACCGCCATTGCCAGAGTAAGCGGGAAGATGAGCTGCGGCAGGAGGCAAAGGTCTGCCAGGACAAGTGCCTACAGAAGGAGCAGCTCCTGGCTGCTTTGCAGCAGGAGCTCGACAGCGCTCGGGCCGAGCACGCCTCCCTGGAAAGCCAGCACCACCAGGACCTGGAGCAGAGAGCAAAAGCTGTGTCCCTGCTGCAAGCTGAGCTAGCGCAGGCCAAGCTGAAGGCGGCTGAGGTGCCGTCACTGCGGGAGCAGTTGGCAGAAAAGGAGAGGGCCGTGCAGCGGCTGCAGGCTGACGCAGCAGAGGCAGGGGCACAGCTGGCAGGGCTGCAACAGGCCAATGCTCGGCTAGCCGAGGAACTCAGGAAGAGCCACAGCCAAGGGCAGCGGCAGCTGGAGGTGGAACTGGGCCAGGCCAGGGAGCGGCACACGCAGGAGCTGGAGCAGCTGAGGGCAGCATCGGAGAAGCTGGTGAGCAGCAGCAGGCAGGAGGCTAAGGAGGCAGTGCAGAAGCTGGAGGACCTGAGTAAGGAATATGAGAGCAGCAAAGCAGCAGCCTCGGAAGAGAAGAAGAAACTCCTGGAAGAGAAGCAGAGACTGACAACTCAGGTAGGGGTTCCACTCCCAGCAGGAGGGATGTGGATGGGGGACATTGTTGTTGACTTGTTCAGCCTTCTGCACACCCCTGAACCCATGTCCTGCTCAGCACAGGCACTAGGAGCATGGGACACATTTCTAGGTGTGAAAGGGACTGTCACATTCACACGCTGCTGGAGTGTTTCCTGAAATGGGGAATGATCTGGAGCACCGGTCTGATGAGCAGCAGCTAAGGGAGTTGGGGGGTGGGGCTAAGCCTGGAGAAAAGGAGGCTAGGGGGAAACAGTCTCTCCTCTGAAAGAATGAAACAGCTCCCTAAAAAGAGGGTGCAGCCAGATGGGGGTCTCCCAGGTAACTTGTTCTCCCAGTTAACAAGTGGCATGACAAGAGGAAATAGTTTCAAGTTGTGCCTGGGGAGGCTTAGGTTGGATATTAGGAAAAAATCCCTTCCCTGAAAGGGTTGTCCAGCCAAGGCACAGTCTGCCCAAGGCAGTGGTAGAGTCCTTATCCCTGGAGGGATTTAACAGACATGTGGACATGGATTAGTGGTAGTCTTGGCAGTGCACTCAATCTCAGAGGGCTTTTCCAACATAAATGACTCCATGATTCTATGAAAAACAGCCTATGCCTCACCTCTGCCTTTTGTACTTGCAGGTGGAGCAGTTGGAGATAATCCAGAAGGACCAAACTAAGCAGGTAACACATCAAGATCTGGCTAGAGAGGAGGGGCTGTGCTCCTCCACAGGAAGATTGCAGTTTTGTGCCTGGAGCAGATCTCACCAAGCCATGTTCTTTCTTCCAGGTGGAGGAGCTGAATAAAAAGCTGACTCAGCATGAGAAGGCCACCTGGACCCAGCAGCAGAGAGTTAAAGTAAAGAGGGACTAAAATCCTGGGGGTTGACCCCTGCAGCTGTTGGTGCTGCTAGGGGGCTCACCTGGGTTGCCTCTAAGCCAGTCTCTTCCCTACCCACAGGCACTTGAAGGGGAGCTGCAGGCAGCAGTCACCAGCCATCAGGAGAAGGTGGCAGAGCTGCAGGTGCAGCTCACCCAGAAGGAGCAGGCAGCTGAGCACTACAAAGGGCAGGTATGCTGGGAGCTAGTATGGCCCTGCTGTCCTTGACACTGCTGAGAAGGTGGTTGTGATTCTTCTGCTTTATATCCTAGATGGAGAAGGCAAAAAGTCATTATGATGCCAAGAAGCAGCAGAACCAGGAGCTATCAGAGAAGCTGAAGGCCATGGAGCACCTGCAGAGAGAGAACAAAGAGCTTCAGAGCAAATCGGAAAGGCTGGCCAAGGAGCTACAGCAGAACATCCTGCAGGCCAAGGAGTCTGAGATGAGCTGCAAGAATCTTACCAGTCAGATCCACAGCCTGGAAGCTCAGGTAGGTATAGCACAGTTGAGCTTCAACCTCCTTGGCCTTGGAAGACCGATCCATGCATTCCTCCCTGCTTCCTGTTCAGGTGGAGGTTGCCAAACGGCAGGTGCAGGAACTCAGCAAGATGACTGCCACAGTAAAGGGACAGGAGACTTCCTGCAAGGGTGTGGCCGACCAGAGCATTGACAGCCTCGATGAGGCAGAGCTGCTCAGCTCCCCCAGGTACCAGATCTGCTTTCAGCACCCCAAAAATCCACTGTTGCTGCTGGCCTGGTAAGCCTGCTGGTGCTACCCTCATCCTCTGTCTCTGCAGGAAGGCCACCAGCTCTCAGTTGGAAGTCTCAGTGTTGCCATCAGACAGTGAAGACTCACTGCTGTCTCAGCAGCTGCCCCAGAGACTGGAGAGTCTCTGCTTTACTCCCATCCTCTCTGAGACGCGCGCCAACTTCCCGGGTGACTTGTCGCTCGACTCCGGGCGCAAGACCCGCTCCGCCCACCGCCGCACGACCATCAACATCACCATGACAGATGTGAGCAGGGGGCCCTGCTGGGGGATGCAGGGAGCAGGAGCAGCACTGTAGAGGGACCCAGCATGCTGGGAATTGAAAAGCTGAACATGACCTGTCAATATGCACTGGCAGCCTAAAGTCCAGCCATGTCCTCGGCTGATCCCCAGCACTGTGTGAAGCAGTGCAATGTGGGGATTCTGCCCCTCTGCTCCACTCTGGTGAGATGCCACCTGCAGAGCTGCTTCCAGCTCTGGGACCTGCAACATCAGAATGACATGGAGTTGCTGGAGTGAGGACAGAGGAGGTCACAGAAGCTCTCCAAGGGCTGAAGTCCCTCTGCTCTGGAGAGAGGCTGAGAGAGTGGGGATGTTCAGCCTGGAAAAGGGAAGGCTCCAGGGAGACCTCAGAGCACCTACCACTGCTTAAAGAGGCTCCAAGGGAGCTGGAGAGTGCTCCAAGACCTGGAGTAACAGGACAAGGGGGAGTGGCTTCCCATTGACAGAGGGCAGGGTTAGATGGGATATTGGGAAGAAATTCTTCCCTGTGAGGGTGGCAAGGGCCCTGGCACAGGTTGCCCAGAGAAGCTGTGACTGCCTTATACCTGGAAGTGTTCAAGGCCAGGTTGGATGCAGCTTAGAGCAACCTGGTGTCCCCAGACAAGGGAAGCGGGAATGGAAGGAGATGAGCTTTAAGTTCCATTCAACCAAAACCCATCTGTGGATTTTTCTCTCCCAGAAACAGGCAAAGTCTGACGAACTGGTCTGCATCAAGAACATCCCATTGGCTCAGTCCACAAAAACGTCTTCCCCTGCTAAGGGCCGTCTCCGCTCAGGTGCCTCCACTCGTTCCCTCACCAGCCTCCCCTCCCAGGAAACTCTTGCAAAGCTGGAAGCCTCTTCCCCAGAGAAGACCCCTGGCAAGTCAGCACTGTTGGGCCTCCCTGGGTACAGGCCAGTCACCCGTAGCTCCCTGCGCTTGCAGCAGACCAGCAGCTCCAGCCTCGGTGTGTGTGGGCAGGGTAGGCACTGCTGGTTGCCCCTGGCTTGGGGGAGTCAGGTCTTACATGGAACCCCCTCTCATCCTTCCTTGCTTTGGATTTAGGCCGGAGCACCATGAAGCTGGGCACGTGCCAGGATGAGCCGGAGCAGCTGGACGACTGGAACCGCATTGCAGAGCTGCAGCGGCGGAACCAGGCCCGCCCCCCTCACCTGAAGACCAGCTACCCCCTAGAGAGCATGGTAAGGGGTGAGAGGGAGAGGTTAGGCAGCCCTTTGCCCAGAACTGGGGTTTGGGAGGGGGTTTGGGAATGGACAAACATCCCCACATCTCCTCCCCAGCCCTCCACTTCCTTGGGAACCATCACAGATGAGGATGTGAAGATGGGGGACCCAGAGGAGACGCTGCGACGTGGCAGCATGCAGGCCTCCCAGATCATCGCCACCAGCAGCCAGGCCAGCAGCATCACCACCCGGCAGCAGAGGAAGCGCCTCTCCGAGGAGACCCACCAGGGCCCTGACACCCCCCCGGTGAGCTCAGCCCAGTTCCCCATCACAGCACCCTACTGGGAACAAGAGCTGGTCCAGGTTTTGAGGGAGCTTCTGTGGCCCTGTGGGTAACATCCCCATTTGCCACATGTTCCCACCGATCCTGGATTCCAGTTCCCAGTGTTCCCAGCATCCAGTGGTGTGCCTAATACTGGTGGTGCTCCCAGTGCTGGCAGGGAGGCCATTCCAGAGGTGAAGGGCTGAGCCTTCTGCCTTCCTTGGGCGCTGCTACCGTCAATTACATCCCCTCCCTGTGGCCCCTCAGCTCCCTCATTGCTGCCAGCCCCACAGCAGGCTGAACCCTAGATGGCAGTACTAGCTGGTCCCCTGTTTTCCAGTCCAAGAAGCCAACCAGCTGCTTCCCACGGCCACAGACCACCCAGGACCGCAGTGAGCAGAGTGGTTCCCAGGTCCGTCAACACAGCGAGCAGCCTACCCCAGCCACACAAGTAAGCTTCAGAGGGAAAAAGAGGTATCAGGAGGGATCCCTCTGTCTTGCCCCACCCTGAGCTAATGGTCCTGCCCTTCTTTTGCAGGCTCAGAGGCACCAGTCGATGGCGTTCAGCATCCTCAACACCCCCAGGGAGCTGGGGAGGCGCCTGCTGCGCCGGGCAGTTGCCCAGAGGAGCACTCCCACATCCTCCAGGGGCACTCGCCGTTCATCCCGCATCGCCACCGCCAAGTCCCCAAAGGGCAAGGTAGGTACTGCCTGACCCCCAGGGGACACTTCTGGGCTCATGCTCACCCCAGTGACCCCAGCCCCTGCCGTGGGGCAAAGGGGGACAGTCCCTGCTGTCTCTGGGGTGCTATGGCAACAGCAGGTCCCTGCATGAGGCTCGGCCATGTTCGTGGTCCCTAACCTCCTGTCTTCGCTCTGTCCTTTCCAGGTCAGTCGCCAGTCGCGCAAGGACAAGCAATCCTGATCCAGAATCCAGTCCCTGCAGTGCTGGCTCTGCCCTGGCCCCCCACCTGCACTCCCTCACCTCTTCCTGTCCCCCCAGGGCCCAGGAGCACTGAGGGTGAACAGGTGGGGCCACCCACAGACTGCCTTGCATATCCCACTGACAACTGTGGGCATGGCAAGGCCCCCTTGCCCTTCCTGTACCCACTGTCACCCTAAACCCTTCTGGGACCCAAGGCAAGGGGATGCACAGAGGTAGAGGGCTAGAAACACACAGGGGTGCAGGGGCTGGCACCAGGCTGCAGCTCTCCCCAGGGATATCCTGCAGCCCCAGTTACAGGGACAGAGGTGAAACTTAGCATCCCTAGGGCCACGACCCTTGCTCCCTGTGTGTGGGACCCCCCCCACCTGCCCAGGCCTGTTTCTACTTGTAAATAAAGTGTATTTTTCACCTGATCTGGGGGTCTTGGCTTCCTTCTCCTACAGTTCCATGCACTGGAACACTTATCAGGGCTTGAGGGGAGGAAAAGCATGACTTCCTCCCTGCCCTATCAGTGAACTACACAGGGTGTCCTGAGGCAGGATGCTCACCCAGGGAACCTGCTGTACTACCAAGCAGTCATAGTGCAGATTTCTGTCTTCTTTTTCTCCTTTAATTTACTCTTTTCCAGTAGCAACCCCTGCCATTACAGTTCTTCAAACCCCACCAAGCCTGGCTATGGGGCTGGAAGCACCTTCTCCATCCTGACACCAGCCTTGCCACAAATGTCTGGGGGCTGCAGTGTCTCTGTCCCTTGAAGTACTGCAGGTTCAGCCCTCAGGGTGGTGACCGAGGATTTGTCCCCATCTCTGCTGTCCTGCTGCAGGCACTGAGGTGAGGACAGGGCCCCTGGTATCTCCCTGCAGTTGCTGGCATGCTGGTTCCTGCATGGGAATGGGGAACAGGAAAGTATCAATGTCAGTGTAGCCAATGGGACTGGCTCTTTCTAGTCGCAGCTCCACACTCAGCTGCCTGCTGGTGATTCTTGGGGCAGCCAAGCCAGGGCTGTATGCTATCCTCACTCAGCAGGTTCTCTGTCAGGTCCTTGGGGTCCTGCACACACAGCAGGGACACAGCATCATGTACCAACCCCTCCCCTCCAGTCTAGCTTGTTCTGGACATAGGAAGAAGCACGGAATTCTCTGTAACCTACAGGAACGACATCCCACTTTGAGAGAGTAAGGATTACATGAATAATTTCTCTTCAGCTTAACAAGGAGAGGTAGTACTGCACCCTGTCGTGCCCTGACCCACCTCTTCTGAGACCCTAGCAGCTCAGAGGGATCACCTCCACACAGCCCCCCATAGGAAATCCCCAGGCACCTGGGAGGAGAAGGACACTACACAGCTGATTTTAACCAGAAGCATTCAGGATCTTTTGGAGACAACACTCTGCCAGAGTGGAACTTCTCTTTGGATGCCTCCGGTACCTGGTGGGGAGAGAGGAGAGTCTGATGACCTTGAGCATCTCCTGGCTTTGGAAACATTCAGCAGCCCCCCAGCCCCATCTCACCACCCCTCAGGTTACTGTCCCAGCAGTAACCCCCATATCTGACTCACAATCCCCCAGCTCACCCCACAACACCCCATTCTGCCCCGCGGGTACCACCCACATCCAGTCCTTACCTGCAAATCCCTTCAGCCCTACAGCCCGTGTTCCCAGACCCGCAAACAACACCTCAGAGCTATTCTACCATCGCTATAGTCGTTCCCCACTTTCCCAGCCCTATTAAAACCCTGTCTCTGCCCCACAGCCTCTCCACGCCATTCACCAAGCCGGTGCTTCACCCCACAGCTCCCAACTCACCGCCCAGCCCCAACCGCACCGATCCCGCATCATTTGACCCCCTCACCGCCCAGCCCCAACCGCACCGATCCCGCATCACTTGACCCCCTCAGCGCTCCCCTCACCGCACCGATCCCGCATCACTTGACCCCCTCAGCGCTCCCCTCACCGCCCGCCGCTCCCCGCTCCGCGCCCAGCGCGGACCCGCCGCGGTGCCTGACGGGACTCGCGGACACCGCCGCGTACAACCCCGCGGGCGGAGCTCGGCAGCCACCTGCGCCCTCTCGGAGCAGCGCGAGGCGGGGGCAGCACTGACACTGCCGGTACCGGCGGTGCGAGGCGGTCGGTGCTGCCGGTGCTGCCCAGTCTGGAAGCGGGAGCCAAGTCCCGTCCCTGACAGCTCACCGCCCTTATGCGCCCCAAGTGCCGCGTCTGGCAGCCGTTCCACTCCTTCCCTCTCCTGATTGGCCACCGGGACAGCGCCGCGTCCAGTGATTGGCCCAAGGTGCGGCAGCTTGCCCGGTGATTGGTGGACGGCGGCGGAGGAGGCTGGCCGCTAGGGGGGCGGGGCAAGATGGCGGCGGTGCTGGAGGTGGAGGTTGGCGGCCCCGTTGAGCGTGAGGCGGAGGAGGTGCGGGGCACGGGCTGCCGGCGGGCGGGTTCGGTGGAACCGGGTAGGGCGGGGGAGTGCAGGCAAGGATGAGCTGCTTCAGCATTGTGGGCTGCTTGGGGAAAGGGAGCCGCAGCGGACGTGGGGCCTGGGCGACGCGAGCTCCGGGAGAACGGTGTAGGGATGTGCGCTGAGGCGCTCGGAGGGTCCCTGGAATGGGACGGCGGCGACTCTGGGTCGCTTTGAGCTTGTAGACCTTTGGGGGAAGTAGCTGTGGGGAGTGTTAGGGTGGGGGAGATCCCATTGAGGGTCCCCGGGCAGGGTGGCCCTGGGAGCTTCGGAGGGCCCATGGGGCAGGGGACAGTGTGGGCAGAAGGGCAGGGGTGGAGGCTCAGCTGTTGTTCCCATGCTGGCTTTTAAATGCTCCTGGGGATGAAAAGTTGCAAAACTGGAAAGAAAAAATTTGTCTGGAAATTTGGAATTGGAAGCAGGGTGGGTGCGTCTGTCACAGTGCAAGTGCCACTCTCCAGCGGTGCTGGCCCGGGCTTTGCAGTGGCTCTTCACCGTGCCCTGTGCTTCATGCTTGGGAGTTTTTCTTCCACTTGTAGAGAACCAGGAGTACTTGGTTCCATCCTGTCTGCACTGTGGGAGTGGCTGCACAGGGGTCATAAGTCACTTAGTTGGTACAGTCAGGTAATTTTTTTGTGCCTTTCCTCAAGAACTGGTGGTGTGGCTTAAAAATTGTCAGATGCTGACGGTTGTTTTGGAGAAGATTCCTGGCAGGGCCCAGTTGTGGGGTGATGGGAGGATTAAACCCCAGATTGGTCACTCTTGAGTTGCTGCTAGTTATATTTTAAGATATTCGTTGGTGACTTTGTATGTAAAAATGTGGAAGATCTAAATCTCTGATCCTCAGAAATGAAATCACCACTTTTCATTCCATCAGGAGCTGGCAGAGAGGGTATCACAAGGAGGTCGTGAATGAGGAGGTGCATTTAAGACTGTGCTTATTCCTGTGATTCCACAAATTGTTGGTGCAAAAAACTATCTGCCTGTGCTGTCCTGAGGTCAGAGCAGTTTGCTGATGAGCCACTCGTGGTGGGGACCTGAAAGCAGTTTAACATTCCACCAGAATAAAGCCAAGTGTCCCATGGCCCTGGCTCTGCCTGTGCAGAGGAAAAGGTTTAATTTCCAGTTATCCAAATGTTTGATCAGTTGGGGGATTTCCACTCCCTGCTCCTTGTTCCTGCGTTTTGTGAGCGGAAAAATTGCAGAATTGAGATTCCAGAATTTCTTCAGACTTTCACTAAAGAATATTCCTTGTCCCAACTTGCCTTGGTTGGACTTACAGCACTGTAGAGATTTATCTTCCCCTTTATTTCAGATTATTCCTGGTAGGTGCTGGGAGACAAAGACTGAAGTTGGGGCAATGGGAAAAGTGAAATCAGGGCTGTCAGTTGCTCTGGAAATCAGCAGCTGCTCATTCTCCATCCTCAAGGCATTCTTCTTGCCTCCTTTGGAGATTTAGAGCATAAGTGGATTACAGTCAGCTCACAGCAATGTGTGTGTTTGCCCAGGGATCCTCCCAGCTCCCTGGGCTGTGAGGAACATGGGCACCAGCTTTGCCCATGACCTTTTGGGGTCTCCCTATCCCTTTTGGGGTGTCCCTGTCCTTTTAGGATCAAATCTATGTAGAAGTATTAAGTTTGATACTAAGCACTATCAAAGTCTTTGTGTTTTTCTAGGGGGGGTTATTCTGTGACTGTCCCAGTGGTGGGGATCACAGGTTTGTGGAGGCTTTGGGAAATCAGCTCCTGCAGAAAACCAGAGTGTGGCACAAGGTTCTTCCAAAGGCCATACCACCAAGGAGAGGATTAAACTTTAGTCCTAGATATCCAGTTTCTCCTAGTCATCACCCAGAGGAGGCTGTGGTTTTTGAGAGGATCATGAGTTACAGAGGAGAGCAGAAGAATTGTTCTTAATTCCTTTTCTTTAAAACAAAAAGTTTGTCTAAGAGCTGTAGTTGGTAGCACACTGGGTCCTGTATTGGTGTGGAATAGGAGTAGGGTGGAGTTGATCTTCAGCTGCTTCAGTCACCCTAAATGTTCTTGTCAAATCCCTCTTGGTAAAGGGAGATTTAGGAGTAGAGGTTCTTCTACCTAGCTGTTGGGGTTAGAAAGAGACCCAAAAGACTCAAAAACTGCATGTTAAAATCAGACAACCCCGAACTAGAAGTGGAATAAATGCTTGCTGGCAAGAGCAGGTGCTTCCTTCATCACTGCTGTGCATTTTACCTCTAACCCAGAACTTCTGTGCTAAGAGAGTGTGCAGGTCAAGGAGGAGTTAACTGGAAGGTCTGACTCAGGGTGGCTGCTCTGCTATGTCCTTTCTGACAGTCATCAGATCCCTCCCAACATCTCTTCTGTCACGTCCTGCCCCCTGCTTAATAAAGTTATTTCAGGAGCTTTGAGCTCTGGGGAATCTGGTGAAGCTCAGTCCTTGTACTTGAGAGAAAATTGTGTCCAGGGCCACGGATCCCTGATTGGCTTGGGAGCACAGCTCAGAAGAAACACGTTCTGAGCAACACCAGCAGTGTTTTCACAGGGTTTGGAGCTGAGGCATCTTGAATGCATTTGCTGGAACAATTTGGAGATTCAGGGAAGATGCCAAAGGAAAGAGGCTGGTAAATATCCCAGTCTCTGTGGAGTGGCTGCTGGTGTGGTACAAAGGAGCGAGCTGAGCCACTGTGTAGGAATGAAAATTATTGCTGTGGTTGGAAGGTGCTTATCAAATGTCTTCATCCTGCAAGGGTGGGGACAGAGCCTGGGAGGAGTGGGGGTCTCATGGTGGGAGGCAGTGGGAGCACCCAGGTGGCTCTCAGAGCTTGTAGAGGGGTTGACCTGTGCTGGAGCCAACAGGCACTAGGGATTTCTCAGTGTCTCCTGTGTGCAGTGACCAGCAAACATTTTAAAATATCCTGTTTTCTTGTTTGTTTGGAGCAGTTCTTGCTCCAAATTACATTGCAACTTCTGAACTGATGTGGCTGCTTTAGGAACAGAGGTGCTCAGGGAATTTGGTCAATACAAACACCCTTCTCGGTGTCAGGTTGTCACCACCTTCCCCTGGCTTGACACGGGCCAGTGAACTCCAATGAGGATTTTCTTAGCTTTAGATTTTGCATCTAAGTCCTGAAAGTTTTTCTTCAGGACTTGATTCTCAAGGGCTGAAATTCTTGCAGGTGTTGCTGTGGAGTGAAGCTCAGCAGATGTTCCACATCAGGCAGATGGGTTGCTGTGGTGTGTTTTTCCCTACCTCCTCACACTGGGGTAAAATTAGGTGCCACAGAGGAAATGAGGCGGTTGTGCATCCTCAGCTGAGCCTGGCTGTGATCAGAGCTGCTGCTTGGGAGATTTGTGATGGTGATCAGGCAGGTGAGGCTGCTGCTGCAGTAAAGGTTGGATCCAAGCCTTGGCCCTGTATCCAGTGGGGTGAGGTGGAACTCGTTCCTGTGTACACAGTCCGTGCTATGGCTTGTTTCCAACCTTCACCTCCAATGCCTCAGCAATACTGGAGTGTCTCCAGCGCTGTGAAGATTTGTAAACCCCACATGTATGTTCCCAGCCCAGATGAGCTGCTCTTGATTTAATCTGAGTTTGTGTCTCACCAAGAAAATACGATGTGAAGAGCTGTGGGATTCCCTCCCCAGTTCTGTGGGTCAGGGTGTGCTGCCTGGTCAGTGACCCTGTGTGGGGACATGACCAGTGCTGGAGGCTTGTCAGCAGTTAGGTGAAGATATCAAGGGAAGGTTTTGCCCAGAGAAGCTGTGAACTCCTCATCCCTGGAGGTGTTCAAGAGCAGGTTGGATGGTGCTTGGAGCAGCCTGGTCTAGAGGAGGTGTCCCCATGGGAGGAGGGTTGGAGTAAAATGAGCTTTAAGGTCTCTCCAACTCAAAGCATTCTGTGGTTCTATGATTCTATATAAAGCTCCAGGTGAAAGCAGAATTGCAGTGTTGAAGCTCCCCTTACTCCTCCCCCATCCAAAAGCGAGAGTATTCATGCTTTTTGTGAATCTTACTGGAGAAGATGGGATACAAGTATCTATTGTCAATCATAACTAATGACAGCAGCTCCCCTTGCTCTCAGTAGCTCCTGCCTGTGATATTTGGGAGGATTTTTCAATTATCTCAGCAAAGCAAGGCCTAAATCTTTCTTTTACTGTGAGTTTGAAATCTTTTTGGCATTGATTTATTTCTGGTGTGTGACATACTGTCCCCCATCCTGCAGCCTAGTGTCCTACCACTGGTGGGAGCATTGGCTTCACTGGGATCACCACTCAGTGCCCTGAGACACCTGGCTGTATTGTGAATTTGGGATTTAAGCCAGTTCTTTTGTTCTGGTCACATGGGATGTTGGACAGAGCCTCAGCTCCAATAAAATGTGGGAGTGTACGTAAGGTGGAGGAGCAGGGGAGAGTCTCTGCTCTTCCTGGGAAGGTGAAGGACAGCTCTGGGCTATGCTGGCACTGTGGACATGTGGAGGTTTCTTATTTAAAGTATTTGAATCCAGAGTTTCCTAGCAGCTGATTTCATGGGTGGTTTTTTTTTTTCTCCCTAGATCGATCTTTCACACTTGTCCCCAGAGGAGAGATGGAGGTGAGTTTTGGGAGCTGATTTGAAGCATACAGCTCAACTGAGCTCCTGCTACTGAACAGAGCAAGCAGCAACACAGCCTGTGATCACAGTAGAGCAGGAAAGGATCACAATTTTTTCATAGGGAGAAGTATGAACTGTCTTAAAAGGCAATAGTTTTTTTCTTTTAAACTGCTGCTAAATATAGAGTCACAGAATAGTTAAGGTTGCAAAAGCCCTCTGAGATCATAGAGTCCAGCCATTCCTCCAGCACTGCTGAGGTCACCACTAAACCATCTGTTCAGGTGCTATATCTACATGTCTGTTAAATCCCTGCAGGGATGGGGACTCCACCACTGCCCTGGGCAGCATGTGCCTGGGATGGACAGCCCTTTCTGTGTAGAAATTTCCCCAGTATCCATCCTAAACCTCCCCTGGCACAACCTGAGGCCATTTTCTCTAGTCCCATCACTTGTTACCTGGAAGAAGAGTCCAACCCCCACCTAGGCCCACCCTCCTGTCAGGGCCTTGTAGGGAGCAAGAAGATCCTGAGCCTCCTTTGTCCAGCCTGAGCGCCCCCAGCTCCCTCAGCCATTCCTCACCAAACTTGTGCTCTTAACCCTTCTCAAGCTCTTTTACCCTTCTCTGGACACCCTCCAGCCCTTCAATGTCTGCCTTATAGTAAGGGGCCTGAAAAATTCCTCGTTTTTCCTTAGCCAAACCAATTTAATCCAGATGCTTATTGAAAATCACAGTCAGACTGGGCTCTCAGTATTGCAGCAGCACAGGCTGGAGACTGACTTGGGAGCAGCTCTATGGAGAAGGACCTGGGGGTCCTGGTGGAGAGCAAACTGTCCCTGAGCCAGCAGTGCCTTATGGGCCAAGGAGGCAAAATGGATCCTGGCATGCACTGGGAATAGCATTGCCAGCAAGTCAAAGGAGGTGATCCTACCCCTCTACTCAGCCCTGGTGAGGCACCTCTGGAGTGCTCTGTCCAGTTCTGAGCTCCTCAGGACAAGAGAGACAGAGCCTGGAGTGGGTCCTGTGGAGGCTGCAGAGATGGTGAAGGGACTGGAGCATCTCTCTTATGGGGAAAGGCTGAGGGAGCTGGGGCTGTTTAGCCTCAAGAGGAGATAACTGACAGGGGATCTCATCAATATCTGTCAGCTCTTAATTCCTCCTTGTTATTTGGTCAAACAGCACAAGCTGGGCAAAGAAACCCCAGGTGTCTGGCAAGTATCAGGCTGGAAATAACTTGTTCCAGAATGCTCAGGGTGGAGAGAAGCAATTTGCTGGGTTTTTGGGGGTTTTGCCAGATGTCAGCTGTTCTCCCCAGTCTCCACCCTGACCCTTCCAGATTTCCCTTGTTGGACTAGAGGGAGAGCAGTGTTAGTGGTCCCAAAACTGGGCTGAGGGTTTGGTATTGAGAATTAGCATACACTGTGGGTCAAACAGTTGGAGTGTGCTCTATGAAGACGCTGCTTGATCAGGAAGGTTGAGAGAGTTGACCCCACTGGTGGTCACTTCTAACCTTGCCCATTCTGGGATTGCAAGTTATGCCAATGTGCACTCCACGTTCATTAGTTCAGGTATGTCAGTGGGAGTTCTCCACCTCTTTCACACTCAGATGGGCAAAGCGGTATTCTTGGCTTTCACAGCGTAGAAATGAGCTGGTCTCAGAGCAGCCTTTTGTCCCTTCCCCTCTGGATTGTTCACAAACACAATTCTTCATAGTGCTGATTTTCCATCTGGTTTTTCTGGCTCTCCTGAGGTGTTCGTACCCCAGCATGCAGTGTGTGCCAGTGTGCCTTCAGCCACCTTTTCCTGGTTGTTGCAGGGTGGAGCATGTACGGATGCATGCCAAGCACCGTGGGCACGAGGCGATGCATGCCGAAATGGTCCTCATCCTCATTGCCACGCTGGTGGTGGCACAGCTCCTCCTGGTTCAGTGGAAGCAGCGGCACCCTCGCTCCTACAACGTAAGTTACCCCCCAACCATTCTGCCTCTACGATGCCCTCGTTAAGCATTCCTGGGTTTCCCATTGTCTGGTGTTGATTCCCTTGTTTTCCCAGCACTCCTTGTTTCTCCCAGCACATCGGGGATTCTAGCTAGGGATGAGGATGGATGAATCTGAAGGCCTCAGGTTTCTGTTGGAAGTGATGCAGATAACTCGGTGTGACATGGTGCTTTCAATCAGGGATGGACAAGCAGATCCCAGGGGTTTTGTGTGCTTTTTTTTGCATTTTCTGCATTTTTTGTGTGCTTCCTTGGAAGCAATGGGGGTTTCTTGCTGCTGGCAGCTGGGTTTGATGGTTCCTGCAGCACTCTGCTGAGCAGACCTGCCTCTTGCTGATGCCACCAGCTTGTCTGGGTCTGTTAGTTACTCTGACTTCCTTGTCATAATAATAATAATATTGTAGTCCTCTGTGACCTTTAAACCAAACCTGTTTGCCTCTTTCCCTTCAGCAGCACTATGGGAGCTCAGCTGCACAGCTGTAGATCCTTTTGGGAATAGGCTGTAGTGCAGAGGCAAGCCAAAACCTTCCTGCCTTGTGTAAAACCTGCCTGAGGTGTTTGTGGTTGCGGTGTTGGGATCCTGCCAAGAATTAGTGATGTGGATCATCTCCCATACATTCCTCTAGAGATGATTCCTGTATTCTCCTGCCAGCTGTACCCTTTGCTACCAGAAATCACGTGGCTGCTGCTTCTGACTCCCTCATAAAACCACTGAACTGTTTGGGTTGGAAAAGCCCTCTGAGATCATTGAGTCCAACTCCTGCACTGCCAAGCCCTGAACTAAACCTTGTCCCCAAGTGGCACATCCACACAGCTGTTAAATTCCTCCAGGGATGGTGACTCCATCGCTGTCACAGGCTGCCAGGGTTTCACCACCCTTTCTGGGAAGAAATTTTCTCAATATGCAACCTTAAACTTCTCTAGCAAAACTTGAGGCCTTTTCCAAGTCCTGTCACTTGTTTCCTGGGAGCACAGACCGAGCCCCACTTGGCTATAACCTCTTTTCAGGTAGATGCAGAGAGCAGGAACGTCCTCCCTGAGCTTCCTTTTCTCCAGGCGGAGCCTCCCCAGCTCCCTCAGTTGCTCATGTGCTGAGCTTTGAGCTCTTTAGGTGTCACAGGTCAAACCTCCCCAGGTTCCTGGTGCAATTCAGGGCCATTTGATGCAGGCAGGAGAATGGCTGCCACGGCTGACAGTGTGTTTCTGATGTCTGAAGAGCAGAGAACCAGCTCCAAATGCCTTTCCTCTGTTCCTGCAGATGGTGACCCTCTTCCAGATGTGGGTAGTGCCTCTGTATTTCACTATCAAGCTGAACTGGTGGCGGTTCCTGGTGATCTGGGTGCTGTTCTCAGCAGTCACAGCTTTTGTCACCTTCAGGGCAACTCGAAAACCTCTGGTACAGACAACACCCAGGTTCGTCTGCTGTTCCTGGGAAACTCCTCAGCCCCAGGGTAACCATTACAAGGATCTCTTTCCAGTTTCCCTGATGTGTGTTAAGCTTTGCACCTTACAGATCCTTACACATCCTTACAGATGTGTGTTAAACTTTGCACCCTGGGAGTGTGAGAGCCCTGCACATGTGAAAGGGTGTGAAGCACTTAACTAGCAGCTGGCAGCCAGCCCATTATTCCTGGTACCTGGGTGGGGGATGGAAAGGTGGATTCCATGTGGGCTGGTGTCCTCACCCGAGTTATTCCCAGCACGCTTCCTTATGGCCTTTGGAGATCATAATGTTTCTAGTTTGGAAATCAAGACTGCAAGCACCCTGTGACAGGTTGAATGTAAAACTCTTGCCCATGTGTAGGGGTAGGTGAAGTGTCTGCAAAAACACAACAGGTGTGAAAAATAAAACTCTTCAGATGATTGGCACACTTTCATTCAGGAAAAAATGAAGTAATTAAATTATTTGTTTTAATTCTCTACAGACTGGTTTATAAATGGTTTCTACTAATATACAAGATCAGCTATGCTACTGGGATTGTGGGGTACATGGCTGTCATGTTTACGCTTTTTGGACTTAACCTATTATTCAGGTGAGTGAATCTTTCAGCTCCCACTCCTGGGCTGATAGGGTGGAACACACCTTTGGCTATTACTCTGGAAAATCAGTTTACCTGACAAACTGATTTATGGGGCCAAAGAGACTTGGAGTGTCCTTTCACTCCTGGGAGGATGACAGAAGACTCTAGCCCAAACCAGCTTCATCATTAGAGAGTTCAAGTACTTCTCTGGAATAATACATTCTCTAGAATATGATTAGAGTGGCTTTGCCCTCAGAAAAAGCCCTGTTGATGGTTTTCCTGTTGTAGAATCAAACCAGAAGATGCGATGGACTTTGGCATCTCCCTCCTCTTCTATGGTCTTTACTACGGAGTGCTGGAACGGGACTTTGCTGAGATGTGTGCGGATTACATGGCCTCAACCATCGGGGTGAGTTCTCGATGGACTGTCCCCCAAGCCAGAGCTGTGCCCCATATCAGGAGGCCTGAAACATGTTGGTCTCAGCAGCAGCTTTGGCTTCCCTCAAATGGGAATTCCCCCCACCAAGGAAGGGTCCCTGGATCAAATGTAATAAGGGTTGCTCTGAGATCCTTCCTGAAGAGCGCAGCCTCTGCAGGGTCCCATCTCCAGGACAAGAAGTTCTTTCCTCTGAAGGTGATGAGACACTGGCACAGATTGCCCAGAGAAGCTGTGGCTGCCCCATCCCCTGGAAGTGTTCCAGGCCAGATTGGATGGAGTTTGTAACAGCCTGGATTAGTGGAGGGTGTCCCTGCCCATGGAAGGTGGTTGAATTGGGTGACCTTCAAGGTCCCTTCCAACCCAAGCCATTTTCTGATTCTGTGGAGAAGTGGAATGATCTGTTTAGCCCTGCTAAACTGACAAATATTTCTTTTCCTGGGCATTTAAAATCTCCAGTGCCAATGAGCACTCCCATTTCTGACACCCATGTGCTTGTATTGTGACCTGCAGCTACCAGGGAAGGATTCACACTGGGGACTTCCTTCCTTGTACCTGCTCAACTTCAGCTGTCCCTGTGGACAGAGGATGCAGTGGCCTAAAATCTGTAGCCCACTCATCTGGTATCAAAATAACCCACTCCACCAAAAATACATGACCTAGGATACCAATGAAGAAGGTCATGTTTCTTCTTTTCAGCAGCTGTTTAGGGTCTTGGACTTTGTGTTTCCATCTTCCTGAGCTTGCTGCTGCTGCTCCTTGAGGTTCAGCTCCAACCCCTGGCCTGTCACTAGTACACCATGACACAGCTCAGATCTCTATTAGATTCTCAGGGCTCTGTCAGATGCTCAGAGCAAAGCTGTGCCAGGGCCCACCAGAGGCATGTTTTGCTGATGGTACTAAACCAGGAGGAGCTGTGACCTCCTTGGAGAGAGAGCTGGGGAAGCACCAGCTGTGTGACATTTAACAGGGGCAAGTGCCAGATTCCCCATCTGGGCTGGTGTAATCCTGGTTATAGGTACAAATTTGGGAACAAGAATCCAGAGCAAGTTCTGTGGAAAGGGATTAGGGAGTTAGGATTGACAGCAACTTGAATGTGAGTCAGTAGTGTGTCATGACAGCTAAAAGGGGCCAGGTGTGTGCTGGGGTGCATCAGGCACAGCATCAGTGTGTGGCCAGGGGAGGTGGTTGTCCAGCCATGAGGAAAAGGAGTGAAGCTGAATCAGGGGAAGTGCAGGTTGGACATGGGATAAAGGTTATTTACCCAGAGGAAAAAGGCTCCCCAGGGATATGATCATGTCATCAAGTCTGCCAGAGTTCAGAGTCCCTTAGTCATATGGTTTAGTTTTAGGGAGTGTGGTAGAGCAGAGAGTTTGACTCAATGATCCTGAGGGGTCCCTTGCAACTGGAGTGTGTAGGACCTGGTTTTGTGACTGTACTTTCCGTGTTGTGTCAGGCCTATGCTGAGCCATGAGGCTCGGAAATGGAGAGGGGTGGCTGCTCTGTGCTTTGCTGAATGAGTGCCAGGGACCTGCAGGGCTGGAGGTGGGGCTGTGTCTGACTGGCAGCCCAAGGTTGTCATTTTGGGTCAAAGCTGCGACCTCCAGCTTGTCCTGCTCTCTCCCCCAGTCTCTGCCCTGGGTGCACATCCCTGGCAGGCAGCTGAAAACGCACCTGGCTGTTGGGGAGCAAAGAGGGCTGGCCTCTTGACATGGGGAAGGGGTGCATGGGGCTGGGGTGAGATGGGCCACTGCATCACTGAGCAGCTGTCCTGTTGTAGTTGTTTCCTGCAGCCAAACCTGTAACAAGGTTTTAAGCCCCAAAAGCCAAAGCTGGACTGCTGGGGTGCTGACCCCAGCCCTCCTTAGAGCTTAGCTGTGCCACCATGGGTGTGGGACACGTGCCCTGCCACTGTCACTGCTCTCCCTCTGCTCTGCCCTTGCTCAGTTCTACAGCGCCTCAGGGATGCCCACCAAGCACCTCTCTGACAGCGTCTGTGCCGTCTGTGGCCAGCAGATCTTCGTGGATGTCAACGAGGAAGGGATCATCGAGAACACCTACCGCCTCTCCTGCAACCACGTGTATCCTTCTCTGCAGGTGCCAGCCCCCTGCCTCACTAGCCCTACGCTGGGGTGGGCAGCAGGGAGCTCTGCCCCATGGCTTCTCCTGCACTGGGTGAAGAAATGCCTGTTCTGGGACTCGGGGCTGTCTGGCTGAATTTGCATGTGATCTATGCCTGTGTCATCACTGACTTGGCATGGGAAGAGGTGTCGCTGAAATTACTTCGTTGACACTCACAAGTGGTTGTTTCCTCTTCCTTCTCATCCCCAGCTCCCTCTGCTGAGTCATGGAGCTGCACAGATTTGTCAAAAGCAGTTTTTACCTGCTTTTGACAAATCTGCTGCGACCCATCTGACTGGCAGTGCCCCCGGCAGATATTCTGGTGGAAGTGATGGTGTGAGGTCAGGACATGAGGCATTCCTGCTTCATGCCACACTGGCCCCTCATCAGACATGCATTGCTGTGGGTCCTGAGTGTCTGTAAGGAAGAATCAAGGGGAAACACTGCTGGCCCCTCTGAAAACAGCTCCCTGGTCCAGCGCTGCTGGTTACTACCTGCTCTGACCCCAGCCCAGCAGCTTCCTCCTTCTCTAGAACTCCTGCAGGGTTTCCAGCACGCTGGAGTCACTCAGCCCTTCGTGTCAGCTGATTGATGAGAAGTGGGTTTTAAAACTGGAAGTCCTGGTTGGTGCTCAGTCCCAGCTGGGGCATCAAGTCAGGGTTTTTCCCCGTGGTGATTCAGTGTAGAGATGGGATGTCCTCTGGCACTGTGTGTGTTACTGCTTGCGAGGTGGTTTCCAAACTGGGCCTGAGCAAAGGTCATGCTGGCAAAACAGGAGCCTAAATTTAACTCCTGGGAGCTGTTGGTGAGATTTATGGCTGACAGTGTGCAAGGGCCTGGGACTGCAGCAGCTTGAGGTGGTGTGTGGCTGCCAGAGGAGCTGGTTGGTGCTCCTGGTGGTCCTCAGGGGTGACTGCTGACTGGGCACTCCTGCATCTATGGCTCCAGGGCTGACAAGGAAGTGACTCCTGTTCCTGCTGCCTGGCATTCTTCCATGGTTTGAGCAGCAGAGATATTCTGGGGAAGGTCTATTTGCTCTGTGACACCTCTGTGTGTTGCAGAGTCAGCTACAGCCACCTCATGTTTTCCTGTAACTTCTCCAGGCTGTGCCCAGGTTGTGCAAATCCTTGTGACAGAACATAGTAAGCACCTGTAAGTCAGACCCTTACAGGGAAATTCCTTAAATGTTAATCTCCAGGAAACCTTTGAAGAAGGCTTCCAAAATGCATGCAGTTCACAGATCTCTCCCAGTCTATCCAAACCTTCTCAGTGCTTGGGCACCATCACTGAAGAGTTTCAATTTCTGTTTCAATGAAGGTCAGGGCCTTCACACTGCCACCCTGGCTCTGTTCTGCTGCCCCATGAGCTCCTTCCGCTATCCCTGGAAGCTGCTGCACCTTATAGGAATTGTGATTGTGCAATGCACCATCCTCTCATGGGGGGATGTTTCCATGGCTCTGGGGGGACTTCCTTGGCCTTGGTGGTTTCCTCCACGCTGAGCCATGTATCCCCCTCTTCTTCCAGTTCCCCTTAACATGCCACTCCCCAGGTTTCACGAGTTCTGCATCCGGGGCTGGTGCATTGTCGGGAAGAAGCAGACGTGTCCATACTGCAAAGAGAAGGTGGATCTCAAGAGGATGTTCAGTAATCCGTATCCTTTCTTCCACTGGTAGCCAGCACTTTGGGAAGGGAAGCTGTGGGTAGAACACACAAGGGGTGAGAGGCTTGCTGGTACCCTGAGTAAGTTGCTGCAGCGTGTGGCTGTGGCAGAGACCCTGCAAAACCCAAGCCAAGCCTGGCTACAGCCTTCCCTCCATGAGGACTCATGTCTGTCCTTCCCTGGGTGCTTGTCTGTCCCTCCCTGGGCACCTGTGTTCTCTGTCCCTGCTTTGGGGCACCTTTGGGTGGCTTCTGGGTGGGCCATGCTCCTCTCACCCATTTCTTCATGACTCTTTAACTCCTTCCTGCCCAGCTGGGAGAGGCCACATGTCATGTACGGGCAGCTGCTGGACTGGCTGCGCTACTTGGTGGCCTGGCAGCCGGTGATCATTGGACTGGTCCAGGGAATCAACTACATCCTCGGGCTGGAGTAAGGGCAGGCGGTGGGGAGCCACGGAACCACGAGAGGACATTGCCACCAGGGGTGCTGGCTTTGCTCCGTCACCTCTCAGGACCTTGACCACCACCAAGGACAGCAACGTCGGGGCCCCTCCTGCTGGGGCTAGGGGAGGATTTTTTTAAAAAGCAATTATTTTAATGAGCATATTTAAAACTTTCTATTGCAGCCAAAAAGAGATGCTTGTCCCCTTTCCCTGTCCCTCTGCAGCCCTGTGCAGTGCCCTGCTGGGCTGAGCTTTGGGCTGAGGGCTGTTCTCCAGCTCCTTCCTGCCACTCTGTCGGGGGAGGCCATGGCAAGAAGGGCCAAGGCTTTGTCAGCTCCCAGTGCCAGCACCCTGGAGCAGCCTTGCTGGCAGCGAGGATGGGACATGGGGGCTGAGGAGGAGAGGCTGGAGCCCAGTGCCCTGAAAAAGAGGATGGAAGGTCACCTGGCGACCCCCGGCTGCCAGGTCTGCTCTGGGCACCATGAGTATGCCAGCAGGAACCAGGCTGCTCTCCAGCGTGGTGATGGTGGGCTCTGCCTTGGGGGACTCTTTTATACGCTCCCAAATTTTCTGTGTTCCTCCCTGGAGTCCAGCGGTGTCCCCTGACTGCTCGGGGGGGTCAGCCAAGGCATGGAGTGGGGCCAGTGCTGTTCCTCTCTGCGCCCTTTTGGGTGACAGTAATGGTACATCACGAGCAGCCAAGAGCAGGTGCCCCTGCCCCAGGGGCAGGTCTGCCCTCACTGCGTAAATCCACCCTCACTTGGCACTGGAATAAAAGGGATGGAGTGAAGGTTGGGCTGGTGCTGGCGTTTCCCTGCCCCAGCATTACTCCATGACATGCTCCTGACTTTGCGGGTAGAGAAGCCATGCCAAATCCTGCTGGGGCAAGTGGCCTTGGGCTCAAGTTTTGCTAATGGGTGGGGGCAGAGTTCCCAGTCCCAGGGCCAGTGGTGGGATTTTGGCATGTGGAGACTTGAGTCATATTCCCTGAGGGCACTGGGGTCTGGTGGAGGGCTGCAAGGCAGCTTCTGGCTCGGGATTTGGGAAGTGGTATGGCTGTGGGTGCTGCGTGGGCTGTGTTCCCCCTGGGGAGCCCCAGCACTGTGCTGCGTCCTCTGAGTTTTCTTTTGGGTGAAACCACATTACAGTGTTGTGCCAAACACCAAAATAAGAGCCCTGGAAATGGAGTGGCCCTGGGTTTTTCTTGATCATCTTCCTTGTTGCATGGGGCATGGAAGGTTCCTCCTTTCATTGCTCCTAGGGGAAGGCTATTGGGTGGATGATGACTAAGCAGCCATCTGCATTCCCTGTCCACCTCTTTCACCCAGCAGTATCCAGAGCTAAACTGATTGGTATTGGTGGGAGCAGGAAGGTGGCAGAGGAGCTGGGTGCTGCCCTGGGAGCTGCCTGTGATTTGTCACTGCCCAGTTGACAGAAGGGATTGCTGTGAGGAGGACACAGCCACTGCTGGGAAGTATTGCACTTGCCAGGTCTCCAAAATAACACTCCTGTTCCTGCCACCTTCCTTCTCTGCTGGGAATGTATAACAAAACTCACTGGGAGTTTAGGGACTTTTTTCCAAGACTTGCCAGGACCTGTGACTCGGGTGGCTACTTCTGCCCTGTTGCTGTACCTGCACTGGCTCCCAGCCTTGACGCTGCTGGGGAGTGGGGTGTGGGGCCTCGCCCCTGGTTTTGTAACCAGTGGGTTGTTGAAACCACATCTGCTGTCAAGGGGCTGCTGTGGGACACAGGAGACGGCTTCTTGCAGCCAAGAACTAAAGCTCTGGGGATTTTTCTCTGCAAAGCTGTTGTCCTCCACCAGCTGGGACACCCATGGGCCAACACCCAGGCTCACTCAGTCTCCTGGGGGCTTCACCCTGTGCAGACCCCTGCCTTGTCCCTGATGCCAAAGCATCGGGGAGCAAAAGCATGTTCAGAATCCTGTGCTAGACCCTGGGGGCCCCAGCTGGGCTCCACTCCTCCATCCCTGTCGAGCCCATGGGTGCTCCCCCAGGGGTGGGGGGATGCCGATCATGGGAGCGCCTGAGGGCTGTGTATCCCCAGGTGCAGGCGACACAGAGCACAGGGGACACAAGGCACGTTCAGGGGGCTCGGGACATGTCGGGACAGGACCCATCGACACACAGTCGTGCAGTGGCGTCGGGCCACGTCGTCGGGACCGAGGGCGGCTCCCGGTGAATCACAGCGCTGCCTCCCGCCCCGCCCCGCCCCGGGCCGCCGCTTAAAGCGCCGCGGTCCCGAGCGCCGCCGCTCTCCGTACGTACCGGAGCGCTGGGCGGACAGCCTTAGGGAGCACCAGCCGCGACTTGAGTGACCCCGGGAGGAGGATGCTGGGGGGTATGGGGTATCCCACACTCGGGGGGTGCTGGGCGGATACGAGGGTACGGGATCATCGACTTGGGTAGTCCTAGAGATACCATGGCCAGCTGGGAGGATGCTGAAAGGACGGGACCATCCCAGATTCAGGGATGCTGGGGGAACCATCCCAAGCATCCCTGTGTGCCCAGCACTGAGCTCCGTTTTTGTCTGCAGAGCCCCTGGGAAGCCCTGCCTGGATCCTCCTGCTCTGCTGGGGCTTGGCTGCTTGCTGCACAGGTAAGTGGGGGCTACTGGGGGGTCGGGGAGCCTAAGGTCAAGCCTGGGCTCTGTGCCCCTCAAAAGTCCTGTTCAGGGCTCTGGGGATGAGCAGTGCCTGTATCCCTTTGTGGGACCCTGCCTCCTCACCCACTAAAACTGTGTGATCTCAGGGTCACTCTCGACCTCCCACCTCACCCCTCTCTGTTCCCCCAGGTGCCATGGCCTTGCAGCCACCCAGCATCACCATCCTGCAGATGCCAGCAGAGCTTCCTCGCCCAGGTGAGAGACCCTGGCAGGGCCTAAGGGTGAGGAGGCTGCAGTGGGGGTCAGCTCCTTTGCCAGCCTCCAGCAGACACAAGGTGAATCCTCCACCCACAGCCAAGATTTTGGGGTGCTGATGAGGTGGGGGAATGTTCCCCTTAGTTAGGGAGGGGGGCTGTGTCTGTGCCTGGGGGGCACTGGAGATCCTTGAACCCCCCGACTTTCACACCCCCTGCGGCTGCAGGTGAGAGTGTGACTGTGTCATGTGAAGCACTGAGTGAGCTTCCAGAGTTGACGCTGCTCTACTGGCTGGAGAACAGCTCCTTCGTGGAGAGCCTGCACCCGGACGGGGCTGTGCGTGAGGGGACAGTGCAGTGAGTATGGGGACAGGGGGGCAGTGACAGTGGGGCAGCCCTGGCTGGGACAGGGCTCTGCCCATGTGGAGAGGGCACTGACCGGTCCCCGCTGGGTCCACAGAGAGGAGCAGCAGGGCTCGGGCTCGGTGCTGCGCCGTGACCTGCACTTCAGCTCCTTCGACAACCAGCACCTGCACACCAACTTCACCTGCGTGGTGCTCAGTCCCCTTGGTGTCGACACCAGGGAGGTGCGATGGCCGTCCCAAGCACTGGCCCCTGTCACTGGGAAGAGTGGGGGCTTGGGCTGAGATGGGGGAACAACTGCTGTGCTGGGTGAGCACCCTGCAGTGCAGCTCCCTGCTCTGACAGCCCCACACCGCTGCATCTACATGTGATACCTCCCGTGAGGCTCGTCTCTGTGACCTGCTTTGGGAACTGCATTGCCCTGTGCTGGCCCTACTGTGAGTGGGGTCCTGGTGTCCCAAGCTGAGTCAGGAGCACTGCCTGGGCTGGAACCAGCTCTTCCCATAGCTGGATCTGAGACCCTAGAGTTTATTAAAGTACATCAAGGCTGCCCAGTGTCACCTGCATCCTGGGGATGGTGCTGCCCAAGGGTGTAGAGGGCACCTGTGGGATGAGGAGGGAGGGAGAGGAGGTAGCCCTGGTGCCCGTGAAGGGCAGGATCCATTCCTCACCCCCTTCCTGCCTGGTGAAGGGCTCGAGAGCTACAGTCAGTCTCATTTCTGCCCAGGGAATACCTGGTGCAATGGCCGTGCCCTGCCCTGGAGGAGAGGGTGGGTGGAGAAGCCGTGGGGTGCAGGCACCATGGAAGACGGGGCCATCACATCCCTCTCTGCACCTGGGGGGATTGGGGCTGTTTCTCAGCATGGCATTGCTGAGTCCCATCTGTTGCTGCTCCATGAGGCGGCCACCGTAACCATCCTGTGCTGGCAGGGGCCCTGCTCTTGTGTCCCAGTCCCCTTCTGGCTCCCACATGTGCTTGTGGGGGCTGCAACCCCCCTGGGCTGTGGGACAGGCTGGGGAACAGATCCCAAACCCCTCTGGGCTATGGGCATCACACTTCAGGATGCCCAGAATGTGGGAGGGATAGGGATGGGGGGGGATGGAGAAGCCTGCAGATGCAGCCCCTATGAGCTGCCCTCAGCCAGGGAGCCACAGGAGCCCCCTGGGGACACCCCAGTCCCACAGTGACTCTTAGGAGCCAGAAGAAGGCAAGTAGTGGAGCACCCCCTAGCCTGGTTAATTCCAGCCTCCATCCCTGGGAGAGCCTCCCACAGACCCCACACACAGCTGCATCCTGACACCACAGCTGCCACTCAGCAAAAGCTCAGCCAATGTCCTGGGGAAGTGTCTGTTGATGTCCAGAAGCCAGGTGTCTCTTTGGATGAAATAGGAATGCCTTATCCTGCTGTGATGGAGATAACATTCGTGTCGCTGCCCTCCTGTGATGCAGGAAATTGTTGTTGATCCTCCATGGCTTGAGTGCTGATGTCCTGTCCAATTGTGTTATG
Source organism: Taeniopygia guttata (assembly GCF_048771995.1). Lineage (NCBI taxonomy): Eukaryota > Metazoa > Chordata > Aves > Passeriformes > Estrildidae > Taeniopygia > Taeniopygia guttata. The sequence goes on along the minus strand of NC_133024.1, from coordinate 4,414,067 downwards.
CCTTGGCTTGACAAGTCAATTTTTCCTGGAATGATGACTATTGTGTCTTGCTCTTCTTCTGCAAGGCACGCTTTGAGGGCCTCAATTGATCGTGGACGATTCTGTACATCCTGTGCTGTCTTTTTTGGAGGTTGGCAGCCGAAGGCGTTGCCACGAGCGCCTTGGGCGCTGGTGACACCTCCGAGAGTTGGGACCAGGGCGGGGAAAGTGGAACGGAATGGCCCCTCCAACCCCCCTTCTCCCACCTCAGGGATACACAGAGATGTAAGAAATTCATAAAAAGACATGTCCTCTTCATCATCTTTACCATAAGTAATTTTAAACGTGGAAGCCGCTGTGTTTCGGGGTCCATTTCCTTTATTTCTGGGACGGCAGACTCCTGCTCTTCTTCCCCCGGGGGAAAAACTCTCGGGTGTCTGAGGATTATTTTTTGTGATATGTAGCAGTTTGCAAATATTTTGCATCATATGTAACTTGATAGAGCGCTCTAGAAGCCGCAAACAACGCTGCTGCATTTGGATCGTGGGCTACCACGTCCTCATATAGCTTGATATCATCTGCCCAAAACCAGGGTTGAAATAAATCTTTCTCTTTAAGAAATGGGTAATTTTCCTTTGCCCAAAGCAATAAATTTTCAAAATCCTTTTTGTCCACTTTTAATTAGTGCTGTTTCACAAGGGATTCTAATTTTTGGGGCGTGTCCAAATCACTTTTGGCAAGATTCCCTCTCATTTTTGTCACCTTCAGGGCTTACCGAATTTGGAGTTCAGCTCTTGAGATTCATCCAGCAGAGATTGGGATGTGACTCCTGTGGCCACCAGGACCTGAGATGTTGAATGGCTGAGTCTTTTCACCTCTGGCTCTCTTCCAGGGACTTCGTGGGGTGATCTGTGAAGAGCTGGATTTTCCTCACAGTGGGGCACCAGTTGTGCGTTTGTGGGTCCCACGTTGGCCAAATCCCCGGGGGCTCCCCTGGCAGGGGGAGACCCTCCTGAAGCAGTTCTGTGCCAGGAAAAGCAGACCCACAGGACTTTTTTGGTCTTCAGGTTCTTGTTTTACTGTTATCTTATCAAGACTTCAGCACACTGTCCGCACCCAGACCTTGCATGCCCGAAAACAGCACAAAAATGGCCAACAAACTCATGCTACAAGGTCTTTTAAGTCTAATCAAAAACTAAACTACCCAATTAAGAAGTGGCACCTAGATTATTTCCCTTTATAACCCAATAGCTGACCCTTAAAGACCCACAATGCGGATTTTTCTGCCCAATTACAAGACACCACCCAAACCCAAGAAAAAGAAGGAAGAAGAATGGAACTTAAGACAACACCCTGTACCCTCCATCTTGTGCCTAGCTACAGTATGTTAAAAATCCTAAAATCTAAATTTCTCACCCATGTGACATACTAAACTACTCTCTACAATTTCTACAATCTATTTCACATTTTTATGGTCTCTAGTTTACTTTGAGGCTTAGGAGGCCTTCTCCATAAATGAGGGTCAAAGTCAGAGTCAGAGCACCCCAGGGCAGACAAGGATATTCCCCCTGCCCTGGGTTCCCACAGTAACATTTGGAAGAAGGGGCAGCAAGTCAGGAAACCAACAAGGATGTAATGAGGCAGAGAGAAAATGAGAAGAAGGGAAGCCCATCTGGCTACTGCTGTAAAAGACAATAAAACAAATGTTTCTATAAATACATTAACCACAAAACAAGGGCTAAGGAGAATCTCCTTTATTGTATGGCTGGGCAAATCTAGAGACAAAGAATGAGGAAAAGTCTCAGGTAACTCAAAAGGTGACATGATTTCCCACAGCCTTCTCAAGGAAAAGCTATTAGCTCATTACTTGGACAGGTGTGCTGTTTGCTAGGAAAAAAAAATGCCTGGATATCCAGGAAAAAAAAAGGCACCCTAACTCCTCCTGACTTTGGCTAAATGTTCTTACTGTGGTACCAGTATTGGCCGTTCCCAGAGGGACCTGGAGCATGTAAAGACCAGGCATTATATTTGAAAAAACAGCAAATATCTTTTCATTTGAATCACAGCAAATCTTAGTCTTTGTTCCTTACATGAGCCCTACTAGAGTGCCTTTGCTCCACAGGACGTTGCCTCATGATTTTTTTAGTGTAGTCCTACTGCATTTCCTTGTGAGGCTGCTTATGAGTTCTTGCAAATAATCTCACTGGTCTAGTGGAAGGTGTCCTTGCCCATGGCAGGGGGGATGGAACTGGGTTGTCTTTAAGAGCACTTCCAACCCAAACCAATCTGGGATTCCATGATTCTCTGTGCACTTAAGGGAATGGCTATCAAGATTCTGAGAAGCCAGAGAAACTCTGAGGAAGTGAAGCTGCTGCAATTTTAAAGAAAGACTATTTCTATTTTAAATAGTCATATTGATACAACTGTAATCAATGATGGAGCAGTTTTGCTAGAAAGCAAAACTTAATTTTTCAGAAGACTTAAATACATTCCCACCCCCCATTACTGTGACCTTTCCCACTGAAATCAGCCATGTGCTAATGATGGAATTAATGGGGTCTATTTGCAATTGCAAATAGATTTAAGCACACTGGTTATTGCAAGCTGGGTACCGAACTCCATTTAACTCAGCCAGAGAACAATTGAATCAGCTGTTGTACAGACATTGTTCCCTTCGTCAGCCCCTTGGCAATGAACCATAAGCCTTTTTCTCCAAATTACAAATATTTCCAGTGATATCTCTCATGACTGTCTATTACAGACACAGGCAAATAATTCATGTCATCTGCCCAGGAACTCCTTTATCCAGCTGTTTGTGCAAGAGAACTAACCTTGCCTTCACAAACTAGCAATTCACAATCCTACATAGGAGAGTGTTGTGTTAAAAAAAAAATAAATTAAAAAAAAGGAGCTGGTACATACAAATATATTGATTTCTAAATGTTACCAAGGCTTCCGCCAAAATCTGGAAAAATGAAACCTAGATGATCTTCAGCAAAGATCAGCTGCCCTCTGGTAAAAAATGTGCTGAAATCACAGTAATTCCCCACTACCATGACAGTAGTGTCCAAAAATTCACACATGCAGTAGTAGCTGAGGATGTATGTATTCTGGCCTTGTTGGGAAAAAATGAACTTAATAAATCCATGGGCTTTCTAGCACAGCAAATTAAATTTCTAGCTACTTTTGCCACTGTAGTGTTGTGAATATGGCTGGTGCAAAAGACATTTTATTCCAGTGCCCAAGTAAGCACTGCAGTTTGCTGTTTCCAGGAAAAAATCCTCAACTACAGAGATCCACAGCTCAGATATTGTGGTGGCTTCCCAACGCCCCCATTCTGCCCCAGAGGATACCAAAAACCTGCTACCAATTCTATTTTATAGGGATTTGCGCTACAGAAATATTGCATTAGAAGCTCACGGAATTTTTCCAGAGTGTGAAAAACGCCAATCACTTGGTTTTTAAAATTTTAAAAGTTTAATAATAATAAAATGGTTATAAAAATAGTAATACAATTAGAGTAATAAAATTTAGAATTAGGACAATTACATGACAACAAACAGCACAGAATTACAGATGTCCAGATGCTCTCGGACACTAATGAGGACACTAATGAAAAGCATGTCTTGTGAACAAAGGAATAACCTTAAAACAATACACTTGTTACATATTCATATATCTCATACATGATGCATAAATTCCTTGCAAATTAAGAACTTTTATGGTTTTTGTCAATTTCTGCTCCTTAATCTTGGTGGTTCCAAAAAGATGTAGAGAAGGTGGAAGAATGTTTGTCTTTCCTGATAAGGAGGCAGTAACTTTTTATGGGCCCCCTTCGCTGACATCTCTGTGTGAAGAGTTTCTTGATTATCTCATCTTTTCGCTTGAGCTTGTAACAAATATCGCAGAATTCTATTTTAACATTATGTTGTAACCTAAAACTACATTTATCACACTACTTAAGAGAATCAATACAGCATAACTTTCTAACATTACACATATAATGCTCATTGTAACATTTGTGAAAAGCCAATCATAAAATATGCATTTTTTCACAAGAGCAACGTCTCCAAAATGCCATCTACGTCTGGTATAATAAAACAAATTTTATACAACACACTCATCTCACATGATGAACCTTTTCTTTAATATAAGTGTGAAAAATGCATATTTTATGATTGGCTTTTCACAAATGTTACAATGAGCATTATATGTGTAATGTTAGAAAGTTATGCTGTATTAATTCTCTTAAGTAGTGTGATAAATGTAGTTTTAGGTCACAACATGATGTTAAAATAGAGACTATGTATGTAGGGTTTTTTTTTTAGGGATGAGATACTCGCTTCGAGGAACACCTAATCTTCCAAAGAAAAGGAATTTATGGTTTTCTTATCAGAAGAAGCTAATTTCTTCAGGCCTTGCTCAGACTCGAAAACACCTTGGGGATTAAAGGTAACAGTTGACATACAACAGACAGAGTTCTTGTTTTAAATAGAATGTATGCATAACCATGAAGGATATATGAATATGCAACAGGCTATTGCTTTTAAAGTTATTCCTTTGTTCGCAAGGGATGCTTTTCGTGACTTAGTGTCCGAGAGCATCCGGACATCCATAATTCTTTGCTTTTTATTGTCTTGTAATTGTCCTAACTCTAAACTTTATTACTCTAATTGTATTACTACTTTTATAACCATTTTATTATTATTAAACTTTTAAAAACCGAGTGATCGGCGTTTTTCACGTAAGTCACTTTATACTCTCATCACCCCCCCCCACACCCCGGTGCCGGCACAAGATGGCGCCGGCCGTGAGGGGAGGCAGCGGGGGCGGGCCGGGCCGCTCGAGCCGCCGCTCCGCGCAGGCGCCGTGCCGCGGTCCCGCCCGGCGGTGGCGGAGCGGGCGGCAGGGGGCGCTGCGGGCGGCGCGGCCATGCTCGCGGGGCCGGGCCTGGGCCGCAGCGCGGGGCGGCCGGAGCGGGGGGCGCCGGGGCCTGGCGGGGCGGCCGGGGGGTGCGTGGCGGGATGTTCCGCAAGGCGCGGAGGGTGAACGTGCGCAAGCGGAACGACTCGGAGGAAGAAGATGAGGAGCGCGACGAGGAGCCGCCTCAGGAGCCGGCGCCGGCGGCCGGGGCGGCGGGGGAAGGGCCCAGCGAGGCCTCCGCGCCGCCGGGCGCCGGGCTGCTGCCGCTGCCCGCCGGCTGCGTGCCCCTCGCCCTGCCCGGTAGCCCCGCGGCTTTCGCCTGCGCTGCCAGCTACGGGGCGGCTCTCGGCTTGGGGCTGGGCTTGATGGGAGGCGACCGAGCGGGGCTGGCGGCTCTGGCGGCGCCCGCTGCCCTGCGCCCGCCGCCGCCGCAGCCCCAGCAGGGCAATGGGCTGCCGGCTGCCGGGCGCCCCAAGGAGAAGAAGCGGTCGCGGGAGAACAAAGAGGTGCCGAGGGCCAGCCTGCTCAGCTTCCAGGACGAGGAGGAGGGTGAGGCAGAGATAATTGCCTGGCTTTTGGGTCGTGAGAGAGAACCGGAGCTGCTCTGCCTGCACTGGGCCTCTCCCGGCCCTCCAAGCGAGCAGGATCCGTGTTTATTTTTTAGGGCTGTGTGGCCTGGGGTGATGTGGGATCACATAAGACGGGGCGAACCCTGAGAGCACGGGCCACCCCCGTCCCCTGCGTGGCCAGCGTGCTTCCAGCGTGGTTAGCTGTGGTGTAGGGGTTCAGGTTGCTCTTGTGTTGCTGGTGCGTCCCTTGTGCTGCATTTGCTGCCCCTTGGATGCCTGGAGTACGTGCAGCCTGTACCTCCCCCTGGAGCCATCGGTGTTAGCTGAGGAGCATCTGTCCCGTGGCTTTCTGACGAGGTGGTTTTAATCTGATGTGCCTGGTGTTCACGGGTCTCCTCGGACTCACTGCCTGTTGTCCGAACAGTTCACAGTTTTGAGTTGTCTTAGAAGGAATTCTCTTGAAATCACTGAAACTTGGTTTCTAAGAGTTGTGATTTTAAATCTTCATAGAAATACTGAAGGTGTATAATTAGACTTTCACTAGAGATGTGAAAGAACCCTACAATGGCATTTGTTAATGTTTTTTTAATGGCATTTATGATGTTCCAGGTACAAAATTGAGAGATTAAATCAATAACTATGCCTGACAGATCTCATGTAATGTTATCCAATTTCTCTTTTAAAGAAACAGAAGAAGTTTTCAAAGTGAAGAAATCAAGTTACAGCAAAAAGATTGTAAAACAGTTGAAGAAGGAATACAAAGAAGATCTTGAAAAATCAAAAGTTAGAACAGAGGTCAATTCTCCAACAGATGGTAATTGCAAAACTAATAGTAACTTCTGTAGTGGAAAAGATGAAGTGCTGTAATTTAATTTCTTGTTTTCAAAATGAATTTTTAGTCTTCTAGAGAATTTCACATTTAGAGCTGAAGTAAAGCACAGATGAAATGTGTTACTTGAGCCTTAGGAATGCTGTTCTATATTGGTGGAAAGTTCTTTGGTTTTCATGTAGAAGTTAACACAGAAGGATGGAACTTCTCAGTTCTGTTAGATGGTTGGCAGTAGACATCAGTATTCTGAATTGCAGCTGTGTTTATGACAGATGAATTGCTTAGTGAATTAGGAAGGAATTCCATTCCTTTGAAAATGTACCTGGTGCTTGTCTGACAAGATGTGTCCTTGTAATGCATTTTCTTCCAAAAGGAAGATTTTTGGGGTGAGCAGAGTGATGGTCTTTGTTATTAAGTTAATTGTTAAACAGCTGCCTGTTTCAGGACTTGGACCTTCGAGTATACTTGATTAAGATGATAGACTCAAAGTGTTGGAACCAAATGATCTGTTAACAATGTACAGTCCTTGAGAGGTTGAAATAGAGCCCGGGACTTCAATTTCATTTTACTATTGGTTTTTGGGAAGCTCATTGGTAAAGTGTAGTGCTTCCTTTTCCACTTAAGTTTTTACATAAATTATGTAATGCTATGAGCACGAGCTGAGAGGCTTATGATCTAAAGATTGCAATGATCTAGAGAAGCACATGGAGGTTGAACATGGTCCCATGCAGGAAATACCCTTTTAAAATTTAATTAATTATTTTTAAAGATTTTGTCTGCATTTAGAAAACCCACATATTCTTTCTTATTAGAATCTTTAAATTGCCTATGCGGTGGTGTGGGACATGAGCAAAACCAGAAATTATCATTTCTGTGGCTAGTATTCAGGTCATCTGTGAAAACCTGGATTCTTGCTTCTGTCACAATGATCCTTAAACTTAAAGACTGCTACTGAGAGAGTAGCCTGGGTTCTCTAAACAAGTGCTTGAGTCTGAAACCTCAGATACATGCAGCTTGGTTTGGGTAGCTGGGTTTAACATACATTTTTTTACACATTATTATACTTGCTGCCTGTATCTGTATGTTACCCACCTAATGTAGGGTGCAGCCCAAGAGGAAAACGAATGGTTCTTTTGAAATCAATCATTTCTTGTGGAAATACTTGGTGTAACACAGGCAGTGCTTTCTCATTGAAAGAGACTTTGACAAGGTTGCACAAGGTTGAGTTCCCCCACTTTCTTAATACTTGACAGTATGAAGAATGTTTAGTGGTTGGTGGGGCCTGCCTTGTCACATTTTATTTTGAGAAGATGTCAGTGATTTAATCACAATTAAGAAAGTGTATTTTCCTAGATCTCAAACAATAAAATTATTATTTAACATTTTCATTTGATTTTCACTTTTGGTTGTTATATCTTTAAAAAAATACTTCTGAGTGGTCTTTATAAATGGAGTAAAACATGGACTTTGCTGTCTTATCAGTTGAAGCACCACTAGAAAAGATAGGACAGAATAAGGATGTAGGCCAAGAAGATGGGACTGCAAACAGTGAGCATGGTGAAGAAGAAATGGAAGTTGAAAGTGAGAAGGAAGAAGAGAAACCAAAAGCTGGTGGTGCTTTTTCAAGTGCTCTGTCATCACTGAATGTTCTCCGCCCAGGTTGGTTTTTATAATATGTCTGATAAGTTACCAAGTGAGTTAGGTGATATTTATAGCAGACTAATGTGTGAGAGAGATTAGGAAATAGTTTCCAACAATTTAGAATCTGAAAGTTCAAGCAATTGATATTTTCTGAAGGTGTTCAGTTTTACAAATCTTACGGGAGAAAATGTTTTGCTACGGAATGCTTCACCCTGATGTCAGAAGCAGGAGTTCATCTCTCAGGTAGATGACAAACTGCGAGAAAATCTAGATTTGGAATAGGTGACTTCACATGAGATTTAACTGCTTTCAGTTAAAATTTCTTCTTTAATTAAAATATTTCAATTATGGGTCTGCAAGGTATCTGAAATATTTTCCTATCCTGTTTTGTATACTGAGGTTCTAGTCAGGCCCTGAGGTCAGAGAAATCACTCTGAGAAAATATTTTTGAAACTAGTTTGCTAATTATGGTAGTTTGGTCCCCAAATACCAGATGGGTGTCCTGGGTCCACATGTTGGTTTATATTTCGTATGTAAGTTGCGTTAAGTTTTGTGCTGCAGATTTTAGAGTTTTCAATTAGGTTTGATGTTTTTCATGTTTCCCCTTGACTGTACAATTTTCTGTATATTAATTGTGTCTGATTTTGTGTCCTCTTAATCTCTGACCGATAATAGTCTATTGAAACAGGTGATGCTTTTTATTCCCCCAAAATAAGAAGAGCTGTGAGCATTATTGAGATGGGAAATGACACAGTAATTTTTTTCCTCCCTTTGCAATAGTCAGCTCCTGTAAAGGGCTTCCTCCTCTTTAGGAATAGTTCACATAGGATCACTAGGCTTCTGCTTTTATGACATGAGCTGCTGGAAGCAGAACCAGACTTTCTGTGGTGATCCTAACTTTGAGGGTTTCTGGTCAGAAAGTTAACATGTTTAGCATCTAAGTTGTTTGCAAATGTTTTCTGTGAATATGGATTTGCTTCCTCTCCTGCTTATTTTTTTTTTTTCCCCCTGAGTGCAGAGATGATTTGATACAGTGACAGAGATGAGCAGTAAGAAACTGTAGCACTTGTTTTGGTTGCAGTGGTTGTTTAACCGTGCACGCATTTGTCTCTAGGAGAAATTCCAGATGCTGCTTTTATTCATGCCGCTAGGAAAAAGCGTCAAATGGCTCGTGAACTTGGAGACTTTACCCCCGTTGACTCTGAACCAGGTAAAAGCCGCCTTGTTCGAGAAGATGAAAATGATGCCAGTGATGATGAAGATGATGACGAGAAGAGGAGGATAGTTTTTACAGTGAAGGAAAAATCCCAAAGGCAAAAGATTGCTGAGGAAATAGGTAAACCCTTTTTTGGAAGGTCAGCTGATAAATGTTCACACTGTTTTCACTGCGAGTGCTCCCATTCAGCATTTTTAAACAACATGTTTTTCAAACAATCTGGAGTTGCATAACATTTCTGAGGAAAATTACTACATAATGGTATATGCTTGTAAAATTTTGAGCACAAAACTATGTTCCTGTGCACACTGCTGACTGTAATAGAAACTTAAACTAGGATCAATTCCTGTTTTGCCTGTACTCTGTTTTTAGGGAGTATATAATTGTGAAAAGAAAAACATTTGATATAGAAGCCTTCTGGCTGGCTAGCAGGTAAAATAACCTTTTGGAAAATGAGTTAGAAATTAGAGGATTTCACCAGCAATGAATTGCTAATTTTCCCATTGGATCTTTCAAATAGAACCCCTGTGCTAATAATTCACAGGCCAGTGTCCTTAATTCCTCATGAAGAGTAAAGGAAGATACTCTGAGATGTTCTCACTGAGGCATGGTTTCAGGTTTTTGAATTTGAATTACAATTATGAATGCATTATCTTCTTTTTCTTACTTGTATGAAGGTATTGAGGGAAGCGATGATGAAGCACTAGTGGCAGGGGAGCAAGATGAAGAACTCAGTAGGTGGGAGCAAGAGCAGATACGAAAAGGAATCAACATACCCCAGGCATGTATATAATTGTGCACTCTTTTTTGGTTTGTTTCTGCAAGTATTGGCTAAATCCTTTACAAACTTGAGTAGTTTACAGAAGGCTGTTTCATTTGAGAAATGAAGTCTAAATTCTGATGTTCTTTAAAGAGAAATAGCATAAGTATTTGGAATGGTAATGATACTAAGAATTTGTCCATTTATCTTCTTGAGGGCATTTGTTTCTTCTCTCTTAGATATTGGATGCTTTAATCCCCTTGATAATTACATTTTATGACTGTCTCTGCTTATATTTTTCACTTTGATTTGAAATGTGTGAAAAAGTTTCCCCTTTCTTTAAAGCCTGATATAGTACAATTGCATTTCCTCTGCCACTAGGTTCAACCAAGTCAGCCTGCAGAAGTGAATAATGTGTACTACCAGAACACTTACCAGACACTGTCTTATGGTTCATCATATGGCATTCCATACACCTATGCTGCGTATGGATCATCGGAAACCAAGTCTCAAAAAACAGATAATACAGTTCCTTTCAAAACTCCCAGTAATGAGATGACTCCTGTTACTATTGATTTGGTAAAGAAACAGCTTAAAGACAGGTAGGACAGACCATCTTTTTAGACTTAAAGACCTGTCCCCTAGGTTTCTGTTCCTCAGGTGTCTTTTAGTCTCGGTGAGCAAACACAGAGTTTCATCGCTGGAAACTGACTGGTACATCCATTAAAAAAAAAAAAAGGCAAACAAAAAAGCTCAAAGTGAAGATGACATTGACACTTTGTTCGAAAATCTCCTTGGATTGCTTCTCTGGAAGTGAAACTTTAAATGTGAGGCCATTAATCTTGTTGAAGAGAGGTCTGAGTTCCATCTTCTGGACACTGCACAGTCTTATAGTGAAGAAATGAAAGGCCAGTGAGGTGTTTAGCTTATCAAGCTGCATTCCTGTAAACTGTGAATCAGAGATTTCCCCTTCAGTAGATAAAGAATTTAATTTTTAGTGCATACAGGGATTTACAGTGTATACTGTAATCTGCTTGTCAGGTACGCAGAAGGTATGGACTGAACAACACAATTGCAGTGAGAAATCGTGTGTAATGAACAGCTTGCACTTTACATGTCTTCGAAATGGGTTTGTATGGCCCTTGTAGTGTTGCAGCCTTTGACAGTGAATCACATTAGTAGAGAAAAAAGACTGCTTTGTATAAGCTGTAGTTCATGTCCACCCCCAACCTGTTCTGCCAGCTTTTGATTAGGGGCAGCCTTGCACTATTCTGTGTGCTGTCAGCTCCTGTAGAAGTTTGTAGGAGTGGCCAGTGCCATGCACTACAGCACAGTCTAGCAAATGAGTGTTGATCCTTAGCCTTGTGGTTCATGAAGAGAGGGGAGAAGGTGACAAATCAACGGTCAAGAATTTCTTTGCAAAATTTCCTGTATATAGGCTCAGTACTTGCACTGTACTGTCTGTTTGATGTCTCAATGGTCTGAAATAGACAGACTTTTGGATGTAAATTTACTATTTATCCATTGCCCTTCAGGTTGGACTCTATGAAAGAAATGCACAAAGCTAATCGGCAGCAATATGAGAAACACCAGCAAAGCCAAGAGGACTCTACCAAGGCAATTGAAAGATTAGAAGGGTCTTCTGGGGGTATTGGTGAACGGTATAAGTTTTTGCAAGAAATGCGAGGGTATGTCCAAGACTTGCTTGAGTGTTTCAGTGAAAAGGTAAGGATGCAAAAACATTCATCTCTTTACAAAAAAAAAAAAAAAAGAAAAAAAAAAAAGTCTCTTATTACATGCCAAACAGCACATCTCCCTCTGTTTTCGAAAAAAGTCCTTTGAGAGCATATTCTTCTAAAGGTTTGGTTGTTTGAGGATTGAAAAGAACTTTATACCATGCTAAGCTCATTATCAGAAATCTCTCCTCCCAGCTCACTGACTTTAGATTGCCTAAAAAGTACAGATTTTATGTCTTCAGGATTTTCGTAGATACTTTGGTGTTTCAACTTTACTCAGAACTCCTTTTTACTTGTGTTTGACATCAGGTTAGCAAAAATAAGGGCTGAATTACAACATTGCTACTTTCTGGAGTGCTTGATGTACACAATAACAGAGGCTTGTATTTTCTGTGTTATTATAAACTTCCTCCTGACAGATGTTTCTTGGTATTGCTCTGGAGTCTGAAGGAGAGAAGTTTTATAACTAGCATAGCTGTTCAAAGACACCCACACTTAAAAATATATTTCTTTCATGTAGTGTGATACTTTTATGTATCTCTAAGTCAAAAACTTAGTCTTTTCTCTTAGGTTATGCGCTGTGCTTTGATTGCTTGCTTTGTTGTAAATATAATAGGAACTCTTGAATATATAGCTATATATACACACATGTAGTAGGCACACAGAGAAGCTGTAGAATTCAGTTAATAGTATATTGGCTATTTCTTCATTGTCTTCCAACTTGAATACAATTGTAGTATAATAATTTCTTAATATCCTGTCAGAAGAATTGAGTAGTTTTAAGCTACTGCTTGCCTAGCCTGCTAGGTATGAGAGAGGAATGGAGAAGCATTTTGGGTGCTGATGGGTTAGATATTAATTCTCGTCTGTTAGTGGAACTGGGAGAGTCCAGTCTTTGTCCTGTAAAAGTGAAGAGTAACTGTGTCATGAGCAAACCCAGGAAATGTGGGACAGTCAGTTCACCCAGCTGATTGATTAGTGTAACTAATTAGTTGCAATTGATTGTTCACTTAAGAAGCCATATTCCTGAATCTGTATTAGCATTAGCTGTTGAAGATTAATAAAGGTACTTTCATAAGCAGCACTGGCAGTGCTGGTTCCCCAAATGGCTGATTTCCTCTTCAAGATAAATTTTTACATTTTTACTCTGAGATAAATTTCTGTTTCAGAAATCAAGTTAAATATCTGTGTCTCTATTCAGTGTTTGCTTTCTAAACACCTTTTGGTAAATTACTTCTGTGATGACTATAAACCATGTCTGGAGGTTCTCCTTGATAGCATAAGCTGTCTTTTTCAAATATTTTTAAGATGTGACTTTTATCATCTCATGCTTCTTAGAGGCATTCACAGAGTTTTGCTGGTTTCAGGTGGAGGCTGCTGCTGTACTTGTATGTTAAGTGAGTTGCAAAAGCAGCAGGTTATATGGTCAGTGTGACAGGAGCATTTAATTTATTTTGGTATTGTTTGGCCACATAATGTGGTTTGGAATTCAGTGCTTTCAGCATGGCAAAAGTACCAGCAAATTCAGAACCAGTAGCCCAAAGGATACTGAAAAGTTTTCTAAAAAGGAGGTGTTGAAAGGGGACAAAGTCAAGTAATAAAATCAGTATCAGTTTTTATTTAAATAAAATGCAGTAGGACGGTAAATTGTTCTAATCTTTTTAGTGTAGAGATAAATTACCTTCAGCTTTTTTTCAGAACCTGTGGCCCTGACTGCTTCTATTTAAGGTGTTACTATTATTTATAATAATATATGTAGTTATTATAATATACATGAGGATATGTATATGTATAATAATAATAATACTCTCTCTATATATATATATATACACAAAAACATATATTGAAATACGATATTTTGAAGAGATTCTGAATGTTAGGATCACTTTGCCCAGCCTTAAGGCTCAGCAGAGTATGAGAAGACAGCTATTACACAGATTTTAGAAACAAGTTCTAGAGAGGTCAAATCCTCTGTAATACTTTTTTTCCCTGGTAAATAAGAAAAGCAATAGAGTGGCAGATGGTTGCATGACTTCCTTCAGAAATAATTACTGTAAAAATTATGCCTTCTGAGAAGGCTGGCGAGTCACAATGGCAGTTTTACATTTTGACTATAGGAACATACAGTGGATACAGAAAGATTGAATTGTTCTGGGCATGCCTTTGACAGCAGAAGTAGATGAACTGTTACTTTACCTCAAGAACTGAATTACCGAAACATGCTCTGTGTATCAGAATTATCCTTGTGATCTAAATGTTTAGAGACCTTTCTGCTTTTCCTCTTCTACTGTTTACAAGGAAAGTGAATTAAAAATCACCTTGAAAACACTGAATTTAAGGTACTGACTAAACAAAACTGGGAATGAGGGTTGTAACTTTATAGTAGTCAGTAAAATTGTCGGCCACTCATTAACCACAGTATTGATTAGAGAAGAATAAGGCCTTCCAAATATCTTGTATTCTGAACGGGAAATATTTTGAGTGGATTCATATATCTGAACACATCACTAGGTTTCTTTTTTAATCCTGAGAAAATTACAGAAAGAACCACTAGGGATGCATTGAAAATTTTTCATTTAACTTTTCAATCTTAGAATTTCCTCTACATGCTTAAGAAAAGAAGCTGTATTTTCTATGATAAACTGCAGTAAAGCTAGTATTTTTAAACTATTATTTCTATTTTCAAACCTGTCTTAAATTCCAAATATGAACTTCCAGCTCTTGGAATATTATTCCCTCCTTGTCTTTCTCTCTACTCTTTTCTCCAAAAGAAAGGTGTGCATATTTTGAGTTGGTGCAGAGCTGCTTTCATTTTAATCCCTGGAGCCCTGTTTATCCTACAAAGCTAAAACCTTTTTCTTCTCTGATGTGTATGTCAGTCTCAGCGAGCTGAAATTGCTCTGTAGCTATGAACTCGGAATTTTACATTTTACTGAAGGAGGTTCTTCAATAGTTGCTGAGTCACATTCTAAAATACTTCAGGAAACAATTTCTGATTTTATCTTTTGTTTTGAAAAAAAAACATAATCCTGGATGGTAGGCAGCAATGAAATATAAAAGGCTGGAAGACTGTGGAGTAAGCATACGTCTCAGAGGTAAGGAGGACATGGCTTAAGTGTTCATACCAAAAGGACTTGCCTTTCCAAATTAAGAGATTGTGAAAACTTCTGGTTTGCTATTTAATGTCAGGAGGTTCCTGGCTGTCATAATATCTATTTTTATTAGAGATGCGACCAAAATAGTTCATTAAAGAAAGAAAAAAAAGTGGCAGGTCTGACGTGATGTACCTGATTAATTCAAGGTTATACTTAAAGCATAACTTGCACAAATTGTACTTTTGCAGAAATTTTAGTTTTAGTGATGAGCTAGAGGAGTATTTGACTGATTTGAATTACCTGTTGGCATAACACCCTTATGCAGGGTTTTATTTCATTTCAGTAAAATATTTCAGCATATGCTATTAAGAGTTAGAGGACACAAAACAATAGCTGCTGGCTTCAGTAGGTTGGATTGATGGGTGTGTTTTTCACTGCATACAGTCAGGTGATTTTCTCACTGAAGTGTAAAATACTTCTGCATTCTTGTTTAGAGACAGAGAGGAAACATTTGACATCTGAGAATTGCAGACCTTTACATAACATGTAACATGCTTGGCAGGGAAAGCAAGAATACTGGAAAAATATTTCACACTCTTAATAGGATGTCTGGCTCTGTAGACTCATTCAAGCCATGGAAGTTGCTTTCAGAATGCTTTTGTTCTGATTGAAAGCTGCCAGTGTTAAATGTATGCACTTTCCACACCTTGATATTTCCTGTTGCAAATGATACAGATGAGTCAAAGGCAGGACTTTGTGCTGCTGGGAGCACAGTGACAGCATTTTGCTCCGGAATAGACTGGGACCCCAGAATTGAGCAGCTCAGGATCCGGGTATTACGTGGTGTGTTGTATTTTTACAGGTGCCTCTGATTAATGAACTTGAATCTGCAATGCACCAGCTGTACAAACAGCGAGCTTCCCGCCTTGTCCAAAGACGACAAGATGATATTAAAGATGAATCTTCGGAGTTTTCAAGCCATTCAAGTCAGTCCATCTTGAAGGTTTTTATTATTCATTAAACAACCTTGTTTACTTAATATGACTTAATTGAAATGTAAATGTTTAATGTATGACTGTCCTATTAAAGTTTATTCTTACTCTTGGATGAGTAGAAGCAAGTTTAGATGAAAGTTCTCTAATCTGTTTTGTTTTAAACTTGAAACCACTGTAACTCTGACTTCATCTCCTCTTTCTGTTTCTCTTAACTATATTTTCTCCTTCCTAGCACTAAAAATGTGTGCATGGTGGCTGTGAGAGCAGTGGTAGCATGTGACTCCCCATTTTCTTATATCAGGACTTTAAAAAAAATTATTTTAACCTTCTTGAATCTATAAATGTCATTTAACATGTACAGTTAACTGTATAAAGCCACAAAGCACCGGGCTAGACTTCTATCTAATGTTCTGTTTTGTAGCCAGTATAAGCATTTGATTTCAGACACTTAACTGGTAAATTAAAGACCTGGAAGGCTAAGCAGACTAATACAGTGACCTTGTATGAAATACAGCTTAAGAATAGCCAGTTAAAATGCCTGCTTACTGTAAATTTGTGGATGGGGGATTCTCACTAAGGAGGTTTCTTAGGGTGATTTCAGTATGTAAAACTCTACAAAAGCATAAATGTTAATTTGGATGGAAATACATGTTTCTTGGATGAGGTTTTATTCAGCGGATTAAATCATTGGATGAAATATCCTATTAATAGGAGTCTTCTTTATGCTTCAGAGAGCTTCCCATTTTTAAAAATGGCTTTCTGTCCTGTTGTTGATTTAAAATTCTATAATCAATGCCATTTCCCTGTTCTACTACAGTTGTCAGAGATGAAATCTTGTTAGTACCATTAGCTAGAATTTACCAAGATGATGAAATGTTAGGATGTCAGAGTTGGTCATTCCTTTATAGAGTGGTTAGCATACATATTCTTTTTAGGACTATTATGTGGAGTTCCAGGCATTACATGGCCTTGCAGTTTTATCATGAAAATGCTGTTTTGAGAACTAGAAACCTATTTTCTAAAAGAAGCTTAGAATGGATTTTTTTTATGATGGTGTTTAATAATAGGATGGGAATAGTTGTCATTGCTGAGGTTGGGTTTTACAGAGAGATCTTATTTAGTATCTGGAAGTTTGGATAAGGCTCTTAGTAGTTCAGGTATTGAATTGGAATACTGACATAGATTGGCATTAATACTTTAAACAATGAATTTGTAAATAGATTTTTGTCAGAACATGTAAATTTATTCCTGAAGTTTGGATAGGGTGTTGTTTAAATGGTAATGTTTATACTTTAATGGGTGGACTTGAGCAGTGGTTAGCATTCAGTCTACTGTTTAAAATTTACCTGGAAAGGAGGAACTGGAAACACTCCTGCCTGCTCTCTGCTGTTCTAGCTGTGTTGTTGTCTATAGCCAGGAACATAGATAAGCAGAGCTTGAAAAAATGAGGGAAGATGGTTTATCTTTCTGTAGATTTTCATGTGTTTTAAACTTTAGGTAATCTAAAGCATATGAACTTAAAAACACTGTGACTAGAACTCTGCAATAACATCTATTCTTGCCTCAGTCACTCTTGTGTGCCCTTTTTTTTTTTTTTGCTAGTTTTCTTCTTAAAAATTATGTGGTGATTGTGTTTATGTAAGGAGCATTTTTTTCTTGGACATTTAATTTAAGCTATTTCTGTTAAAACTGTTGACCTCTGTGTAGTTCGGCACTGTTGTGAGAGGGATAAGAGTGAAGTACAGTGAAAACTACTTGGCATTTAAGTGGAAATTTTTCCAAAGTCCACTGCTTTCTGTTTTAACCTCTACACATCGTGAATTCAGGCTTCTGGGGGGCATTGTGGGTTTTTTTTTCTTTTTTGATACTTCGACTTTCTATTTCAAATTACACTTAGTTTAAAAGTGGGTAAAAGGCTCTTATGAAACTGCCTACAGCACATTTATTGAATAATAAATAAGTATTTTAATTTTCATTGATGTAATTTTACAGATAAAGCACTGATGGCTCCAAATCTTGATTCTTTTGGGCGAGACAGAGTGATCTATCAAGAGCAAGTCAAGCGTCGGACTGCAGAAAGAGAGGCTAGAAGGTAGAGAATGAGATTTCTTTTCTCCTCTAGGAGTCTTTGCCTGCCTGCAGGATATAACTGTGTGATGTGCTACGATGAGTGGCAATGTTTGCTTCTTCCTTGCAAAGGGAAGAAAACACTTCAGCTGCTATGCTGGGCAGGGGTATTATTATATATGCCAGCTTATTATGCAAATATACAAAACATTCCATGATACTGATTTAAAATTACTAAAAGAAAGTGTAGTAAATAAATTCCATATCCATATGGTCTCTGCTGGTTTTGTTTCTTTCCATTGTTTGAGGCAGCAACATAGTGGAATGCTTGAGGTTGTGGTGTAGTAGAAGTTCTTTTCAGCTTGGCTTCCCTGGAACTAAAAGGACAAGCCTAAGTGGGCATATGCATTGTATAGGTGGGGAAAACAGCTGGTTTCTCTTGCTTCACTATAGCTGGTTCACACTGCTGCTCCTTTCAGAGCTCGCCGCAGACAAGCCAGAGAGCAAACTGGGAAGATGGCAGATCACCTTGAAGGCCTTTCCAGCGATGACGAGGAAACTTCAACAGATATCACAAACTTCAACTTGGAGAGAGGTTAGAAAAGCTGCCCAAGCTTTATCACAGAGTCACAGCATGGGCTGGGTTGGAAGGGACCTTAAATCCCAGCCAGTTCCACTCCCCTGCCATGGGCAGAAACACCTTTTACTAGTTGAGGTTGCTGCAAGCCCCATCCAAGCCGCCCTTGAACACTTCCAGGCATGGAGCAGTCAGTCACAGCTTCTCTGGTCATATGCTTGGGCCTTACCACCCTTACAGGGGAAGAAATTTTTCCCAGTATCCTGTCTAACCCTGCCCTTTGTCAGTGGGAAGCCACTCTCCCTTGTCCTGTCACTCCAGGCCCTTGTAAATAATCCCTCTCCATCCTGCAGACTCCCTTCAGGTACTCTAAGGCCACAGTGAAGTTACTCTGAAGCCTATTCTCCAGACTGAACAATCCCAATCCTCTTATGGAACAACATACCAAATACTTGGTATCCAGTTGCAGCCCTGTTTATATATTTCACCACATTTTGGAAGGACTTTAGGAATTTTTGATTTCTGGGTCATCAATGTGACCAGAATAGTCTCTATCACCAACCTGTTGTGTGTCTTGCAGCTGACTGAATAAACCTATCCTTAGTGAGGTTTTTTTTATTTAATTCTAATATGCTTTTGCAGGCAGTAAGCTTTTGGACTGTCAGTAAGTCTTCCAATTTGTAAAATATAGTTTATCATTATTGAAATACGTGTTTGTCTTACTTGGGAAATTCTGAAAACCTCAGTGCTTTGGAAGTCTTTTTTTTGGTTCATGGCAAGTATTTAGTGGAGTTGTGAATAAGCTTCTAGAAATGCAATGACAGAAGTTTGGTATAGTCTTGTTGCAGCCTGGCAAAGTTTGCAAATGACAGAAATCAATGTTGTATGCAAACACTGCAGAAAAATCTTGTGATACAATTAGCATTTGCTCTGATTAAAAGAGAATCAAGTTAGAAGAAGTGAAGAGGGAGGAGACCAGGATTGCATACATAGAATTACTTGTGTTGCACTGAGGAGAGATTGAATGGTTTTGGTCTCTCCAAGTAGAACAATATCAGCTTTTCACATATGATATCTGGGGACCATGAAATTAAGTGATAGGTTGGGAAAGAATTTATTTCCCACAGAGGAAGTAATAAATAGCAAAGTCATTGATGTAGGTGGTTGTGGAGACCCGAAGTATGAATGTATTAGAAAAGCAATTAGATGAACTGTCTAGCTGTTGGGTCCTTTGGAGGTGCAGACAGTTTCCACACCTTTAGTTGCTGGCTAATTTGCTGCAATTTTATGATTGCATTGATTTTCTGTGTACAGGGAGGGGTCTTGGATAAACAGAACAGCTGTTCAGGGTTGTTAGGTGCTGTAATGAACTTTGTTAAATTAAATTATCTAGATTCAATGGGGCTGAATTGCACTTGGTAGCTTGGCAATTTATATGTGCAAAAGCATTTTGTAGAAATTTCTTCAGTTTCTGAATAGGCAGAAAGAATGTTTGTAAAGCTTTTTTACTATTGTTTGCAGGTCTCATGTTAGTCCAGAAACAGCAGTGGAACAGAGGAGTGAACTTTGGGTCTAATAACTTTATATATAGTGTTTTTTCTTAATCACAGTATGAAAAGTGTGGTTATATGTTTATGGGAGTTAGCTTATGCCAGTGAGCATCAAAGCAGGTCTTGAAAGAGGCATTACAGGGAGTAGGTGATTAACTTTTTGTTCCTTTTCTCCCCTGCTAGATCGTATATTGAAAGAATCCAGCAAAGTTTTCGAAGATGTTTTGGAAAGTTTTTACTCGATTGATTGCATTAAGTCACAGTTTGAAGCTTGGCGCTCCAAGTACTTTGCTTCTTATAAGGATGCTTATATTGGCCTGTGTTTACCAAAGCTGTTTAACCCTTTAATCAGACTTCAGCTGCTTACCTGGACTCCTTTGGAGGTAAGCTCTTCTGCAAGCAGCTTCTGTCTTAGCTGCTACAGGGTGGTTCTTTCACACTTGAGCAGAGCAAAGTAAATTGCACGTTTGATGTGTGCTTCTTCTAAAAGTGTGTTCTAGGGATGAAGTTTCAAATGGGCACCTGTCTTGGCAAAGTTTTTCAGGGGAGTGCCTGGACTAGTTGATCCTTCCCAGCAAGCCAGAGTTAAATTTTATTACATTGCCAGATCCTTCTCAGGAAGTGGTGTAGACCAAAAAATCTGCTACTGCCCAAGGTAGTGGGTTGGAACTAGGTGATCGTTAAGGTCCCTTCCAACAAACCATTGTATGGTTCTGTGCAAATACATTTAGTCTTTAAAATACTTCAGAGAAAATTGTGCCTCTAGATAACGCTGTTTCATCAGAAGTGGAACTAAGAAGTTTGTTCTTACGTGGAATTACAACCTGTGTTTCTAGGTTATGTATCTGTCTCTCACCTACACCTCCATGCCCTGTAGAATTCTGGCTGGCAATTTCCAAGTCTTTCTCATAGTGCTCACTGCCCAGTTATTATGTAGGGAACATGGGAGAAGCAGGACAGCACTGTGGCAGCCCAGTATCCCTGGCACACATTTGTTGTCCAGCCTGGATATGTATTTCAGGAGATGCCACCAGGACAAACAGTTCATGTAGCTTTTGACTCCCTCTCTGTTCCTCCTTTGTTCTTTTTAGAAGTGTTTTTTTTTTTTCCCTTAACCTACCAAGAGAATATCTGCAGAAGGGGTTTAGTTATCACCTCTTCTCCAAGTGCAGAGGAGGGGGAGGCATGACTTCTCTCTGCAGGGGAAGTTCAGAGTGTTAATAATAATTAATATAATAATTTAAATAATGTTGTAATATTGAATAGTTTTATTAATTTGATGTCTGACTTCATTAATCAAGCAAGGAAAAATCTAAGAAAGATTCCATAATTAAATTTAAAACATTTTTTTGTGCGTTCTCTCTTCCCCCATGCTATTTTTCTGAGTTTTCAGGTTGACAAAACAAAGCTGATGTTAATTGGAGACATGGTAGAGAATTATTATAAAGTCTAACTGTATTCACTACTCTCTGTTACTGGTCCTGGTAAGCATTTTGTTGAGGTAGAAAAATGACAAGGTGCTCATAAAAAGGGGTTTGAAATCTAGAAGGCATAATTTTAAAACGCAGCACAGCTGAGCTGTACTTCCGACTTGTACTCTAATCTGTAGGCTTTTGTTTGGTTTAGGTGTAAGTAGGAGTTAAAATCTGTGGGGCAACAACTGCTAAAAAATCAGTCTTGCTTCAGAAATTTTCTCTTTTCGTTACATCTAGTGGCTCTGCTGGTAGAATGAATTGGTTAATTTGCCAGAGTGTTTTTAAGCTGTTTTTGTATCATACTTGCACGCATAATACTTTTTCTATGTGTTGACTTCAAATCTTTGTTTAGGAATCTAACCCCAGTTCTTTTTTTTTAGGGCAAGTGTCGAGATTTTGAAACAATGTTGTGGTTTGAGTCATTGCTGTTTTATGGCTGTGAAGAGCAGGAGCAGGTGAAGGATGATGCTGATATTTCACTGCTGCCTACCATTGTAGAGAGAGTTGTTCTCCCTAAATTAACAGGTATAGGCTTGAAAAATGACAGGGAGGGGGTTGTGGAGTCTGGTGCTTGTTTGTGCTTTCAGATTTTACTGTTTTGTAAACAGTTGCATGACTTTGAGTATATAATACTTTATGTGAGTATATAATACTGTATTTGTACAATAATTACTGTATTTGAATATATGTAAAGTGGACTAATTCTTTAATCTCTTACAGTAATTTCTGAAAATATCTGGGATCCCTTTTCTACCACACAGACATCAAGAATGGTAGCAATTGTACAGAAACTAATAGATGGATATCCCTCAGTGGTGAATGCAGAAAACAAAAATACACAAGTAAGTTGTTGGATTTTTTTCTTAAATATGTTGTATAAGTTAAGGAATTTGAATACATTTTTAATACCTTATATTGGGAAATACAGCAAGAAAAATAATTTTAAAATTATTTGGTGCTCTGCAGCCTTATTGTGGGGAGTAAAGTTTGGTGATAAATTAAAAGAAGAAACCCAGTGAAGCCTCCTCAAAATAGTAGAGATAAAGATACACCAGATGAAGTAAGACTTCCTGGTCTCCAGTTTTGCTGTAAGGGTTGACTACAAATACTTGGACTTTTCTTTTTTAGATCTTTGCAGCCTTTTCAAATGTATTGTCTGGAAACTGGGTTGTTTTATTTGCCTTCTGTGAATGCAGGAAGTGGTAATAAGAGTTTGAGTTGTGATTGAAAGTGTCAAATTTCTGCTTTGTTAATTATTACAAGCTTCTTTAAGACTATTTATTTGTGTGCTCAAATATGTATGTGTGTTTACTGTTATGGTCACAAGTGTTCTTTGTTACTTTAAAAATCAGTTTCTGAGTGTTTAACTTCTAAACAGTGCATTGGACATTTAAAAAAAAATTACCTGTTTCAGATGCTTTTAAAGGCCTTGTTGCTAAGAATGAGGAGAACACTAGATGATGATGTATTCATGCCCTTGTATCCAAAAAAGTAAGTTTACTTTCCACTATGGTGTTAGACTTTTCTTAGCAAGTCACTCTGTTCTGCCCATAGTTAAGAGGGGTTTTTCCCAGTGTGGTTCAGTGCCTGGGTTCAGGAGATCTTTTCTCATCCTTCTGGGAGCATTTAGCAGAGACAAGAAGGATGAAAGGGAGTATTTGTGGAAATGAACTGTGTCTTGGAAGGAAAAAGCCAGCAAATTCAAGAGAGAGGTGTGGTCTTGGTTGCTCATTAAAGAACTGTCTTACTTTCCAGCATCTTAGAAAACAAGAACTCTGGTCCATATTTGTTTTTCCAACGTCAGTTTTGGTCCTCTGTTAAGGTAAGTCAGTAAATATGTCTGGTAAATCTTTGGTCTAAGACAGTGTAGCAATAAAATCCTCCTCAAATTTGTGGAAAACAGTAGATGGAAACTGCTTCAACTTCACTTGCAAAAACTCCAACTCCGGATTCTTAGTCTTTGATAGTGCACTGTGCCCTCTTCATGGTGTGTCCAGTCACCAGTGGTGTCCCCCAGGGCTCACTTTTGTGCCCAGTCCTGTTTTATATCCTTAGTGATGATCTGGATGAGGGGATCAAGTGCACCCTCAGTAAATTTGTGGACTACACCAAGTTGGGTGGGAGTGTTGATCTGCTGGAGGGCAGGAAGGCTCTGCAGAGGGACCTGGATTGATGAGGGTCAGCAAGGCGAAGTGCTGGGTCCCTACTTTGTCCACAGTAACCCCAGAACTGGGGCTGGAGTGGCTGGAAAGCTGCTGGGCAGTTGGGAAAGAGGAGGTGGGGAAGGGGGGAGACAGGACAGGGACCCCTTATCGCTGCCTGAATGTGGAGTGTGGTCAAGGAGGTGTGGCTCTGCTCACAGGCAGCAACAGGATGAGGGGAAATGTCCTCCAGCTCTGCCAGGAGAGCTTCAGGATGGACATGGAGAAGAATTTTGTCACAGAAAGGATAATTAACCGTGGGGATGGACTACCTGGCAAGGTGGTGGTGTCACATCCCTGGAGGTGTT
Source organism: Taeniopygia guttata (assembly GCF_048771995.1). Classification (NCBI taxonomy): domain Eukaryota; kingdom Metazoa; phylum Chordata; class Aves; order Passeriformes; family Estrildidae; genus Taeniopygia; species Taeniopygia guttata. The sequence continues at coordinate 4,390,146 of NC_133024.1, read as the reverse complement.
TTTGAAGATGGACATGGCACTCCATATTCTGGTCAGGTTGATGAGGTGATATTTGGTCTAAGAGTGGACTTCATCTCAGAGGTCTTTTCCAACCTAATTGGTTTGGTAGTTGAAAAGGTTGTCAAGAGGAAGCACCATCATTTCAACTCGAATGTTACGAGGTCACTTAGCTTACTCACCCCAGGTTTATATCCTTGTGCTTGTCAGAATAAAATATACTACTTTTGGGGGATGTAGGAGCTCAAAGCTGTGGCTGTCATAGTTTATTTCCAGTAAAAGACTGTGAAAAAAAATTAACTCCCAGCTAAACAGAAAGTAGAGACTGATGTTGATTGAAAAACTGCTCTCCATGATCACATAAACAGAACTCTTCTCTGGAATTTTCTGTTCAAATGGCAGCAGCAAGGGAGACTGTATTCTGAATAGGTTTGCAAAACATTTAAAATATTTTAAAACGTTTCTGATGAACTCTCTGATTTCAGTACATTTTGGAATAGTTATTTTCCCTGTGTTGTATTTTTAGTTATTGGGAAACTTTCTCCAGTGGTATGGAATCCTTTCAAACAAAACTCTACAGGAGCTGTCCATAGATGGGTTGCTAAATAGATACATTCTTATGGCTTTTCAAAACTCAGAGTATGGAGAGGACAGCATTAAGAAAGCTCAAAGTGTAAGTAAAATCAAGCAATGTTTAAAGTAATGGATTTAAACTGAAAGGAATATGTAGTTAGAACTTGATGTTGCCTATGAAATCTTGGCTTTGATAACTCAAAAGCTTGTGAAAAATAGATTTTTTTTTTTTTGGTAGTATACAGACTAAAGAAAGATCCTTCTCTGGCTCATACCATGGATTAGGTATACTGTGGGTTTCAGTGCTTTACTGCTTGGATTTTGGTGTGGGTTTTTTTGGTAGTTTTCTAATTTTTTCACTCAGTTGGGCCTTATCCCTGCAGTCTTACTAGGCAGACTTCACAAGTTATACATGTTACCTAGCTTTTAAAAATTTTGTTACGTTGTGTTTAACTTCCTTTTTCCCGTTTTTCATAGGTAATTGCTTGCTTCCCTAAGCAGTGGTTCACTAATCTAACGGGAGACAAGACTATTTCTCAGCTAGAAAACTTCTGTAGATACCTTGTTCACCTGGCTGATACAATTTACAGAAACAGCATCGGTTGCTCTGATGTAGAGAAGAGAAATGCAAGGTAACTTACTTTGAGTGAAAGCAGTTGCAGTTCTTGTGATTTGATTTATTTTGCCAATGCACGCAAACATGGGTAACTCTCTACATCCTGCTGTGTATCTTTGGAAACTTCTTTGAATTCACACATTAGAAATGGATATTTTTAAGGTGTCTGAAAATAGCAACTGCTGGAAATACTTGAAAGCTGATAATATATTTTGGACTACTGCTTAGTGTCCTGGATTCTTTATAAAAAGCAGGGAGAAGCACTTTTTGTATGAGCAGATATAAAATCAGGACAAGGGGGAGTGGCTTTAAACCTGAAGGAGGAGATATTTGTGTTAGACATTGGGAAGGAATCTTGGCTGTGAAGGTGGTGAGGCCCTGGCACATGTTGCCCAGGGAAGCTTCTTGTCCCTACAAATGCTCAGTGCCAGGTTGGATGGAGCTCTAAGCAACCTGGTCTGCTGGAATGTGTCCCTGTCCATGGCAGAGAGTTGGACTGTGATGAGATTTAAAGATACCATCCAACCCAAAACATTCTATGATTCTGCCAAATTTTGTGGCTGCCATGTCTGGACTGTTTCACCTTGTGAGCCTGTTGCTGGATCCTGCATAGTGGCTTCTAAATTGCAAACTGTCTTTTGTATACAGTTCAAAAGTTCTTTACTATTTATACAACCAACTAGATGAACCTGTTTCACCTGAGATCCAAGAATAATTTTACTTGAATCCAATGATCAGCTTAATTAGCAGCTTGCATTAGACACATTCCTGCTGGCCAAGTAAGCTGACATGCAATGGGAGCAGCAACAGCACAGGAATGAACAGTCTTCCAGTCTTGGTACAGTCCTGTGTTTCAGTGTAACAGTTTGGGATTGAAGTTTATTTAAGTTTTTGAACTCTCTTGTTTGCTGGTATGTTTCTAAATTTGAAAGAGCCGTCTTCACCAGGTGAAACGATAACTTGGTAGAAATTTTTATTGGAAGAGAAACTTCCAATTATCCTGTTTTCATAGCAGGTTCTAATTTGATTTCTATCTTCTGTCTTGCTTTTTCCCAGCATTTAACAAATCTGTTGTCATTACTCATTAAGCAAGTATAATAAATCTGCAACAGGAATATGAAATATATGGCTCCACAATGCAGTCATCTGTTGGAAAATTAATCAATGTCATTGATTGTTCTGTTTCTATATTGTCTTCTGCTGCCTCTTTTTTAGGGAGCATATCAAGCAGATTGTGAAGCTTCTAGCAAGTATCCGAGCTCTGGATCATGCTGTTACTGTTGCAAATGATCACAACGTAAAAGAGTTCAAGATTCTAATAGAAGGAAAATAGACTTTTCCCACCATCCATTTTGAGCTTTAAAACCATTCCTGATGTGTAATTTATGTACATATGTAAAGTTTCTTAAACTGTAAAGTATTGATCTTTGTTTTAATACAAAGTGCATTCTTATATACATCCTTAAAAATAAAAATCATTGACTTCACTGAAAACAAAAATGGAATCCCAAGGTTGTCATCTTTCCTGAAACAAGATTTTTCCTCAAATTTCTCAAAATCTTGTTCACAAAAATACTTTGTGCCCATAATCAGTGGTCATCTACACCTGTTAATTGTTCCATGGTTAACTGGAATGTGTATAATAGATTCTGTGTAATACAATGATGCATATATTTATACCACCATGTTGCTTTCACACTGGATATAGAGATGTTGTACTGTCACAGTAAGCTTTTCATTTGCTAAAAATAGTTATTTTGAAAATAAAATGATCGTATTATTGGTCAAAAGGGCTGGTAAAACATTCAAATATGTGAAAAGTCACGAGTTGAAGAATAGGGGCACATTGAAGTGGAGCCTGACCTTTAAAAGGCAGCTGTGCACTCCAAGTGGAGTAACTAAAAAGTGATTTGCATCCAGAATATGGAAGTCTTGCCACTGTCCTTCAAAAGGAAGATCTGGATAACGGGTGAAGTATTTTTTTTTATATACAGGCAGACACTGGGAATTTGTGATTATTGTGCATGTGTAGATGGTGGCAGTTCTTTCATTTTGTAGGACTAATGGTTTACCTCTGAATTCTGGACCCTCCTTCCTTTTCTAAAGTGCTTAAGTTGTGTCAGGATTGGGGTGGGGAGGTGTTGGGTTTGGTTTTTTGTTTGTTTGATTTGTTTTTTTGGTTTTGTTTTGTAATGTCATTCATGGAACCTGTTTCTTCAGGTTAGCGTGGCTGAAGATATGGAGCAAAATTAAGGTATTTTGAAACCTTTGAAGTATTTACATAGTGGATATTAAAATGTTACACTTTCCACTGTTAGGAAAATGAATCCACAAACATCAGAGGTTTATGTCCAAAAAGGAGACAGAGGAGTCCTGAGAGCACTAGTGACTTGATCTTGGGGTCCAAGGCAGGTGGAGAGCTGTAATAGCCTTAGATTAACAGCTATTCTCCATGTGTGCCCAGCTTTTTTTTTTTAGGGGAGCTATAGCAATTAATCTGCATTCTGAATAATATTTATGCTTACTGCATGTGATATAATTTGGTATATTAAACACATACCATTTGTAACATGGACACTTCCTTGGGACACTGGATAGTTATTTTTTTGAACAGTTGGGATTGATGGAGCACGCTCAGAAATACCTGCTTTTAAAAATTGCTTCAATAAACTCATATGTCAAGGTGTTCTTGCAGTACAACTTGGTAAGCTTCGTTCCTTTAGGAAGAGAGTGAAGGAAATTTTGTGAGTACTGGTTCTGGTTGAATATTCCAATATGTCAGAAAAAAATCTTTCAAAGCTTAATTTCTTGAGTGAACGCAACAGGATTAACAGTGGAATTCACATACCTACATAAATCATAATTTAGATATTTGAAATAGTATTGCAGTTGTAGTTGCATGATTTAATAGTGTCAGATTTGATCTTTCTCTGCTAAAAGTGTTACTGATTTCAGTATCTTGAAGAGGACCTGGAGGGAGCCTGTAAGAGCTGGAGAGGGTCATTGGACAAGGGCTGGGAGTGACGGGTAAGTGTCAGTTGGAGCTGAGGGAGCAGTCACAGTTCCCTTTTTACATGATACTGGTGATGTTACTGGTTTTTTCTCTCAGCTTTTTTCTAGGAAATTGGTCCTTTCTCAACCCATGTTTTTACCTTTTGTGCCCCCCAATCTCCCGCCTTGGGGAGGGGGAGAAGTGAGTGAGTGGTTTATAGTTTAGAGTGGTTTCAGTGGGAGCAGTAAGTCTGGAAGTACCATTCCTACACCGAGACAGCCTTACTTGGGTCCCAGTGTGAGGCACAATGAGGGCACAACCCACAAAAGAGTGGGTTGGAAACAAATGTGTTGGAGCAATCCTTGGACATATTCCATTTTTGAGATTAATCTGAAATTTCCAAAGTGGGGTCCAGGAACTGAGTGACAGTACCATTCCTTAGGAAATACAGAACATAATGCCAGTGTTGCTGCTGCAGATCACAAGCTTCCAAAAGAAGGTAAAGGCCAGCAAGAACTTTCTGTCCTAAAACGTTTTTTGTGTAAGCAACCCTTGGATGTATTCAAAATTGCAGGAGGTGTCCTGAAAGAAAACAACAGTTCTTTTACATGGGAAGGAAAGTGCCTAGACCATGAATATAACTTACCCATGGGAGGTAAAGACCAGCAACACTTCTTCCCTTTGCAACTTAGATCCATTTGTCAGAGCTAGTGTCCTGAATGTGAAGCCCTACTTAGTTTTGAATATTGAATTTAAATTTTGTATATGCCCTCCAAAAAGTGAATGGTAATATCTTTCCTTGTGAAGGAAAGCATGCGGCCCCAGTGGTGGTTGAAGTCACCAGGCTGCTCAAGAGACCTGAAAGTCAGTAACAGTTTGTTCTCATGGGGCCTCTTGTGTAGCCTCAATTTTGGAACCTATTAAGATTTGAAGGTTGTATTTCAGTTTTGGATGTGGGCTCCAGAAAGTGGATGAGACTGCCTTTCCTTGGGCAGAAAAGCACTAAGCCACAGTGTTGTTGGAGCAGATGACAGTCTGCCAAGGAGAGAGATGGACCAGTATCAGCTTTGTGTTCTGGCATCTTCTGTTTGGGAGCAATCCTTGGATGTCGTTAATGATGGTGCTCAGATTGAAATTTTGGAGGAAGTATTCTGAAATTTATGGCAGCACCATTTAACTTTGCAAGGAAACTTTGCTTAGTGCCCATGGTGGTGGTGCAGATGAGAGGCTGCCCAGGAGAGGTAAAGGCCAGCACAAGCTTTCTGTCCTGGCACCTTTTGTTTGGGCTCAAAGCCCAGACTGATTCTTTTCTGGAGGTGGTAAAGAAATAGGGGATGTTGTCATCTGAAGACTATGAGAGTAAATAATATATTTTGATGTATCTGATTTGCTGTCCTTGATCTTGCAGGACAAAGACAAATTTCTATCAACACTGAGACTATCATGCATTCCTTCCCAAAGAAAAGTAGTGACACCCTATTTCAGAATCCCACCTCTGGAATTTGCTACCGAGCTCCAAAATTGAGTATGTTCAAGATTGCTCCCACACAAAGGTTTCCAAGAAAGTAAAATATTCCTAGCTGTTAACTCCCCATGGCCTCTTATCTGTACCACTAATAATGGGGCTAGGTGCTTTCCTTCCCAAGGAAAGGCACTGCCATCCTCTCCTAGGAGCCCACCACACATCATGATATTTTCTCCCTCACTTGCAATGACAGCACGTGTAAGAAAGTTTAATGGAGGAGATTAATCTGCCTTCTGCAAACCTACAAACTCAGAGCTGCATGGTACTACATGGAAACGTGAAGAGCTCACAAAGGGAGTCACAAAATCTTACTTTTTGAGGTAACACAGACAGTTCCCAGTTTTGTCCTTGATGCACTGCTAGAGATGGATGGTGAGAGCTGTACATACCCTCTGATGGCAACTCTAAGGGCATACAAGCCTCAATACTTTATTTAAAAGTCTATTGCTCTGAACTTGCACACCTGGCTATACTACACAATTCATCTCAGCCTGGGATGTAGCAGAAGGGAAACAGCTAAAGGACAAAGCCTGCAAAAGAACATCCCCACACACAGTTCTGTTGTTGCCCATTAGTCTGAGATTTCCAACCATTTAAGAGTCCAAATTTCTGTGTAAGAATTTGAAGTCTTGTAAGTCCACCACAAAGCTGAAATAGATTTTATAACTGGAAAGACCATGACAAATTCTGGTATTCTGTATAGCACAAAGCACAGAATCTCATTCAGTCCTTCATCCACTATTTTGATTTGCATGTAAGAGGTTTACTGTAATTCTTGTAGAGGGAGGAAAAAAAAAGGACATAAAAGCACAGAAATTGTCAGTGTTTTTAAAGTCCTTATAAAAGCCTGTGAAGGAATTCACAGGACAGATTTTCAACAAGAACAATGACAGGTCCACAGGCTTTTTGGGATAGATGCAGGTTAGCAAAGTTTCATGGTTTTATGGGTAAGCAGGACTGATTAACTTCAGAGATCAGAATAAGAGTTTGAAAACTACATGTACCTTTTATGACTCCTACATTCACACACCATGTGTGAAAAATGGACCAGCCCAACAGACAGCTCCCAGTGATATTCCCCAAACTCCCATGGTCTGCTCTTAATCCACTCTGGGGATTCTGTGACTCCTATTGTCTTATCCCTGAACCCAGCCCCTGGTTTTTAACCTTCTATTCGTTAAGAATAATAATTTCACACAGTTGCTAACTGATTATCCTGTATTCAAGTAAATATTTTAAATATGGGTAGTTATAATTACAGTGAGCAATTATGTAACAATACTAACCAACAGTGTTATAACATGTACCTTCACATGTTGATCCAATACATCGTTTTTCACTGCCACACAGAAGTATCTGACAATCCTGTATAAATGCACCCAGATGAGGCTCCAGCTGAAGGACTTCAGAGAATCCTGTATTAAAGCAAATCAAGTGTATTTTTAACAAGAGTCAAAGTAACACAAATGAAAACTCAGAACCAATAGAGGCTGTTCACTGAAAATCCTTCTTATTTCTTAGATCATTGCCTGAAAAAGTCCCAAATGTTGCCAGGCTGACATTAAATGTATCATCTGATTTATCACCAGTGGGCTGAGAAATAAAATTGCAATATGAATTACAACTTTTGAGTCTCTCTCATCACCAAATATTTCTTAACAAAATCATGCCAGTCCACCTGAAAGGTTGAGACTTATGGCCTTCAACAAGTTAATTAAGTTGAATATATACATATTCTGGGTGCTATTTGGATTACTGAGTCTTGTTTCTTCCCAAATCTCTCACATCCATCTCCTTCTCTTTCACAGTAAATATGAAATAGTAGATTATAAAAACTAGGAAACCTTGTTAAAGTATCATACTGAATTCTTACTAGACTATTAACATATACCAAGAAAGCCTTAAATGTTATTTCTCAAGTTAACAAGATATACTCAACTTACTTGTATTGCTGTATTATTCTCACTCAGTACTTGTTAACCATTTTTAGGGTTTTTATTTTAAATCTTGCCTCTCTTGGCTCTGTTGTTCATATGAAACAGCAGGTCTCCACATGGCAAATTTAATCTTCAGTATGTTGAGAAGAATATTAATGTATTTAAGAATATGCAATTAAAAAAGAAAATCAATAGAACAAAATACACCCTACTGAGGAAATATCATGAGTAATTTAGTAGATACCCAACTTTGGTACAATCGCCTCTCTGGATTATCAGATTTCACCTCTGTCTGAAGAATCCTAAATTGGTAGTTTGGGCCTATAAAATTTATAAACTATATAGAGACTACTTTGCTACCATTTTCAGAACTGTTGGAGCAGTACTACACAAATGAATAATGCACCAGTAGAGACTTTCACAGCAGAAAACTTATACAAAATAGAAAAGCCTTTGTAGAAAGGATAGTGGTTTTTATTGTAGACTTAGAAAATACTGAATTATGAAAAATACAAAATCAACTGTTGAAATTATCTGTTTATTTTACAATCTTTATGCCATCATACCCTTATGGCTTTAAGATAGTCTGTTCAAAGTATTTTAAAACATGCTTTAACAAAGTATTTTACAATTTCAAAACTGAGTATTTCTTTACTGGAAGAGAAAAAATAAAACCAAACTCCAAAAACATTTTCCTGAGAATTCTGTATCATAAAATTGTCATTCATTTGTAACACTTGCAAGTTGATGATATAGGCTTATAGAAGTCAACATGCAACTTGTAGGTCTGTGGTATTAAATAAATATTTAAAAAATTATTTAGATGCAGCTGGTCAGGCAAAAAACTACCCTCAAACTTCATCAAGTTCATATCAGGTTTAAAAACATGATGTTACTTTTATCATAGCTCAATGACTGCCATGATTCCTGCCCTGGAATCCCTCCACCATCAGCTGTATGGAATTCAGGCAGTGGCTGGACCCCAGACTGCAGCAGTGGAGCACAACTCTTTAGGGATATTCCAGTCTCACACTTGGTCATCACTGACCTTGTTTTCCAACATCTGCAGCCAAGTGTGTCAGGGCTTTGGGCCACTGGATAAGCTCCCAGCCAGCCATTCCCTACAAAGATGCTCCACCTCGTTATAATGAGGACTTACCCCAAGGAATTCTATTTCCAGCTATGTGCACTATTAGGACAGTGTTTTAATGCCACTGTCCACGTCATTTCAGAATATCACCAGCTTTAAAAATGATAGTAGTTATGAACAGTAGAGGTTTGGGCTGCTTTGAATTTTGTTTTTGATTGTTTCTTGTTGGTTTGCTTTTTAAATAAAATGGAAACATACGAGTTAATGCTTCCCAGGGTGGCAGTGTGGGAGGGAGACAGGATTAAATTAACTATGAATCTACAGAAACTGAAGAAAAAGCCCAGAGAGCTTCATAAAGTAATACATATACAGGATCACCATATCTCAATGATAGTAATTTAAAAGCATTTCAATCCAATTATCATGATGTCTGCTGTGTAGTATTTATTTCTGAATTTCAGTTACTGCAAGCATTGTGATTTATACAAGCTATACACCACTAGCATATTTTTCCCTTAAAAAAGTAATGATATATGACGAAAATCCAGGGATTCACTAGAGATTTCAATCAACTTTCAGTCCCATAGGTGAGGTAGTGTAGTTATTTGTGTTACATGCTGGTTATGAGAAGTCCTGTTGAAATCTGTTAATTTTTAAACTTTTGTTTTAAATAAGTGGCTTACTGTATTTATTAATGCTATGTTACCTATGGATGGTGGGGAGAGGAAAAAAAAGAGCCTTGCCCAGAACAAGTTTTGCCTTGCTGCAAGGTAAAACTGAAAAGCAGTATTTACAAGGGCCTTTGCTTAGTTGCTGCCTACTGTACATGCACACAAAGACACAAAGCTAATACACATTCTGAGGTAGGAAATGAAGAATTCCACTGGCTTGTACAAGATTCTTCATGTTTTGTAAACCAGCAAACCCAAAGTTTTCTGTGGTGAGGTTCAATACTTAGTTCTGGTGTGAGAATAGCATCTAAATAACAAAGCATCATTGGTATACAATATGCATCCACTGCTACGTAAAAATCTAGAAAATGGGGATTATTTTCCGTAGCTGAATTTCTCCTTCACAAAGTAATATAGGAAATATCTCCAGCTCATTTATTCAATAAACTTTTTATATATCTATGCTAATAGCACGAGCCATTGAAAATATACTACAGGTTTAGCCACAAAGTATCCTGAAGATTGATTCTGAAATAGAACTTTACTGGTCCCAGTGATCAGAGAACAAATATTTGTAACTTACTTTAGGCAGTTAGGCACTGAAAGAAAAAAATGTGGCGCCTGAATACCGTAAAAAAAAAAAGTCTGTCCTTAGACTTGCACAATACTTTGATCCTAATTTGCCACAAACAAGCAGTAAGCTTGAAGGTGCTAGGACAGGAAGTCACAATACAGCAGTGAGTTTGAATAAACCTATGGGATTCAGATGCCAGAGGATCCAATGCACACTCATCCAAGAACTGCACCAGTTTCAGAAGTCTGCCTTCCAGTGAGCTGTTATTCCTCCCATTAAATTTAGAGAAGAGAGCAGTATATGGCAGCACCTCTGCTGCTCCAGTTCTTTTAATTCTGTACTAGAATGACAAGACAAAAGCACTTTTCAATAAAAGCCTACTACTAATCAATTCTACTACTAGTAGTAGTAGCCTACAACGTTAATTCAGTAAAAGTCTTCCCTGGGATGGGGAGGGGAACAGCAGGAAGCAAGCAGCTATATCAGAATGCACTTTTCAAAATCTCCTCATCCTGTCATGTAACTTAGGCCAGCTACAAAATGAACATTTACAGAGCTATATATGCTTCTTAAGGTTTGTCTACCAGGAAAAAAAGAAGTCTTAGAAGAATTCCAGGTATAGAATCATTGTGCATAAACAGCTGTCAGGAGGCTTTCCTTAAAATGCAGAGTGGCATTAAGTACCGTGGCATAAATCAGAGCAGGCTGCTCTATACATGAACAAAACTTCCTCTCAAATAAGCACCTGTGTATGGAATTTGTACTTTATAACAGCTTTCCTAAACCCTCCTTGGCATCACCACACAGAAAAAACTCCAAGGCTGACACATACAAATAATGTTCTGGAACTACACAGAGCAAACCCAAAGCTTGCAAAGTAATAATGGTGACCATGTAATTGTCAAGATAGTTTCAAAAGATTAAACTTTTATCTTCTTTCTCACTTCGTAAGTTACTTCCCTATAATGCTCAATCCCACTTCTAGTTGCAATGTTGAGAGGCTGGCAATGAGAAGGAGAGATTCACTCATCTGTAGTGCATTTGTCAGTCATTTGCTGGCAGAAGTCTGAGATGCCACTGCTCTGTCCACACGGCTCCACGAGCGACGTTTGCTCCAACGTTCTGGCAGGAACCGGCTGCAGTTCTTGTACTGGCTCGGACGGGGCCTCACACACGCTTTTGACACACTGATAACAGGAACTCTGCTCTGCTGTGGGGGTGACACCTGAAAGACCATTTGCTGATTCTACAGATGCTGATATCACAAGCTCACTATCAGATGGAGCTGTTTGTTCTCTTTTTGGGAACAAAAATGAGAGTGGACAATCTGAAGAAGAATATTTTGCAAGTATTTGTATTTGCTCTTGACTCAAGGCTGCTTCCTTACACACCTGCTGGCAAAGTCCAGTCAGATTCTGTTTTGTCTCACCCAGAGTTGATAAAATGTGGTTTCTTTCCTTCAGCAAATTCTCCTTCTCATTTTGCTGCAAAAAGAAAAATCGTATTTTAGTCTATATTTTAACATAAAAACTATGGTTTAGGCTCCTATCAAAGCTAAAACAAGACTGTAAATACTCTGGTCTGCTGAAACAGAAGTAATTTGGCATTAACAAAGCAAGCAGCAACACAATCAAACATATCAAAAGGCCAATCCTAACCTCTGGAAGCATCATCAGGTAAGGTATTTGATGTGGTTTCTCAGATCTGCAGCTTTTTCCAAACTCACATTGGCAGACAAAGGAGTACCGAAAGGAGTAATTTGCAGTTATTGAGCAAATGAAACATAGATGCACTTACTGTAAATAATCCTAAAACACTGGTTCTAAAAGGTAACACAAACCATTACCAACAAGCCAACAAAACATCAAGCAGTCTTCACAGAGATCTGCATTTTAAAATTGAACTGCTGAAAATCAAACATGACATTTTAACTATTGGTACTATTCCACTAGGTGAAAGTAACTTCCATTCTCAAGAAGTGCCAAATCCACTATAAGACAAGCAGTGGAGTTAAGTATAGTTCCTAAATTAGATAGAAAATTTAAGAAAGGTAAAGCAAAGAAGATGTGGTGAACAACTAACAACCTAGAGATAATGTAGCAGGATTGTCCAAGCACATGGCAACGAAGAGGATGGCCACTCACTAATAACTATCAAATAGAAAAAGTAGCCTGTATTAAATCAGGTTTTTATTTGGCTTCAATGTTGTGAATTTTTCTGAGGCTTCTGATAGAACTGGCTAAAGAAGAAAAGACACTGATAACTGAGAAGTCCAATCATGGAAACAAGCAACTTTTTGAATAAAGAAAAATGAGGACATGGCAAAGGACAGGGAACAACCAAGACCATCATGAACAAGTTGAACAAAAAGGACAAAGAACCCAAATACAAATATGTTGCAACACATACATTTCAAATTCTGTAATTAATTAAAAGAAGATAGAGTTTTGAAGACACACAAGGCTTTAAATAGTAGTTTTCAAGTTTCAATAATAGAGACTATGTGTTACAGCTACTGTCCATTCACTCTTGGAAAGTTTTATTATTTTCACTCCTCCTCACATCCCCTTTTGCACAGAAACCTCATACTGCAACCTCTACAACTTCTTTTTGAAATAATTGATTAAGTTTAGGCAGCATTTGGCAAGAGGAACAGTTGTTGCCAATTGTTTTTGTCTAAAATTAGAAGAAAGAGGACTTGGCGAATAAATTTCTATTTGTCAGCATACTGGGAGCAGCTGTTAATCATAAAATATGCCACACTGGACAGGAGCCATCGCTGAGTCCAACTCCTGGGCCTGCACAGGATACCTCAAGAGTCACACCCTGTGCCTGAGAACTTTGTCCAAATGCTTCTTGAGCTCTGTCAGGCTTGGTGCTGTGACCACTGCCCTGGGGAGTCTCCTCCAGTGTCTAACCACCCTACAGTGGGAAGAGGCTTTTCCTAATACCCAGCCTAAACCTTCCATGACTCGGCTTTATGCTGTTTCCTTGAATCCTGTCACTGGTCACAAATAGATTGGCACCTGCCCCTCCTGAGGATGTTGAAGACTTCAATGAGGTTTCCCCTCAGTCTCCCTTTCTCCAGGTTGAACAGACTAAATGCCCACAGTAACCCCTCATAAGATTTTCCCCCTTCAGACCCTTCTCCATCCTCACGACTCTCCTCTGGTTGCTCTCCAATGGCTCAACACAATTTTTTAACCCATAACTGCGTACAGTGTTCAAAGTGTGGCTGTGCCAGTGCAGAGCAGAGTGGGACAATCCCCTCTTGCCTGGCTGGTGATGCTGTGCCTGATGCCCCCCAGGACATGGATGTCCCTCCTGGCTGCCAGGGCGCTGCTGGCTCATGTTCAACTGGCCATGGAGCAGGAACCCCAGGTGCCTTTCCACAGCTGCTCTCCAGCCCCTCATTCCCCAGTCCATACACACAGCCAGGGTTGCCCTGTCCCAGAGCAGAATCTGGCACTTGCCCTCGTTAAACTTCACACAGTTGGTGATTGCCTAAGTCTCCATTTGGTCCAGGTCTCTCTGCCCTTCAGGGAGTTGACAACTCCTCCCAGTTTAGTGTCAATGGCAAATTTAGGGTGTGTTCCACTGAGTCCTGTGTGCAGGTTGCTAATGAAGGTGGTGAGGAGCACACGGCTCAGGATGGAGCCCTGCAGAGCCCCACTGGGGATCAGTGCCAACCTGATGTCACCCCAGTCATGCCACCATTTGTTCCTGACCCATGACACAGTTGCTCTCTCCCACATGATATTTATCCAGCTGTGGGCTGGACATTTTGTTCAGAGGGATCTTGGGAAAGCCTGTCAAAAGATTTGGTGAAGTCCAAGAGGATTACATCTACTGGCTTTCCTAGATCAGCTGGGTGGGTTACCCTGTCATAAAAGGAAATCAGTTCTGACAAGCAGGACTTTCCCCTCATGGAGCCGTGCAGGCTGTGACTGATGCCTGCATTGTCCTCCAGGTGTTTTTCAATACTGATCAGAATAATCTTTCCCATTCTGTTAGGCAGATCACCTAATACCTTTTGGGTATGTAGAGGCACTCAGCTATGTATTACAGACTGATGAAATTATCTGGACTGCTATTTAAAACAAACATGAACATTCAGAAATAGTTATACCAGCATAAACTCCTTATCCCCTTTCTGAAGCTGCTGACAGTTTAACACATTTAAATATTATTGTTAAATAATATTGTTAAATAAACATTAGTGACCAACAAGAACACCCAGATTCACCTGAAAGATCAATAAGCAAAGGCCATATGGGGAGGTAAAAAATGACCTTATCAGTACAGAAGATCAAAAAGACATGTAACTCTCCCAGATAACAGATTCAGCACTGAACAGTATTCTTCTTCAATGTAAGTAGAATTTAACATAAAATTTCCAATTTTACAGAATCAGTTGCAAGGGGAGGTACCTCAGCAGGTCTGTAGTCTGACCTGCTGCTCAAAACAAAGTCAGAGATCAGGTAAGATCAGGCTGCTCAGGGCTTTGCTCAGTCATGCCATAAAACCCTCAAAGACAGCACAGGCACAGCCTTTCAGGGTGAAATGCTCCACTGCCTGCCTGTCCCCACTGGAAGAAAAAACTTTCCCTACATTCAGATGAAATTCCCCTTGTAATTTAAGACCATGTCTCTTGTTGTCTTGCTGTCAAGTACTCCTCCAGGAAGCTGAAGATCTTCCATTACCAAACGCTGTATAACCTCAAGAACTGCCCCACAGGTATGGTCAGGTAGCCATTGGGTCTCCTCACCCCTTTTCCAGGCAGAAGCCCCATTTTTTCAGCCTCTCACCACAGAAGTACTTCAGGCCTGGTCATCCCAGCAGCCTTCACCCAACCTTCCTCCTGTCTATCAATGTGCTCCTGGAACAGGGAGGGGTGAAAGCCCAGCAAACATTTCAGTGTTACACATGCCAAGATAGGTAACAACCACTGCCCTGCAACAATGGGCTGCACTCCTCTTATTGCAGCCCAGGACACTGATGGCCTTTTTTTTAGTCTGCACATGTTGCTGATCCATGCTCAGCCTGCTGTCTGCCCAGGCCCCCAGGTGCTTGTCAGCAAAGCTACTTGCCAGCTGTCAGTCTGCAGCCTCTAGTCAGGCAGGGGACATTCTGTTCCAAATATAGGACTTTTCCAAGAAACACACCACAAGCATCTTCTGAGAGAGAAAAAAACTGAAGCAGCACCAAATAGAAACTAATGCAAGACAACATGCTGCACATACTGAAAACCAAGAGGAGAAATTCCGTGAAAAAGTATTTCCTAACTGGTAGTACAGAGTATTATCTACTTGTCAAGAGTTGCCAAACTATAGCTACACCATTCTATTCCCTCTCAAAGCCACATTACAGATGATACCATGAGAAGATCAAAGTCTAAAAGGTCCAAGACACGACTGACCCAGAGAACAGTCACAAGGCAAGAGTCATCATGCATGAAGCAACCTGGATGTAACACATATAGCCCTACCATGACATCTTCTTTTCTTCCACCCACCTGGAAATCATGCCTAGACTGATCTTGATGTTTCGGTATTTGTTTCTGTATTACAGCTTATACAAATTTGATGATCTGTGCCTGTCAGGCCTGGTCAACAGCTCCAAAAACAGTATTTTCAGGAATTTCTGAAGAAACTTATCAGCACAGTTGAAAAAAAAAAGAAAATGGAACATGTTTGTGCCTAGAGGATGATTCATATAACTCAGACCTCACCTTACAGTTCTCAAGACTCAACACTTATTATCTAGACCTTGCACAGTGTTACCTGTCAAACAGCAGACATTCACTCTGTTCCAGCACAGGTCCACAGAAAGAAGGATATTATGTTATAATTATTAGTCTCAAACAACCACATGTCTAATCTTGCAGATCACCCTTTAATTCCCTGCCCAAGTATTGCAAAATATTGACAGAGTTACATAACAGAAATGACAACACGATGACAAAACCAGGCAAAAAGTTCTGAAATGTCAGAAATGCAACTTCTCTCTTCAGTAAGGATATTATTAGTACAACCACCTGATTCCCCTCCCTCACAGAGCACCTTCTTCAATCCCCTCAGTGCAGAAGTAGGAGTAGATGCAGTGAAAGATGATGATCGCAAGAAAATAAGTTTCCAGTCTGTGGCATTTGGCTCTAATTTTACTTTCCTTTTCACTTTGAAGTCAAAAAAGATGCAACATGACTGCTATGCTCCAGCTGATGCAGATACCAAATTCAGGTACACCAAGCCTAAAATGCTCCATGAACAAGAATGAGAGTACAGTAGTCCTAAACAACTGAACTATTTTGTGCACATGATTATGACCAACTATGAAACTGAGAGTCAAACAAAGAGTTGTTTTTCTGAAAAGCTACTCAATTATCTTCTTGCCATTGCTATTTTTACATAATCTTAAACCTCAGATTACCTACATTGCTCTTAAGTTACATATGTATCTTTTTATTACTTTCTTAAGGAGGAGAAAATATATTAACAGATGGCTGCTGAGAAATCTGGATGCATCAATTCCTCAACTGCAATCTTGATGCAACTGCTAAAAAGGCAAGCAACTTCCCAAGTTCTTCTGTATCTTCCGCCTTTCTGCAAGGGCCTCATTTTTAACATTCAACACTCAGGAAACAGTTTGCCAGCCCATGTTGATACGTTCCAAGAACAGTACTTACACAACTAACAATTGCGTAACTGCAAACTTGATCATGAGCAATACCGTGAGCTGAAAAACAAAATCTCAAAGCAAGAAAGGGGAAGAGGGAAAAAGCAGTGTAGGATAACAGTCTGGGAAACATTCTGTACAATTAAATTCAAAGCTTATGGGTTTCAGAAATATTGTTCAACAAAAATTAGGTTGTGATGCATGTTTTATTTGAATGGAAGCAAGTCCACAGAAGGAAAGATGTGTGTACTTTAGAGCAAGGCTCAGAAAAATCTAGAACTCTATCAAGGAGTTACAGAAGAATGATAAAGTTTTTTAAGCTTGAGTGGAAAAAGCAGTAAATCACCCCACTCTCAAGCTACTGCCAGATAACCAGTCAAGATGTTTAGAAAAAAACAGTCAAGATGTTTAGAAAGGACACGACAACAGCAATGAATATTTATACATACCAGTTTTTCAATTTCAGATTCAAGATTTTGTATACAGTCAAGTTTTCTCTTACGACATCGCTGTGCTGCAATTCTGTTTTTACTTCGTCTTCGGATATCATGAATACAGTCCAATTGTTCAGGAGTTAATTTATGCATTTTCAGAAATGACTGGAAATCATTTCTGGAAAGTGAAATAATCCTTTGTGCATTAAACGGCAGTTTTACCTAGAATGTGAGATACAGTTGTAAATCCAAGTAGAACTGATATACACAAACAACAACTCCTCAAGTTTCCATTTTAAGCATTCTTTACCACACAACTCATCTTTATTCCTACATCTCAGAGACAAGAGCAAAGTAACATAACCATCAGATGATTGGATACAATCCAGGGGATTCAACTACAGGAGTTCAAGCACAGGTGCAATAGAGTATTTGCACATTTACACACTAAAGCCTTACAAGCATATTCAGAGTAGGCAGAAAGCTACTTGTGTGTGCATCAACTATGCACTCTAAGATGATGAGTTACAGTTTGGTGAGGTACAAAACAGGTGTCAAGACTCACTCATATAGTCTGAAGTTCTCCCAAAGCTGCTATTAAGACTGCATCCTGCATACATTTTTATACCTATGCTTATTTTTCTGCAGAAAAAGTTCATCTGAAACAGGCATTTCCTTAAAATACAGAAGTTACAATATTTGCCTTTTATTTCTTAGTGTTGGAGAAGACAGAAGACCAGGCTATTGCTACTGTTGTATACCTGAGCTACAAAAGTATTTGAGACCACAAAATGTCGATTAATACTGAAAAACATATTTACCTTTAGAAAATTAATCATCATGTTTTTGAGTAACCACTAAGGACATTTTATTTTAATCCTTACATTTGAGTATAGTAAGTAGGAGAATATATTACTTTGCTGTCATCAAAGATCTGAATTTAGTTTAAAAAGAACACAGAAATCTTTTCTCTGATTGGCCACTACTGGTGACAAACAGGCAAAAAATAATTAAAAAAACCCTAGAGTACTGTCCTCAGCAATGATACCACCTTCTCTGTCACATAAAGGCGAGGAATGTATTTAACCAATTCTGGCCTTTTGTTTAGCATTTCAAATTTTTTGTATTGATGGCAGGTTCCACTTATGTTCAGTCTCAGTAAGGCCCTGCATCTTGAACGACAAAAATCCTAGTGCTCTATGAACAACTGAATTTTTGTAACATGGAGTGATCCATCATGCAGTTACACTGCAATTCTATGATTCTAAGAACTGATATGGAAATTGTTCCAGGTATATCACTTAGTGTTAGAGAAGGTGATATTATTAAACAGTCTTAAATACACAGCTACTGAAGCCAGCTTAAAAGCTTAATTTTCACTTCACATTAAATATGAAGTATCATTTCTCTCCCACCTTCACCCCACAGCTCAGAATAAAATCAAAAAAACTGGTAAGTTTCTATTAAACAAAGGTTCCAAGTTTCTATTAAATGAAGGTTCCAAGAAGTTTAGAGTTTTCTTAAACTTTAAACTGAAGCAGATAAAAGAAAAAAAAAATCTAAGAACGAACCTTCATGACTTAAGGCTCACAACCTTTTCTGACAGTTGTTCCAGAAAAAATCTTAGAAGATCTAATATGTAAGCATCTAACACTTCAATATCTGACCAAAAATACTTCCATACTTTTATTCAATCTCCCTGAATTAACACTGACCTTCCATATAAAATTCTGAATGGTTATTTAAAGTTTCAGTTCCAGACTTTTAAAAACAAGCAGCCACAGAAAAAAAACCCCCAAATTAACAAAACACAGAAAACTCAGATGTTTGAATATGGCCTTAAAAGACTGGGAAGCAAAGGATACATCAGGATGTCCTTACCTCACATTCTTGTTCTCTTGCTGAACACGATTCACTGTCTCCCTCAGTGTCAGTCTCTGAATCCTCTCCCAAACTTATCACATAGTTATAGGGACACTGTTCTTGTTGCTGTCCCTGAACATAATCTCCACTGTTTATTTCAGAGCTGTTGGAGCATCCTTCAGTGCTAAGGTTGCTTATAAAGGGGCAGTTGACAGAATTCAGTGTTGTAAAAGTTCGCTGAGGGCAAGGCTCGGGGCTTTCACTGATCCTGATCCCCAGCCATGGACACTCTGATTTTTTCCCTGAATACACAGGCTCTAAGTACTCTTTAGAAACTGCAGGTGGCATATGTATTTGACAGGCATCTGTGCTGTGAATATCACTCCAGAACCCCTGTGCTAGCTGTTCTGCTATCTCTCTCTCCACACTGCTTCGATCTCCAGCTGAGGTGATGTTAGCTGCTTCCCTAATGCACAAATCCACCTTTGAAGATGGGTTACCTTGACTTTCAGTTTTGTCATTTCCAGCTCCAGTACTCGACACTGTTTTTTCAGCTAAGACTGTGTTGTTTTGCACACCACTGAAATTCAGGTTACCATATTGCTCACAACTATGTGAAATAGACACAGAATTGAGTCCATGAGGTGTAGCAGAGTTTTGGGGGAAAGCAGCAAGATCCATTTTCTCCACAGGACATGACACAGTCCGAGTTACAGAATCTCTCTTTGACTCTTCTTTTTTCTGAATGCCTTCTTCCCCTTCTTCCATTTCTACCTGAGTCTCTTCACAGTTTGAGATCAGCTGCATAGGCACACACTCCTGAGCTTTTTGTATGCCATCATTATCAGGTATTTCCTTCTCAAGAGAAGTTGCAAATGGTGGTACCTGAACGTCTTTAGTACTGGAATTGGACTCTGAAGTATTAACTTTGTCATTTCCAAAGGCCTTCTGGAATTTTCTATACTTTGGGCATTGGGAAGATAAGCTGGAAGCACTACCCCTTTCTAAATGTACAGGATCACAGTTTTGATTTGCATTATTTTGGAGAACAGGCAATGATTTAGCATTTTCTTCATCTTTACAGGGCTTTGTGTCAGGAATTTGACTATATTCCTTTTCTAGAAGTGCTTCTACTTCATAATTTATTTCTAGGTCGCCATCATCCACATTGCCAGTTTTAGGGTTTGCTTTCTGACAACGCTGTGTGCAACACTTCTTCCTAGGACATTCCTGCTGATCCAATTTAAAGTCCAAAAATCTGAATTTGAGAAACTGAAAGCAGGATTCTTCAATGTTGCGTACACCCAAAAATTCTGCACATTTGCAAACTTCAGACACATTGTCTTTATTTAAAACAAGTTTTGCCGTATATGCAAACTGAAGCAAGGGACTAAATCCTTTAAGTGTTACCTATTACAAAAACAAGTGAAAAAAAACATTAGTATAGTCAATTTGGGTTTAAGCAGAGAAATAGAAAAATTCCACCTGTCTTGTCAGCAGGACAGAGCACACGACAAAAGCAGCAGACTTGTTCTGTTGTGAAAACCTGGCCAAACTAATTCTGAAACAATTCTTCTGATAGAATTTTATCATGCACATTTTGAAAGTTTTCTTTACTATGATCTGTCTCTTAATAAAACGTTCTGGCAACGCAGAACTGAAAGTGGAAAATATTGCTGTATGCTGAAAATCAGTAACTAGATTCCAGCTTCACAAAGATATATTTCAAAGCAAGTTGTATACTAACTACTCTACAGTATGCTGCTGGTATTTAATTGTAGTTTTTGAAGAGCAATTACTGTCAATTACTTAGTCTTATGCACCACTGATGCAAAAAAATTTGAAGAAATGGAGTTTGACCACATATGATTATTTGCTACTACAGCCACCCACTCCTTTCTTCCTCCCATAGATTTGAAGAAAGGCACTCAAAAACTGCACACCAAATAGAATTCGCAGTTTAAAGCCTCTTTAGAGCAAGTGATTTTAATTGAACATTTATGCCCTCACAACACTTGCCTATCAAGGAACCCAGAGATAAACAAGAACTGTATCATTAGAAACTGCGCATGAAAAAATGTCTAAGGAATCAAGTAGAAAGCCACAAACACATTACCAACTACATGACTCACTTTAGCCCTTTCTCTACAAATGAAGAATAAAGCATTATGTCCACTATTAGTACTCAAACCCAAGTCCATACTCTGCTCCCTGCCTTTACTGAAATGACCAGTATTTTATCTAAATAAAGCACTATATCAATGCATTAACTACACTGAATCCGTCTGCCAGCAAAATAATGAATTATTCATGTAATTCAATTTAAGAATCAGTTGAGGGTTTGTTTACTTTGGTGTTTTTAGTAGTTGTTTGGTATGTTCTTTTTAAAGAACACAACACATGAAGGGATGTTGATGAGATCTGCAAAGAGCCCAGTCCTTTAAAACTCTCTGTAAACTCTTACAATCTTCCTAAAGGATTCTTAAAATATCATTTGAAATATGCTCTGGAGATTACACCACCACATTAGTTCATCCTTTATAATGTGGGGAAGTAGACTGTAAAAGACAGTTTATCCATAAACTGTCAACATGTCTTTCGACTTACTGTAGTTAACAAAACATTAAAGTTGCTTTACAAATAAGTAGCATTCATAAATGAAACTGAAAGAAAAAAATACAGTGGTATTTTAAAATGGTACCTTCTTTCTATTTAAGGGAGAAACACTGCAAAATTTGCAATGATCAAGAGGGGAAAAATGCTCTACTCCTTTCACTTTCTCTTACATATTTCTAGCTAGCTATACTCAAACCAGAAAAAATCGTAGAAACACTCTTCATGTGACTGACCTAGAAAAGCAACTCTTGCAGTAGTAATTTATTTATTTTTTTTTTGGGATGAAAGCCAAAGAATAAAAACACTGGCAAGAAACCAACAGACCCCAGACAAAGATGACAGCAGTTAGTCTTTACAATATAATATATATGAAGTACTTGAATCCAAAAAATATTTTTGGTACCCCAGATTGTGGGCTGGTGTCTTTCAGCTCTTAAATCCCCCACTCTAAATCATCAGTTAAACCCCAGCCGACCATAAAAGAGAACTGAGCAAAGCAGATTAGAAGCAGGTAAAATGCAGAAGGGAGTGACACTCACCTCTTCCGGTAAAGTGATGATAAGATCAGCATCCACCTGGCCCACAATTCTCGAAAGGAAGTAACTGCTGCAAGCTGCAAGCACAGCTCTGTGAGCCCGAAATCGCTGATCTTCCACTAAAATGGTAACATCACAAAGGATATCTTGCTTTCGCTGGTCATCAAGGCTGAGGAGTACATTGGTACTGTGCACTGAAGATTCATAGGCAAACACCACGCTGTTGTTCTCACTCAGAGACATTCTGTATCACAGGTGGTGGTGTGAGGCTCAGTGGAAAGCATGCTTCTGTACTTCAGACCTGGGGGAGCAAAGAAACAAGGTACCCCTGAAAGTCATGGCCAACAGGAACCAGCATGTTCAACGTGCACTGTCCTTGGCTAATTCTTCTTCAAATTAGTACTTCAAATAAATACATGCTTGTGACCATTTACAAGACCCAAACCTTGATATGTACATCTTAACACAGCTTTTATAGACTCATAGACCAAAAAATGGACTTCGGCAACAAAGAACACTTCTTTCTTAGCCAAGTGATTTGGAGATATAAACTTAAAGTAACACCTAGAAATTATCTAAGCTTTCACTCTTAGTAATTTATATCTTCTAATTCCAACACTATGAAAATATAAAGAGAAATAAAACAAATGCAATAAACTAAAATTCACCAAAATACTATGTAAGCTTCTTCTGTTTACTGATTCACCTAATTCAGACTAAAATATATGCGTTCTGTCTTCTTTCAGAAGTATTTTGTCAGCTAAACCAGTGAGGCATTGGTAAAATACCCTGATTTTCTAGTATGTTGCTGTTTTGTTTTTAAATTTGAATTCTCCAACTGCCTTAACGCAAACTTTTTTCCCCTTTTCTTTCATGACTACTTGATTTGTCATACTTGTTACAAGTTTGCTTTCCCAATGGATCATTATGATTCAGATCACCTGGCAATGGAAAACTGTCTCTTTTCTGACAAAGTTCTCAAATAACAATATTAATTGGATTATAAACAACAGTTAAAGTTATACAATATTTAATACTTCGAAATATATAACTCATATGTAACTGTTCTGACAATTCTTAAATTTGCAGAAAAATAGAAAGGCTAGGGAGAAGGCAGTTCTGCTTGAGAGTGCAAAGTTTGCAAGTATTTCAAAATCTGATCTTTACACTGTATTTCACTTTCAATTCAGCCCTTCTTCCAATTAAAAGGAAGAAAAAAGATTATTAAGAAGTGTCCTTGCTCGATCAAGAAACCACTTAAGTCAGATTTGGAACTATCCTTTAAAGAAAATATGGTACTACTAGGTCACATTATACCTTAACAAACCAAGCATTCAGATTACACTTGACCCCAGAGTTCCTGTAAATGAGCACAGCTGTGGAGACTCACTTCAGCTGACATGGAACTACCTCATCGCTCTATTGCTCAACGGAGTTTGTTACCATCTGCCAGTTCCCAACAATAATAAAACTGTAGCCAGTGCAAATCCTCAGGTTTCAGGTGTGGGGAAACTTTCACAACATGGGGAGAGGAGAGGGCATGCATGTATTTAAACATACTGTGGAAAAAGCAAGCACGCTGCCAGCTGTGCTCCTGGTTACTCACTGCTCAAGCTGTTTTCATGGCACACAGGCATTTTGAGTAACCTTTCGAACAGAAAGAGGGAAGAAAAAGATCCCCATTTCCAGTGGCAATAGCAGCACAGCACTAGTCTGGACCCCAGTGAAGTGCAGAGCACATCAGCATTACCTGCCCTTCCCACTCCCTTATGGAACACTGTATGCTTAACTTCACCAACAAAATGCACAAATGTATGGTGAAAATAGAAGTTTTGAGGAGAAAAATCTCTAAAGTTCCACAAACCTGAGTTTTTCCCCCTAAGAAGGGGTAGAGAAAAGTGCTATAAACTATGCACTGTTAATCCCAAAGGGCTTATTTTTGAAAGGAAATAGTTTAAATTCTTTCATATACCTAATAACAAAACTACAGATTCATTAACTTAGGAAATATTTAATTTCCAGTCAATTTACATGGGAACAAAATAATTCCTCATGGAACTGCTATTCATTAAATTCTATTTTTATAAGAGCTTATGAGAAGCAAACAGTGCAATATAAATTATATATTCCTAACTGGATTGCTCTACAGCCTAACTTATCATATTGCTCACATCTTACAGCACACGGAGTTTAATGAAGTATAACTCTGTATTTGTTAAAAGATGAAAAACCCCAAAACAGAATAGAGGACAAACCAGAAAAATTGAAGACTACATCCACAGTGGTGGGGAGCACAGGGAAGTATTATAGACAAGGACACATTCTGAGTGAACTCTTAGGCAAAACTCATGAGGGAGACTACAGTAAAAGACAAGCCTTAAAGCGCTCTTTTTTCTATCTTCTTTGAAGAAAGAGCCCTCAGACAGACAACACATACCATATCTGCTGCTTTTGGGTTTTTCCTGATAAAACAATCAATTCCAATATCCAGTTCAGTTCATTACATTTCCATAGCACAGAATGCTACAAGGATCACTAGTTTATTTCTATTTGTATAGACAAACAAATTAATGCAGAGAAGAGTTAACCCTCCTTCTCACTTATCTCTGTGAGGCACACACCATCCTTTCAAAACAGCTTGTGGACTACTTGGGGCACGGAGGGAAAGCTTCCAATGTTTCAGCTGCCAAAAAAAAAAGCTTTCAACACTGAAACACTACCTTCTGTTTCTTGAGAAGTGAATGAAATCCTTAGTTTGAGCATAACTCCATTTAACACTTTACTCTGACAGAATGTTGTACTTCCTAATTGTGAGGAGTTCATCAGCCAAGTTATGTTCCCTCTATATTTAAACAGCATGACAAGTTTGAGGTATCCATAATATAACACACAGCATTTAATAAGCATCTCAAACTTTAAGAGAACCTTTAAAAAAACCCCACAAAACTAAAAAAATGCCACCCCTACACTACACTCAAAAATTAAATCCCTCTCAGTCTTTGTAAAATTTAGGTACTCAAATACAATAAAAATAAATCCAAAGGTAAAGCATCAGAAAACTGAAAATGATAGTGAAAACAAAAGCATGAAATGGGAAAGAGAAAATGCAACCACTGTAAAAAGCTGTTACACTTAAGAAATAACAAGGTCAACAAGAGGTCAAACTTGTGAATGCCTGAATTCTGTTTTCCAGAATTCCCTGTGTAATAAGGGCAGGGTATCACATTTATGATAGTATCTGTCATGACAGCCAACCAGATTTTCTACAGCAGTGTGAGTACAAAGTAATTTCTCTGTAACTAGATTTCTTGTACACACATCCACAACAAGAACACTTGCTGTCACAGCAAAGAGAAAAAGTACATCTCTTCTGTAAATGGTCTAATTTCTCTTCTACTACAACTGTTCTTCTAGAGCACTCACAATTCTTAAAATTCGTTTTATTTATGAATCGGTGGACAAAGAGGGGAAAAGGCATGAAGCAGAGAAAACAATTCAATTAAGCTTACAAGTTTGTGCTGCAACTGCCATGAGGATAGGCCTTCTAGGCTTTTCTGACAATTTTACGTAATTTAATTTTCTACAATTATTACTTATCAGGCTCTTTTTTCCACTCTCAGGTATTAAAAAGGAAAACTCATACTACAAACAACAATAACAAATCGTATATTTGGAAAGCAGCATAAAACTCCTATAATGCTATTTGTATTTTAAAAGTAACCTTCAATAGAGGAAAACTAAAAGTAAGCAGAGATAACTTGGAAAAGTATTCCACAAGCAGATGACTGTATGTGGAAATCACTGCTCAAAAAGGACGTGCCAGCAACCACGCGACTAAATGCAAAAGATGTTAAAAAAAAAAGCATGCAAGAATATTATTTAAGATACTTGTAACAGACATTAACATATAAAATATGCAGAATCCAAAAAGATCTTCCAAAACTTAATATAGTTCTTACAGGTTGGAAGGATTAAAGAAGGAACATCATGAAAGCTCACTTACTACAAATCCGCAGTTTGTGGAAGAAAACTAGTAGTGTGAACATTCCTCAAATTCCTCTCACCTGAAACCCTGCACACCTAATAACCTCATACTCTGGAGACTGAAAATTAAAAAAGCTGGTGAACATAAGCATACACACATGCTAGTATAAAACCTACATGAACTTGAAGCACAACCAATCAGGTTCTGCTTTGAGAACACACCCAAGCCTCCTACTATGAAGTTTTCATTCTTTATCAGTGATCTTGAGATAAATAATGTTTTGCATAAGGACAAAAATATTTCCTCCTAAGTACCAGCTATAAAACTTTATTCTGCTTTATCAAAGAGCAGTAACTCAATTTTTTCTGCCCTACTAGTATACAATTATGAAAACTATGCCCAACAGTTACCTGCAAAATTACCATATCTTCAGTAAATTTAGACATCTCTCCATCCAAATGACTATATCTATGTATTTATTTATTTCCAAAGAATGTATAAATACTTCTCTTAATGGAAATCAGGACTGCAACCCATTTAAAAAAGGAATACACATTTGTTTTAGTATACAGTATAGAGACCAAAGCAAGATGCTTATCAGGACTCATTGTAAAACGCACATCTCATCCAAGGCTCATTTTTCTCATGCATTCAGTCATTCATTACATTATTACAGGAAGGTAGTAGTGAGGTACAGTGAGTGTACAGTACTTTAAAATTAGGCTGCAGGTTTACTCATCTGATTGCTTACACCTGGTAATTACTGCTCTTTACTAGCTTACTGGAGAATAAAGGTAGATATAAAATCCTTTACTTCCTTCCACCACAGTCTCTGCTTCAGAGAGTCACTTGGTGCAGATCCTCAGGAAACCATAAAGTCTCCCCATTGACAGTTAAAAAAAAAATGTATTCCAAAGATGAGAATCATAATGGTTGAAGCCAGGTAAAGCTAAAGCTATATGTAATTGCTGTTGCTAAGTTACAGAAGAAAAACAGTAGTAAAACAGGTAACATTGTTGAGGAATGTACCCAGCGCAGGCAGAGTACAAGAGTAGGAACAGCACACCACAGTAGAACTCACAATAGTGCGATGTATTCCTCATCCACACAAAAATCTCACACAAGGCAGACAAACTTTCACCCAAGCTCAGCACCACCACCACATATAAGAGGGCACTCAACATTCTGTGGACAAACAAGTGTCCTGGAAGAGTTGAAGGAAGCTAAAAGGCATCAAATTATCATTAAAGGTGACAAAAGCACGCACATTTGTATATATATTTACCAAAACACTTTTTGAACATTCTGAATGTTTCAAGTGTCATTAAAAATACTAAATCAGAGCACAGAAACCCATGGAAATCAATGACAGTCACATCTTTACTACTTTGAAGACTTAGACTTTCAGGAAAAACAGCTAATTACATTTTACAATCTTCCCTCTATGTGCTAAATCCAAGGACAAAACCCCATTCCTTAGTCTTTCTTTAGTGAATAAGCATCCAGCAATACCACACTGGGTATCAATCCTCTCTAGCAACTGCAGTAAGTGTCACATATACACCAGTGAAGTTCTGAAATGAGAGAGCAGAGAGCAAAGCTCTGCAGAACCCAGGCAGGACACACCTTGGCTGTCACTGCTCTCTAAGCTGCTTGAACTTGGGCACTCAGATGTAAATTCAGTTGCCATCACCAAAATGATAAAACTAGCGAGATAAATTTATCATCTAGCAGACAATAAGGGTCTGTTCAGTTAGCACCATGCTTCTAAAATATCTGTGTTATTTGAACACTACAAATTCCTCAGCTGGTAAAAATACAATTGTAGACCCTCAAAAATATAGCCTGGAGAAAACAAAACTCTTGGTGTGCTACTCCTGTTATGCTGATCTATTGAGTAAGTTCTAGCAGGTCAGTCATTCCATCAGTTTTCTTAGGGTTGACATTTACTTTAGCCTACAAAAAAAGTTCTGTCATCCACAGATGTGAAGTCCAAAGCAACAACTGTCATTTACTACTGCTAAAACAAGACAGTTTAGATAAGACACAGCTCATTCAAAACACACTGCAAAGGCTTTTTTCCCCTACAGTTTTATCTCTCTGTCCTTGCCCCTAGCTATCTCTCCTTTTAAGGAAATAGTTATATTACAGATGAATGCCTGCAGTGGTTAATAGCTGCTGATTCACATTGTGCTGACAAAGAATGAACAAGCATTTTAGTGTGCATGTTCATTGCTTCATCTTCAAAAAGACTGCAAAAGAAAAAAGCAATAGAAAAGCAAAAAGCAAGCTTTGCTGCCCAAGAACAATGCTTTCTCCTTTAGCAAGACAGTATATTTAATCTTCAGTTATTAGCAGAGTCATAATTCTAAATTGTCTTCTTTATTAGTCCAACACATGGAAGACATTATTCACATATTAATTACCTATATGAGATTTTTAAAAATTACTGGTTTGTATTTTTGTAGCATAATTTTAAACACTGCATTTTGACTCTTGTCAAGTCACAAGTGAGTATTAAAAATAATCACGGGAAGTCTGTCAAGTCTTAAGTCTGTGCTAAGTCTTAATTTGTTTTCCAGGTTTTAAGGCTGAATACACACTTTTTTCTCAGTATTTGCAAGCTATATGAGAAACTGGGACATGGGAAGGAGAGCATGGGGGATCCTGAGAAGGCTGGTAGTCACAAGCCTCCAGAAGGCATGATTTTAAAAAAGAGAGATTGATACTATGTAACCATAGACATTTTCCAAAGAACAGAAGTTTAAAAAGTTTCCCCCAGAGGATGACACAACCCCCAAACTACTCTGCAGTTTCCCATTATTTTAGATGACGCTAACTGTTTAATTTTTGGATCAGGGATAAAAAATCACATTGTGGGATTTGGTTTGTTCCACTGCAAAAAAATGAAACAGGTCTGAAGGGATTTCAGAGACTCCTCTGAAAAATTTCATCATTTACAGCCCTTCAGTTGTGCTGGTATTCACAGACAATTGCTCTGGAAAGATAATAATGCACAGACTTTCTAAAGAACTTAAAAAAAAAAAAACAAACCCAAAGCACTTAACAACAAAAATAACCACAAACAACACCCCAAAAATACAAGTAAAATAGTTTTAATTTTTCTTAAATAAGAACTAGGTTAGATAATAAAATATTCACTCAGAATAAGTAAAGCATGCACAATTAAAATTGACTGTCAACTCCTGCCTTTGCTTAAAGGACAAACACCTTTGTATTTAGAGCTACATATTCTACTCATTGCTACAGTTAAACCACATGAATAACTTCATCTGAATAACTATCAAAATCCATTTACAAGTATATATGTCAAAATATTTATGATGAATACTAAATTAGCCATTTAATGTACATAGAAGGACACAAGAAACAAGCTGCTAGAATTGTGAAACAGCTATACTGCCAAGTCAAAGAAAATACTGTTTGGAAATTGTATTTAGAATCTAATTTCTGGCATTATCTGTTTAACTTTGATTTGTTGCCACAACTGTCCTTCACAGCATGTGAAACTGAAAGAAATTGCAAATATTTTAGACATAAATCAGAAAGAACTTCAGAAACATTTATATGAAAACAGAACAGCACAGGTTTATCAGAACTAGCAAGATATAATAATAGAACTTTAAAAAAAAATCACTAAACCAAGTTTCAGGTAGTAGCAGTAGTAAAGATCTCCATCAAATCACATCAAACTGTCTCAGTCTCCCCATCCTGAAACTGTAGACTATTTCCTATCTGACATATGATGTCAAAAGACATGATCTTACTAGCTGACCTGTAAATAACCATTTTTGGGATGCTACCACATGAAATACTGATCTCCAGCTCGGGGGACCCCAACATCAGGAGGATAGAGAAGAACACGAAGATGCTCTGAGGACTGGAGCCCCTCTGCTCTGGAGACAGGCTGGGAGAGCTGGGGGTGCTCATCCTGGAGAAGAGAAGGCTCCAGGGAGACCTCAGAGCCACTGCCAGTGCCTAAAGGGGCTCCAGGAGAGCTGGAGAGGGACTCTGGACAAGGGTCTGGACTGGCAGGACAAGGAGAAATGGTTTCAAATTTAAAGAAGGCAGGCTTAGCTATTAGAAAAAATCTGTTCTGTGAGGGTGGTGAGGCCCTGGCACAGGTTGCCCAGAGAAGCTGTGGCTGCCCCATCTCTGAAGTGCTCAAAGCCAGGTTGGACAGGACTTGGATCAACCTGTTCTAGTGGAAGCTGTCCCTGCCCATGCCAGGGGGTTGGAAATGGATGATCTTTAAGGTCCCTTCCAATGCAAACCACTCCAGGATTCTGTGATTTGATGACCTTAAAAGTAGCATGGAACAGGGCAAGCAAGTGCCATATATTTACTTATCATAGTATTTGTCAATGGGCCAAGACTGGAATCCAAACACCTACAAACATTATGTTGACAGTTCAAATAATTCACAAAGTATCTCAACACAATTTCTAACATTAATTAAATATTCTTTAAGACACAGGCTCTCATTTAAAGACATTTAGTTACTGATACCCTAGGCTACACCTTTCACACTCTCCAATGTATGTTTAATAATTAAACTCAATTTATTTGTATTTCAACAATACTTCTAAAGTTAATTTACCCTTCACAGCACACTTTCCCCTTTTTAAAGCTTCAGTAGCTGATTGGTCAGCTGAGCCTTATTCTGACATTCTAACTCACTTTTATACCAAATACTACATTTTCCCTTCATACTTAACAAGAAAACTTCCTTCCATCCTTAAGAGTGACTTAACCAAAAAACACTACTGGAAACAGAGTGACTTGCATTGCAGCCTTTGATTTGTTACAGCAAAATAAGCCTTTCCATCACTTTTAGTCCCCTCTCCAGACTGCTTACCTCTGAATTAGAGGTGTGGGCAGGGAAATCTGCAGGTGGATCTTCACACATTATCCCCACTGTGGTCACACTAGGCTGAATCTGCACGACTTAATGATTGGTTCAGCAGTTAATTTTGGCTCACTCAATGTTTTGTTCCTACCCACACTTGCATCAACTAACACACCACCTCTGGTTCAACTAAGGACTACATATAAACAGGATTCACATTATGAATACCACAGTGTTGTCTCCTACTCCCCAAAACCTCCCCCATGAAACTTTCAGTGGTTGAATTCTACAGGACAATTAAAATCCCAGCATTCAGACTCAAACTGATCTGCCACTCTTCTTTGCCTCCACACCAGCACGCCCAGCACAAAAAGACAGGACTATGGTTAACAGAAAACCCATTAAGTGTTTAAAGAAATACACTGATTATCAAACTTGGAAGGTGGGGATGATAATGACAAGGAGATTTGTTGAGCTGTGTTTCCCTGAACCACAGGGCACAGTTATTTGGGACTTACATGTGCAAAGACCTGTCTATTCTACACCTAACAAGAGTGCCCACCTGATCCAAAGGATCATGTAAAGGGTATGGGTTTTAATACTAGACCATTTATATAATAAAAAAATTAATAGTGTTCGAAATATCCTTTGCATAAGAATATTAGAACCCATTAAAAGCAATTAAACATTAAACGCATTCAGATCTTCCACATTTTTACACATAAACTCAAAGATACAGCTGATGGAAGCTAAAGCTGTACTTCAGCATTTTGGTTAAAATTAGGAGTGTGCTAGTGAAGCAAACTTCCCAAACACCCCATTTATCATGCTTTCATTCACATCACAAGACGAACCCAGACAACAAGAGTAGGCTCTTTTTTAAAGTAAATTGGAAAACACACTCTAGAAGTTCTCAAGAATTTCAAATACTAAGAGATTTAGAATCCTTCTGAAAAACACAGTGGGTATTCAGTTATCAGTGACAACTGTTTCTCTTTGCAAATCTTTCTGCTTTGGGCCTCACTGCTTGCTAAGGTACATACAAGGCTTACTCACTTGAGTTAGGGCATCCAAGAGTAATTATGTTATTTAAGTAATCTTTAAAGTTAAACTCGCATTACAAATCTTATTTTGTGGTCTAATTCATACTCATCATGTTGACAGCAATATACTCCTTTCTTTTCTTGCTGTGAGGTGCAATATTTGAGATTAAAGAACCAACTCTGTATGCTAGAGCATTCTGAGTGCTGCATCACCTTAATTTACAGTGCTTCTGGATGGCAATTACTCCATTACTGCAGACAGATGTTTTTCAACACGGAGAAACTGCCTTCCTCAAGTGCCTCAAATTAACCTGTCAAAATTCACTCGACATACAGTTCCAGTACTAGAACACTTTCTCCCTCCTTTTTTAGTTTAATAAGGATTTGGAAGACCGAGCTGCAGATGATTTTGGGATTACTGTCAGGCTAAAATAGGTAACTGCTCTTTTGTGATTACAACATTTCCACCAAGCCCCAAAACACGCGAAGGATCTCAGCGCAGCGAGCAGGACGGACAGGATTTGTATTTCGTTGTTTACAGTCTAAAACAGACCCTTCGCCGTCTGCCCCCAAAGGGAAACAAGCGCCTCACAGCCCGGCAGAGCGGCTGCCTCCCGGCGGGGCTGAGCTGGCCCTGGGAGCGCCGGGAGCGCGGCGTGGGGCACAAGGGCACCGCTGCACACCGGGGCACCGAGCCGGGAGCGCTCTCGGGGGAAGGGGCAACACCCTCAGCGAGGCACCGCCGAGGGAAAGCCGCCGCTGACGAAGCTGACGAAGCTGACGAAGCTGACGAAGCCTCCGCCACCGCCCCGGCCCGAGAGAACGAGACAAGGCCGCACCGCCGACACCGGCCCTGCGACCCCCGCCTCACCGCGCCCTCCGCTCCGCCCGAAGGCTGCCGCCTCAGCACCCCCGCCGCCAACCCTTCGCGGCGCACGCTCCCGCCGGCGGCCGGTTCGGCTTTATTTACCTCGGTGCCCGCCGCCGCGGGCCGGAGGGCAGCAGCAGCACCGCTGCCGCCTCACCCGGTCCGGTCCGGTCCCGGTCCGGTCCGGTCCCGTCCCGCCCGGGCCCCGCCGCTCCCGGCTCCGGCTCCGGCTCCGGCTCCGGCTCCGGCTGCGGCTGCGGCCCCGGCCCCGACTGCGGCGGGCGCCGTCAGGTGACCGACCCCCCCCCAGCGCGTGCACGCCCCGCGCACGCCCCGCGCGCCCATTGGACGCGGCGCTCGCCGCCGACGCGCGGCCGCCCACACCGCCGCGCGCTGCGCATGCGCGGCCCCGCCGGCGCACGGGGCGGCTGCAGAGCGGCGGGTACGGCTGCAGAGCGCCCTGTCCTGCCCGGCCGCCTTCCTCCTCACACTCCTCACAGTCCTGACAGTCCTGACACTCCTCACAGTCCTCCTCACACTCCTCACACTCCTCACACTGCTCACACTCCTCCTCACACTCCTCCTCACACTCCTCCTCACACTCCTCACACTCCTCACACTCCTCACCCTCCTCACACTCCTCACCCTCCTCACACTCCTCACCCTCCTCACCCTCCTCACCCTCCTCACACTCCTCACTCCTCCTCACCCCTCCTCACCCTTCCTCATCCTCCTCACCCTTCCTCACCCCTCCTCACCCTCCTCACCCTCCTCACCCTTCCTCACCCTTCCTCACCCTTCCTCACCCCTCCTCACCTTCCTCACCCCTCCTCACCTTCCTCACCCCTCCTCACCTTCCTCACCCCTCCTCACCTTCCTCACCCCTCCTCACCCCTCCTCACCCCTCCTCACCCCTCCTCACCCTCCTCTCTCCCTCCTCTCCCTCCCAAATCCACGTACCTGTTTATCCAAGGGCCTCTTCCGGAACCTCCTGCATAAAACACTAATAAACAGCCAAAGGATGCACTACCAAGAATGCTAATGGGAATTTCATTGTTAAGATATTTTAACCCAGTTGAACAATTTAGTGTGCCTTTGAATGACTTTTTTTTTAAATGTCTCATAGAGTGACACGCTGTTTTACGGGTCTGTAAATTTAAGTGTCCGTAACTTTCTTCAGCTGTTTTTACAGTAGGCTTTCAGTTTTAGTAGAGGCTAATACAGATTTTCCTTCAATGTCTGTTCGCTAATGGCCTTCCGCCTTGTTAAGAAGGCAGAATTTAATTACTTGTATTTATTAGTTGGTCAACATATTCACCAGAACAAAGACTTGCATCACAAAATAACTTAAGCAATTTGTTGGAATTTAAATTTAAGAGCAGCTGTTAGCTAATGATATCCAAAAAGTAGCATTTGTCTATAGTTTGGGTACTAAAAATACTTGAGGTACTCTGAACCAAAGTTTCTATGCCTGCTTTTTATGTTTTCTATAACTTGTCATGCTCTTAACATCTGTTGGGAATTCCTAATGCCCCGATACTCATATGTGAAGAGGGGAATAAAGACAGCTGCTTAGATGGTAAAAACTGAGTTGAAGAAGTATGAGATATTTACAATATTTAAGCATAAAATTTAAAATACCTACTACTAGACTAAAAGTTGGGTTTTTTTTTTTTGTTGTTGTTGTTGTTTTTGGTCTTTCACAAAGAGTTTTATGGGGAAGAGAGGGAAACAGAAGAGGGAAGAAATGAATAAAAACAAAAGGAGCTCTTACTTTGGTTGAAAGATTGACTACAAAATCATGGACCGCACCCACCAAGAAGGGATCTTCATCTCCTGTTCTGGATCTTAGGGATGATGCAATTCTTACTTCCCACACAATAGGGAGTGAAGTTACAGTGTAATAGCTTGGTTCTCACTCACAGTCAGACTGAAGAACTGCAAAAGTACTTCCTGTATTGAAATTAGACCCAACTAGAAGAGAAAAAATACAAAAAAAACAAAGTCCCATTTTTTTCCTAAAACGAAGAAGTAAAACCATTAAAAAGGAGATCTGGGAATCTAAGCTAAAAATCAAGGACATACATCTTCCTGCAGATTAATAACAAATGCTTTAAGCATTTAAAACAATATAAAAACTTAGGTGACAAATGCTCACAAGTTAGCGTGCATGATAACAAATAATAACGATATTACCAGAAGAAAGGAAGGGAAAATGTCCCCTTTTTTTTTTTTTTTCAATAGATTTATTTTTTCTGATACATTGGTGACATTAATGGGACTTTAGCTAGATAGGCATCTCCATGGGGTAATTTTTCCCTTTCTGTGGCTGCTGTCTGAGACAGGTGTGGTGAAACTCCTTTTGGAGATGCCTGTCCCATGCTTTGGGGTGGAAATGTGTATAACTGGGTTAGGCTACAGACATAACTCCCAGATTAAACCTATGGCCACATAGTTCTGCAGGATGCTGCCATCAGAATCCTTCACAGCAAAAGTGAAAAAAAGGAAAAATTAATGTTCAAGGCCCATCTTCTAGTTTCACAGGGACTGACAACCCTGTTGCACACGTGGCCACATTAAATATGACTTCTGTAGGCATCATATATAAAATTCGTCCATTTTACATTCCAATAAATGAAAGCCAAACCACTCCCTCCTGTGAACTTGCAAACACAAAAGCTGTTTTCTAATCTACATTTAGATAACATTTCCTAACTGTAAATTGAGCTATCAAGGAGCTACTGTGGTATGTATCTAAGTGATTGAAACCTCAGGGCTGTGTCAATATGTATGAGGTGAAAAACTGACTCTTATTTTAAAATGGTTTTTGAAGCCTTTGAACGCATTATTTTAGAATTTATTTCCATACTGTCTTCTGCTGTATGTGTGTAATACTGTTCTAATCCTTGGGAACACACATGCTTATTTTTTGTGGTTTCTGGCTTACAAAAGTCTTTTGTTTGTCCTGGGAAAGCATGGTGTTAATCATAGGAAAATATTTTTACATTCCCTCTTTACAGAAAATGAGAAAAAAATGCTTTCTATCTAGAAGTAAATCCTGTTCTAGTAAACTATCTTTTAAAATGCAATTGTAAGTGTAATTCTCTTAAACCTACAGCTAATATGGTCCAGACTCACATAAAATGAAAACTGGTGTCCTTTTTTTTTTCCTCTCTAGATATAATTTTTAAAACCATCATCCTTAAATTAAGCAGTAATATTTCAATGGGAAAAAAAGGGGCTTCTTTTCTTTAATAGAATGAGAATTATTTTTGATTCTGTGAGAAGGGATATAAACCATGTGTAAACAATGGCAAAAAGGTGGAAAACAAAGGGGCTAGCTGTGGAAAATAAGAGTTCTGCTTAGACAGGCTGCACGAGCTGTATGAAAAGACCAAAGAACGAGAATTGCAGTAGGATAGCTAAAAAAGCCTCATAAGAATACTTAAATAAGGAAAAGAGTCATCTCTCCAGAAACCAAACTGCTAGGGTGGGAAGAACCCATCTCTTTAATTTATAATACAGTCTCCTGAAGTAGCAATTTGTGATGACCCCTTTGCATATGCTTAGTTTAAGAGAACTAATTGCTGGTAGTGCAATCTTCCCACACGTATCTGGTTATTGCTTTCACTCTGAACTACTTTAATCCAGAAATCTGCTCCTTAGCACTTCATTATCAGGGTATCTGGAGTACTGGTTTGTTGCTCCTCTAGAAAAATGCTAACCCTCCCCACCCCAGATTATAACCCAGGGAATGTTCTGTATATTTGCAAAAATAGGTACCCTGAGATTTCTCAAATGACAAAAGTATCTGTGGGTGAGACACTTGAAATGTTGAAACTTTGGACCTATTCCCTATGAACTGTAGTCATACCCCTGAGAGGAGAAGGATGTTGAGTCATAGTGAAGAAAGGAAAGAAAGAAAAGCTGAATGTTTTTTCTATTGCAATCATCCCAGAGGTCAGACACAACCAAGACAGACAGATGAACAATAAAAACACTGGTTAAATGACTCAAAAGGTTAAGTTTTCAGGCATTGGACTGAAACAGTTCAAGTACTCTGAAAGAAAATATGGAAATAAAGCATATTTTCTTTTTGAGTCTAATGCCTGAAGAAAGATTAATTTTAATATTTATTGGTAGAAAGCTTCTGAAGGACTTAGGCTGTCTGAAGGCTTCTGTGAATATATGAGGACCAGAATAGAAAACAATATGAAATTGTATTTGCTTTCAGAGGTGTCTGATAGTGGCATAAAGTAACATATCTTTTGCAGCATGATATAATTTTTGAAGTACATTATGAAGCTACTCTTTTGCTTAAATAAATTCTTCTTTATGATCACTCACTTGCTTTTGCTACACAGAATGATTGCAAAAATGAATGATGTATTTGAAGACCTGGCTAAGGCTGGAAAGCATACCAAAATTAGGAAAGAGCACCATGCATTCAAACACTTGGCTAAGTTTTTATTTCACACCATAAGGTTTTTTTGTAGCCTGCTATTCATGTATTGATCATTCAATGACTTGCCAGGAAAATAGTTTGACTGTTTGACATAGTCACTCTTCTATTACAGCTTTAAGAAAAGGTGATTTATTTTTCTGAGGTTGTACATTTCCCCATTTGTCATAACAGAGGAAAAGTTGATTCAGTATCTACTTCTGTCTAGAGCTGCACATTAAACACCCCACAACAGAGAAGGTTCAGTTTTTAGGACTCATTACCAAGCTGGAACCTCAGTTGAGAAACCAGGGTGATTACTGGTTTGTTTGTCACTGTGGTGATCCAGTAAGAGGAGGGAGCCAACCTTCACCCATCTGCTGTGTCTATCTGGATTGCCTTCTGCTCTCAAGACTGGCCAGTCAGCTCATCATGGGCCTGGGTGTGACTGCAAGTCATGATGAGTCATGGCTTAAATGCACAGCTCTACTGAAGGGAAAATGAGGCCAATTTTAACTCTACTTTTGATTTTATCTCCAGGTTAGTTCTGTGAAAGTCACCAAAACTGCTACACACAGCAAAAAGTAGCCTAGTGCAAATCAGACACAGAATTGCCATCAACATGAAAATTAAAAACAAAAATTAAAAAAAAAAAAAGATTAAAAAAAAAAAAAAGAGAGACATAAACCTGCAATTCTCTGTACTGGCTCTGATAGCTCCCCAAAACCAGATCATTGGATGATGCACAAACTAGTGGTTGGTGCTTGTCAGAGGATAAAAGTTGCTGAAAACAGCAAGCTGACAATTGGAAAGTGCACTTGCAAATCTGGAACTTGTTATAGAACTGATGGAACTGATTATACAGTGTCATTTCCTGATAACTTGGTTCTTAGCTAATTTTTTTTTCTTATGAGGTTTATCTTAGCACACAATAATAAACACTTTTCCTCTCCCACCTTTGCACAGCTCAGGATCCACACCAGGAGCGGAGGACACTCACAACCTTTATTTAGAAACCTTTTGGAGGTGAGTTTCTCACAGTGCAAGTAGGAGCTTCTTGAAGCCAGTGTCAAAGCACAGTTTCTCTTCCCCTTTCCCTTCACAGAATCACAGCATGGCTGAGGTTTTAAGGTACATCTGGTTCAAACTTTCTGCTCAAGCAGGGCTAC
The DNA here is from genome assembly GCF_048771995.1 of Taeniopygia guttata. Lineage (NCBI taxonomy): Eukaryota > Metazoa > Chordata > Aves > Passeriformes > Estrildidae > Taeniopygia > Taeniopygia guttata. The sequence continues at coordinate 4,351,671 of NC_133024.1, read as the reverse complement.
ACAGGGCTCAGGACCATGCCTAGACACTTCTTGGTGTCTCCAGGGATGGAGACTCCACAGCCTCTCTGAGCAACCTGTGCCAGTGCTTGGTCACCCTTACAGGGCAAAGGGATTCTCTGATGTTCAGATGGAGCCTCCTGTGTTCCAGTTTGTGCCAGTTGCCTGTCACTGGATGCCATTAAGAAGAGCCCATGTTCATCATCTTTATATCACCCTTTCTGGTATTTTACCTGCTAAGATCCTCCCTCAGCTTTTGCTTAACAGAGATGAAATAGGCCAAAATGCATTGTGAAAGGCATATTTACTCAGCAAAAATCTCTGGTGCTGTTCTTGCATGATTTCAACAATTCTGAGGCTTGCTTTTTCACAGACAAACCTGTAAATATTGTTCTTAGTGGCAGTGCAGGTCTTGAGTGTTTTTGGAGCCTGGGTGCTGTTCTAGCCAGAGCTTACATAGCCTGGGACCTTTTCAAAACAGTATGAAAAAAACAAAAAAAAACAAAAAAACCCAAAACACCAGAAAAAGTCAATGAAGGCTTCTTAAATACATCCAGGATGGTGCAGCTGTACAGTTACAGTTACAGTATGCCTTGGGGCTGGTTTGATATCCAAAATGGTCAAACGTATGCTAAGCTTGAGTGCAGTGGTGAAAAGCAGCCTGTGAGTATATTGGTGATAGTTTCTTTGCAAATGCTCTATCTTTCCTGAAATTGGCCCCTATCTCTTGTTTACAGAGCTCACATGGGGTTTCCAGTCCCCAGGAGAGACCAGCTTAGTTACATGTTGACTGCTTTAGCTCTTAGCATGTGTTTGGAAGGTTGAGAAAAAGAAGGGAAGGCAGAGGAAGTAAGTGAAGGGCTGCCACACTACCAAAGGTCTGGGAGAAAATCTAATTTTTATGGGTCCTTCTTTGCCCTCTTACTTCCTACAGTAAGAGACCTACAAAACTGAATTTCCTGTAAGGTGATTCCTGACTGTTGTTTTGCTTAGGAAATTAGTTTTCTCTTAGTATTTCCTGCGCCACTGTGATTCTTTTCCAAAGTACAAAATCCTCCTCTTTTATCTATCTAGCAAATTCCAGCTGTATTGACTCAAGGACTGTCCCACTATGTAAGTAAGGCTTTGTGTGAGACTGTTGTCTGTGGGTGGGTGTACTCCCCAGGAGGGCAAGACCCTTATAGCCTTTCTAAGAGAATGTGACCATTTGTAGGACCTGCAGAGCAGTCTTCTCTACCTGCTTATTCCAAGAACACTGCTACTCTTGGGGCATCCAGAAGAAGTGCTTGGCAGAGCAATCTGCTGCTGACTAACCTCTCAAAATGCCCTGGGGCAGTGATGTTCTCCATGCTGTGTCCTACCTGTGCATATTACCTACTTCTCCTCATGTCTCTCCACCTCAGAATGACTTGGAAAATTTGGGATTCTGGAGTTCAGGTGGAGCTTTGCAAGTTAGGGTCAACTTGTTCATATCTCAGCTTGCAGCCATGGCAGAGCACAGTAAGGTTTGGACCTGATACGCCTTCAGCTCTGAGTGCTCCTCATATGCCTTAGATGAATCAAAATTAGATGTTTTTCTCTGAATATGAATTTAATAAATACATACAGAAATTGCATGTAAGTACACAGTAGTGGCTCCTGTGTTACTAATAGATCACAAGGTGTTGGTGAGGGTGAACAATACAGGGGCATTTTAAACAGTTTCTGAAAGCAAAATAACAAATGTAACAGCAGCATTTGGGAATGCAAATCAACTGCCACTGCAGCTGGGAATGTAGGCTTTGGGACTAGCACTTACAGCCTATGTAAGGGATGTTTATGCAAACTTATACAACTCTAGGTTTGTGAGTTGCAAATACTCCAAAGACAGTAAAATGGAATATACTATGGGCTGAGTCCTCTTCTGCTAAGACTAAGGCATTTAACAGAGCTGATGTACACAAGTAGAAGAGTAGTCCCACTAAGATCTGAGTGAACAAGCCTTTAAAAATCTATTCAAATCATACCCTGTTCTGTTGCATATCAGGAAATGTCAGAGAAGTGTTTCTCCATCATTCTGATATGTGCTATTTTAATATCACTTGGCAGTTTCATTGGTGGCACAATGTGATTTAACAAACTGAAATGATATAGCAGAATGAGAAGGAAACTTCCGGACACTAATCTCAAAAAACAAGGAGTAACAGATATTTTGTGTAAAACCAGTTTTGGGTAAATGTCCTTGTGTAATAATAATTAATGACCAATTTCACCATCTTTGGAAAATTACTTTTTTTCACAACTGTTTCATATATGAGACTTCTAAACCTGTCTGTCAATATACATTCAGATTAGCTGAAACGTGAAGTGATATATAGACAAAACAGAGTTTGAAGTTTTACCCTTTCTGTCTCTCGTTGCTCAAATCTGTTTGACTGAGAGAGGTCATGTGTCATCACAAGCATGTTGATTCAGATTAGTAGCTGTTCTTCTTCCAACAAGAAACTTTTAACTGTTTTTATGTTGCCAGCAGTTGTATTTGTAAGTTGTATTTGATCTGCTCCATCCTTTCCTGATGACTAAGCTTCACATGTTTCTATTAATAGACTATTAATTCTATTAATAGTCTATTAATAGAATATTAATTCTATTAATAGTCTATTAATAGAATATTAATATAAAGTTGTCTGTCATTGATATCAATACTTGCTGTTGCATAAAGTGAGAAATACTTTTGATAACCACTTAAAATTTATAGAAAATTCTCAAATTTACATTGCAGTATAGATTTGGGTTCAAAGGTCCTCAGTTGCAGAGGGCAAAGGAAAACCTATTTCTGTCAGGACATGAACAGCCTGCTTGGGTTTTTTTGATATTTGCCAATTGCAGTGGAAATGATACAGCAGAAGAAAACTGCTGAAGAGTCAGTTGTATTTTCTAGGTACTTTCTGGTTTTGAAATAACACTATTGATTATCACAAGTGGTGCAGTTTGAATTCAACTGCTGTCAAGTTTTTACTGTGCTGATGCTGGTGAGAATAGAGAAATCAACATTAGAAGCAACTTCTTAACTCATATCTTGTCATTTTCAATATTAAATAAAAAATTTTATTTAAATTAAGAGTCACATGTTCTTTTCATGACTTTTCTTAAATAACAATGTATCTTAAGACTAGTGTAAAGTATAATGTGTACTGGAGAGCAGTTGCTGCTACTGCTGCTGCAGAAAGTGATTTACCAGAACAGTGGACAACCAGAAGGTTGTGAGTTATTGTGCAAGGTGACAACAATGCCACTGGTACTATAAATCCCCTGATGAATGATAATAAGGAATATATTTCTCTCAATCAAGAAGCACAGAATTTTCACCAGATAAACCCTCTGACAAAGAAAGGCATGATCATAGAATCAGAGAATCACAGAATATCCTTAGCTGGAAGGGATCCCAAAGGGTATTTGAAGTCCAGCTCCTGTCTCTGCACAGGGCAGCCCCAAGAATCCCATCCTGTGCCTGAGAGTGTTGTCCAAATGCTCCTTGAGCTCTGGCAGGCTTGGCTATATAACCACTACCCCGGGGAGCCTTCAAGGAGTTCTTCAAGGCTCTTAGTCTTAATCTGACAGCAAGTGCCCCTCGGGGGAGCAGAGCACACCCACACCCAGGAACCTTCCAGGATTTTGCACAGCTCAGCCCTGGCAGGACCTGCTGTGCCTTTCCTTGCAAAGGTCACTGTGTGAGCTGGGCTCTGGGGGCCCACCTCCACTTCTCCCCTAAGGTTAGATAGGGCCTCTAGCTAAATAATTAGCAAAAACTCGTGTTGCAAAATGGAAGAGCCTATGTTTTATTTGCAAGTATTGCTCTGCAGCGATTCTTCTGGGGAGCTAGAAGAAGTAAAATATTAACTGGGCTGAAAGGGGAGGGAGGCAACTTCATAATAGCTGGTGTGTTTGAAGCACTGAGTTTGATAAAGCAGTTCAAACAGCAGCATTGAGCTGGTGACAGAGTAGCACAACTGCAAATACTGCTCTGTGGGAAGAGTTTGGAAATATGCCTGGGTATATCTAGGTATACAAACACACCTGGTTTTCTAAAACTGACCTTCACTTACATCCAAAATGCAAAACTTAAGCAGTATGTTCCTTGTTTCTCCTCCTGCACACAGCTTGATCTGCTCCATCCTTTCCTGTTTGACCTGAGCATCTTCTCAGTGCCCCCAGCTGTGCATGCACAGACCAGCCACATCCCAGCAAAGCTATTTCCTCGTCCTGGTGAAGTGCAGGGCTCGAGTTTTGAGAAGCAGGAGTGGCATTTGCAATGTCCTCAGTTGGTGAGCACTGGTGAAACCCCAGCCTCTGACAAAATGCAGCCCTTTGCCTTCCGACTGGGGTACCTTGCTGTGAATTATATTTCAAAGACAGAAGTATGAAATTTAGGTGGAGAGCTCCAGTACCCAAACACTAGGGTTCTGTTTCTTGTTTGCTCTCCCCTGCTCACAAAATTTTGCAAAAGTTGCTGGGAAAGGACCCATTTGCAACATGACAAGATCAGGGCTACCCTCTGCCTGTGTCTTCTGACTTCTTCAGCCTGTTTTCTGGTGGTGGGGACACTGTCTTTGAAAACTTTGTTATACTGTATTATACTATAACTATATTACACTAATAAGAACTATCACTGACTAACTAACTAGAAAACCCCTGACTGACTCCTGAGAGTCCTGACACACACATGGATCCAACTGGTCAATGAATCCAACCAACCATCACCAGAATCCAGTCAAGCAATCACCTTGGGCAAACAATCTCCATACCACATTCCACATGGGCACCAACACAGGAGCTAAATAGTATTTAGCTAGATATAGCCCTGGAATATCCTTACAGTGAAAACATAAGGTTTAACCACTGATGGAATGAATTAGAATTACTTAACCAAAAACTTCTCTGGAGAACAAATGAGAAGTGCTGAGAAAAGTTGTGCTGTTGTGGGTTGACTTTCAAGTCAGCATGCTCACAGAAGCTGTTGAAGTACAAAATTTGTTTGAATTATCGGATAAAAGCAGAAAACATGCTTCTATGAAAATAAGTTCCAGAAAGGAAAGGTGCCTCCGTATCAGTGTCAGAGCAGACATACCAGGGATAGAGTCCTCTCCCTACCCTACAGGCTGTGAGACAGAAATAAGCTTATACTAGGGAGAAAACCTGTTGCTGTTAGTTAAAAAAATGAAAAAAAAAAAAAAAAAAAAAAAGAGCTCAAAAGAGCATTGAGGAAAAGAAATCAATAAGTCTGTAAGAGGTGGGAAAGCAGAGTAATTCTAAAACAAGCAGTTAATTGCAACTGACTTACAATCAGGGAAAAACTGCCCATTAAGAAAGTTCATTGGCTGTTAATAAATTAAGACAGTTGTGTTGCTACCAATAAATGCATTTTTTCTTTTAATAAAGCATTGGTGTGGGTATTAAGTTAATTTTTCTATAGAAAGAACCATCTGACAGAAAGTTAGAGCAGTTCTAATGCAAAACACGATGAAATGGTTCAATTCAAAAAAAGGAAATGAGAAACAAAATTCTAGCAGAGAACAGCTAAGAGAAAAGTTCAGCCCTGAGAGTGTTAGTAAACAGCATTAAAATGAAACATTTCTGCTTTATCAAAAAGGCCTGTTGGATCAGACCAATGATGGATGGTTAAACTGTGCACAGGTATTTCAGAAATAATTAGGCAGAAAGAAGGATGAAACTGGAGTTGACTTCACAAAGTGCATAGCCCAACTTAAAAGAAAATAAATAACAAGAATAAGGAAGGAAGCATCTGGAGTAGCAACTGAAAAAAATCAAGACATCAAAACTGAACTTGATTTTTTCAGGAATTGAAAAAAAATCAAGAAATCCAGATTAGTTGTCCAGAGTGAATGGGTAAAGTGGGCAAAGTGGGTGCAGCAAAGGATGCCAGGCAGCCCAGGCTCTATGTCTGCCTTCCTCTCTCCTTCCTTTGCTTCCTCCCTCCCTTCCTTGGGGGTTTGTTCCTGCTTGGAGTTTCTAGGAGTTCCTGCAGCACCAGAAATGAATCAGCAGATGTGTCCTGGGATTTTTGGTCCTACAGATTGGCTCTGGAGAAGAGGATTGATAGGACATCACTTCGTGCTTTTCTCTTCCTGTTCACTGCACATGAATGAAATGGTCCCAAACAGTTTTCCAAGGAAGTTCCAAAAGACCCATTTACACTGTCAAAAAGTTTATAGTGAAGATCTTTATTGCTCTGCTAAGTCTGTTCTTAAGCTGAGACATCATCAAAACCTTCTGGAGGTCAGCTGTCTTTCTCCAGGATTTCCACTTATTGGAAAAGGCTGCAAGCTGAACCCTGAAAAAGCTCAAGTTCTTCTTTAATATAGTTGTCCATACAGTATAGACAACTGTCAGTTTGTGTCTCATACTTCTTAATTGCAGCAACACAGTAACATTTTAAAAAATTGTTGCTTCGGGTTTTTGTTGTTGGTTTTTGTGTGGGTTTTTTTTTTTTTTTTTTTTTTTTTTTTTTTTTTTTTAACCAGGAATGTTTCCATTGTACTTTAAATCACATTTTTCATTTGGATCTCCTTTTATTGTTGAGTGCACTAGAGCTCTCTGGAGCTGCAGGAGCACTTGCTCTGCATGTTTGAAATCTTTTTGGGGGGCTTTACACGAGACCCCAAACTTCAAGAGAACAATGCAGCTTCACAGACTTACCACAAGGATTTGAAATTCCTCGTCCTGTGTTATGTTTGTGTCTGTGCCATATCCACCTTTCTGTGGCTGGCAGAATAGTTTGTTGATAAGTAGTTGGTTTCTGGGGTGGTTTTTCAAGCGAAGCCAGAACAGCGTGGTGCTGATGCTACTCAGAACCTGAGTTTTAGGTACTTTTTATATCCACACAACATGACTCAGAATACCAAAAGTCTCAATCTTAACAGCAGTCCAAGAAGGCACTTGAGTGCAGAGAGCCAAGTTTTAAGTAAATAATAGAACCATAGAATGGTTTGGGTTAAAAGGGACTTTAATGATCATTTTGTTCCTATGCCCCTTCCATGGGCAGGGAGAGCTTCCACTGGACCAGGTCTCTCCAAGCCTCTCTCTAAGCTCAGTATAGACTCTTCCTCTTCTAACTTCATCCTTTAGCTGGCACTGACTTTTAACTAAAACGGCATTAAAAATGTTTTAAATAAATATTTAAATGAGGCTGAAGATATTTATTTATTTATTTATTTATATGTTTTGAAATAAAACACATCAGTAAGGCTGAGACTAGCTGCAGATTATGTGCTTCATAAATCTTGTGCTTGCTGCAGAGAGATGTTAAGTAAATACTGTTCTTGAAACAGGAAAGTGCATAATCAGACAAAACCCTCCATATACTGAAATAGTAATTTTGTTTATTCAGTTGTACATATCATGATAGGTCTGAGCTCACTGCTATATGACATCTTATAAAGGCACTCAAAGTTCCTTATCTTTTGTAGGCATATCTTTTAGTACTCCTGAATAGTTAAAAAAAATAAAAGAAAAAGTAAAGAAAGGGGGAAGGGAAGGGAAGGGAAGGGAAGGGAAGGGAAGGGAAGGGAAGGGAAGGGAAGGGAAGGGAAGGGAAGGGAAGGGAAGGGAAGGGAAGGGAAGGGAAGGGAAGGGAAAGGAAGGGAAGGGAAGGGAAGGGAAGGGAAGGGAAGGGAAGGGAAGGGAAGGGAAGGGAAGGGAAGGGAAGGGAAGGGAAGGGAAGGGAAGGGAAGGGAAGGGAAGGGAAGGGAAGGGAAGGGAAGGGAAGGGAAGGGAAGGGAAGGGAAGGGAAGGGAAGGGAAGGGAAGGGAAGGGAAGGGAAGGGAAGGGAAGGGGAAAAGAAGTCAAAGCTTTGGTTTTATTTAGTACTGATTGGTGATTCTGATTAGCAAATCAGAAAAGTAGGAACAGGTTCAAGCCAAATTTAAAGGCTTTCTTCCTAGGTCCAGATACTGGATTATTTTGTGTTTGAACTTGATATAATCATCCTTCACAATTTACAAAGACCAAAGGAATGGCATTGACAGCAGGAGAGAATCAAATTGTAAGATGGAATCACAAGCAAAATTGTGTGTGGCCACATATGCCTGTGAGAAGCGTGCATTTGTGAGGAGAGAGATCTGTGTGCTGAATTGTTTCCAACACATCAAAGTTTGTAGAAGAGATGGGATGGAGTTGAGCTGTGGGATGTGGGCTGTGCCTGCAGAAGCACCTGGCAGGACAAATAACCACACAGCAGCAGAAAAGAGCAGGTGGCATCACAGAGAGGCTTGTCCCCTCTGGGAGGAGGAACCTGCTGGAGTGAGCAGCGTGTGATCACCCCATAGAGGGACATTCAGAAAGCATGTTGCTGAAGTGGCAACATGGGATAAGTCTCATAGTGAGAATTACCATCTATATAATTACCATCATTACCATATAAAGAAATACTGTGCCTTGAAAAAGTGTATAAAACCAGCTGGTTTCTTTTGAATAAACGATTCAGATTCCCCGCCGGTCTGGGTCCAGGTCACGGTCACTCACAAAAGTTCTTGGGTTACAAAGTAAATTCAGCTTGGACATATTTTAGCTCTATGTCTTTACTTACCACATGCAAACTGAAAATTTCATTTGCTTATCACACATCCAAATTCGAGTGGCAATTCATGTGGAGAGCAGAGGACCCACCTTTAACTCAATCACTCCTTCTCTGCCCAGCTCCTACATCAACACCAGAAGGTGCTTTCTCCAACAAAAGGGTGCCACAACCACAACTGTAGGAAACATTTTATTTCTCTATCTCATCTTTGAAGCAACTGAGATCTCCTCTAGCTGGAAGAACAGAAAGGGGTATATAAAGAGAGTGAAAAGAGGAATGGGGCCTATCTGACAGACACCCATGGCATTTTTGTCCTAGTCCAGTATTTCTGCTACATTTTTCCCAAAAAACTAAAGCTAGAGGAGCATTTCTAAAATTTTTAGTAGTATTATGCTGTTAGTCTGCCAATTGAGAGCTATTTCTAAATGTGTTTTATAGTGCTTTGTAAATACTTGACCTTTCTTTTGTGTTTGCTCGCATTTTTTATTTTAAAACTTATATAGTTTCATATAATGACCCTACAGAGTCACTTCATATGGATTGGCATGGCTGCATTTGTGTGAGTGGGAACAAATGTACTTATCAGGAATGACAAAGAGAATGTTTTGTTCACCACTTCTGCATTACAAGCACCTGGCTTGTGTGGCAGCTGCAGCTGGATCTAGACCAGCTCACGGTGCTGCAGCAAGATGGTTTTGTACTCACCTTGCCACACAAATGTTCTCCCTGCTGACAAACACTGTGAAGATCTTTTTAGCCCCCTGACAGACATCTCAATGGAAAGGGCCTGTTGCAGCCCAGTGTTTGAAACCTCCAGGCATGTAATTGAATTCCAATGAATCCAAAAACAGTTAAGGTTCAAGCTGAGGAACTGGTATCTCTGGCCTCAATCCAGCAAAACACTTCAGTGCATGAATAAACCTACTTTGAACAGTCCTATTGGCAAATCAGTGGGAACTACTCATTGCTTCATGTTAGAGATACGTTCAAGAGATTTGTTTGATGTGGCCACAGTGCCCCACGGTAAGTGCTGCTTGAACCAGAGTCTAAATCCAGTTTACCATGTGGTGGCGTTAATGATTTCTTACCAGGCAGTCTTGCTCATTTAGAATTGGACAGCTTCATTTCAAAAGCAATGTTAAGCACTTTTAAATGCCACTTTCTCATGACAAACATTCAGAGACTATTTCCTTTTGGACAGTAATATAGTGATAGATTTACTCTGGCAATCAAACTTGAGTTGAAATTCCTTTGAACAGAATTTACAGGATTAGAAGAATATCATAAACATCTGAAAACATTGCACATACAGTCCTACTCAGGAGATACAAAGGTCTCAAAAACTGCCAGTAAAAATGGTGTATTTGGTAAAATCCTTCTTCTCTTTTGTCTTCATGTCTTGCCTTTAAATACAGCGTAACTAGAGTTTTACCTCTTACCATGTTTCAGCCAAATGACAAAATATAAACCTCTTTTTATTAATTGAGAGTGAATTCTGAAGGAGCTAAAGTTGAAGATCAAACTTATTAGCATGCTTTTTTTGCTTTTTTACCTTTCAGAATGTTCTAGGAACCCATATTTTCCAGAAACAAGTTTGTTCAAGTAGACTGTGGGATGTGCCAGAGCCACTAAATTCATTACTGGTAAAGCAGTTCTAATATTCCAGCACAACCACTTGAAACTCAAACTGTGGTTGGAACCTTGCCCATGCATTAGGACACTCTTCTGAAGCCTGACACTTCCCCTATTCAGATTACTTAACCTAAATACAAAGAGAAAAATAGGAAGAGAACACTTTCTTTTAGAAATGGGTCACTCATTAATATTAATTAATATCTTAGTTATTGTACCATTAAATAAGCACTGCAAAGTGCCTGCAGTTGGTCAGTACTGTCTAAAGCCATATAGGCCAGATTTCTAGGTGTATAAATCCAGCTGAATTCCAAAAGTAGCTTGAACAAATAGAGATTTTATCTGTGCTGTTCAGTGTTAGGTGTTGAAAACTACACCTCCATTGAAGTATCTCTAGTATCTTAAAAATACTGGATATCACTCTTCGGGTAGTTTCAGATGTGATCAGGTGGTGATAAATTTGTACATGGACCTTTACCTCGTTATATAAAAAAATATTTGCTATAAACAAATAAATAAAACTCCACTTGGACAAACATAATTGTACATTTTTTAGGTATCTCTGATTTGTAATAATAATGTCCCATTACCCACCAGAGGGAGCTCAGTCAAATGTAAGGGCCTGTTCCACCAATGTAAATTAGTGAGAGATATATGAAGGGTTATAAATAGATTTAAGCACAATTTTAGCAGTTAGTGCATAGCTGGATGTAATTAATATTAGCTGGAAACTGTAATGTGGGTGGTTTGGGTTTTTTTGCTTGAAAGAATACTCCGTGTATGAAATTATGTCAAAAATAAGTGTTCACATTCTTGGCACAGATAATTTAATCAGAAAGTACTTCTTCACATGTGAATAGGTGGCTTTTATATTCACAGCCATGGAGGGAACACCTTGAGTAAGTCTATTATTTCGAGCAGCATTCACAGGAGTATGTCTGAATGTGCCTCTGCCTTTCATGAATATTAACACTGGTGTTTTTTCGTGCTTACATCTAATCAATAAACATATATACTGATGTACATGCAGACCAGGAATACAAAAGGGTCTGACCACAAGACGGTCAAGTTTCTTAGCAGGTAATGTTAAATAATGCATTTGCTTCTGACTGCTTAAAAAAGTTCAGAGTGGTTGACTTATTTCAGCTGTCCACACAGCAGAAGAATGTGAGAATCAAAGACCCAGGCTGGGGAGAGCACTGTGATGAAATGGCTGTGGAGAAGTCTGTGGTCACAAGGCAGTCTGGGCTGTGCACGGATGTTTGTCATACACTTCTAAGAAAGCTGCAAGACAGAGGTGAAAGTTTTTCAATCACAGAACATCACACTGCTGCTATTCCTTCATATGGAAAACTGGGGATCTAGTTCATAAAAGTATCAAAATCTACTTGTACAGTGAAAGCAGCAAAAGACCATTAGTGGGGCTTTAGTTATTTTAGTACTGAAGTCCTCTGGCTTCACTGCAGTTTTTACTTTACACGGGCTATTTATCAAGGTTTTATTTATCTTTAATGCAAATACAACCCTTATAGGACCCTCCCAACTCAAGATTTTCTATGATTCCATGAAGGACCATCTGCAATGCTCTGACATCTGTATCATATCATAACTCTGTTAATTCTAGACAGAGTTGACAAAAACATTACCTTAATGAAGTAAATATTTCAGTATAAAATTTTAGTGTAAACTAGGCTTGGAAAAGTGTTGGGATACATCCAAACAAAAGCTTCTTAATGCTGAGCTAGAGCAACAGCTCATACATTCCATTGACACAAGCCATAAGCATCCAGAAAACAAGCAGTTAAGGCAACAGCTCGCTCACCAGTTCCTCTTGCTAGCTGTACCTACTTCCTTTCCATCACTTAAAGTTCTCATATCACTTAACTCATTCTAAGCACCCAAAGCACACTGGCATCTGGCTGCACATTTGTTACATCAGCACACACATCCTCATTTCGTTTCCCTAATCCCCGTATTAAAATTTAGTACAAGATTCAGACAAATAACTAAATCCACAGACCACCTACTCTCATATTTTCTAACCAGTTCAAGGAAATCAAGCATGTCTCACAGCAGACACCTGCAGCCTGGGGAGAATTCCTTGCTGCTATATACCAGCACCAAACCACAAAATATCATACGTAGCATTTGGAAACCACCTTGAGCACATGGTGATCATCAGACCATGTCATAAGATCGTCAGACAACTGGATCTGAGCTCTAGGCTGACGCTGCTTACTCAGTGGGGATGGATTGTGGTCGGGGGATTAAAGGAACTGAGGTTTAGAAGGGGGAACTGATAATTGGTGTGTAGAAAAGCAGCGTGACTCATGTGCTAAACCTGGTGCTTTCTACAGAATAAACCATGCAGTGGAGGAAAACAGTGATTTGTGAATGGTTGTTGTCTTTCATTCATATGGGTATAAGTAACACATGACATTACTTGTTAGGGGCACTGAAAAACCTAGAGGTGACTGGCACCATCCCAAGCAAGGCAGGTTTTTCATTCTTATAAAATAATCTACTTTGAATTTTAAGTGTCATCCTCACAGTTTTGGTGTGCACCTGAAAGGCCACCTTGATAACTCCCAGTTTAACATTGCAAACCAAGGGACTGAGTGAAGGAAATGGTGAGGTGGAGGCTGCCCCTCCAACTCTGCTTTGCTGCCTTCCCTTCCTCCATAATGTGCACAGCTGGTGTCTAGTCTTGTCCAACAGAACTGCATCAAGATGAACAACAGGGCCCAGCTTTTTGGTACTTGTTCAGTATTGTAAATACAGGCAAACTTCATGGGAAGAAATGACGGTGTCTGACTCAATTCAGAAGGCTGAATTATTTCTTTATTATAACTATGCTAAAATATATCAATACACTATATAAAAAGGAAGATACTAAAACTACATACTACTTTCTCTAATTCTATCTCTAACACAACTCGTGACCCTCTCTGAGAGTCCAGCCCCAGGTGAGTTGGATTGGCCATCAGGCTCAAACAATCCTCACCAGAATCCAACCAAGCACTCACTCCAGGTAAACAATTCTCCAAACACATTCCACATAGGAAAAACAAGGAGCAGAAATAGAAATTGTTTTATCTTTCATTTCTCTCTGTGCACCTCTATGAAAATCCTGAGAGGGAGAGAAATGTGCTTGCCACAGTTCAGTCTTAGTCTTTCATTGCTGCACACCTTCCAGGCCTGTCATGAAGACAGTTAATAATTTCATTGTGACTTTTCCAGGGATATGTATCACCATATCATCCACGCATCTGTATGCCATGACATTCCACCAGGAGGGAGAAGACCCTCAGAGCTGTGGGTGCACAGGTATGACTGTGGAAATATGAAGATGGGAGACAAAAGTCATGGCAGCACCCAGGTTTTGTCAACTCTCCTCACAATCCTCCTGGACAGGACCAGTGTTACATCCCTGCCTGGACCAAACTTCCTTTCCCTTCAGCCCTGTTCTTCCACCATTGCACAGCTTGTACCCCCCACAGGAAGAGAGGCAAGACTTCCAGACAAGTCTCCCCTCTTCCTTTAGGCACTTCCACTTTGTGCCTTGATCAAGAAAAGAATTTTAGATAGCGAAAATCACCAAGTGCCTTTGAGATTTTTACTGTGACTAGCACATTTCTGCAAGATATCCTGTGACTGGAAATGAAGCAGAAATGTCAAAGGGCAGAGTTCCCCAACAATACAACCCAAAGGAAGGCTGAGAACACCTCTCTGTCCCACCTGTCCCCACTGTTAGCAGTGTGTAATCTTTACAAAGGCCCAGATGATGGAAGCCTCTGGTGGAAGGTGACACTCTTCCAAAGATCATTAACTCACAAAACCGGACAGAATAGAGGTAATCCTGAAAAGGGAAACAGTTTTTTAAAAAAGGCACTGAACTCAAACTCACAGCTCCTCATCTTCCAGATTTTCCAAGTGTCACCCTTGGCTCTGGCTGTTTCAAGACCGCATGAGTCATATCCTTGCTAACTGGAAGCCTTAAATTGAGTTTGTTCAGCATTCTTTACGATGGAAGGAAGTTATTTAGCAATGATAGAAAATGGAAAGCACAGGTCTTGTTTTAATTTTAAACCCATGTACTTCACTGTGCCTTAACTGGCTTGAAGCAAATGCATTTCCCATGGTAGTGGCATGCTTACTTTTGCTAACCTGAATAATCTGGATAATAGCAAGAAATACACTTTGTCTGCAATACAGCCACAGTTGTCACAGGTTGTAGTCACACGTTATAAAACTGAACCTTTCATTGGTACTTGATTTCAAAAACGGGCTTCTAAGTTTTTGAACTTCTAAAACCATCTTTAAAATAATTGTATAAAACTTGTTTTTATAGAGTGATAGCTACAACAGGACCTAACATGCAGACCACTTCAACCAGAACACAAACCATATTGTCTATGTGGAAAATACAGGATCAGTATGATAAATGCTTTATTGAAAAAGCCTAATTTCAGCTGTTTAGTCAGCAGAGCTCCACTGTATCTAGAGAAAAACTCAGCATGTCAAAATTGGAGACTTACTGAATGTGAAAATAATTTTCCACTATTATGTTCTTGATAAAAAAATCAAGAGATGGATGTTAGATACAGCAGTTACCTCTTAGAAGGTTGTTTCAGCTTCCTTTACTCTTTTCAACACCTGGATGATTTTCTGCATTATGTTGACTATGTTACATTTTAGTTTAACTTACCTATGAATATTTTTGGAAAATTCCATTTCCCTACCTTCCTGCCTTTGAATCCCGCTTCTCCAAATACATTTCTTTTTAAAAATAATTTTCAAGACACACTTTTTCATCCTTGGTACTTCTGTATCAGTTTTACTCATTTGTATTGCGATACAATTTCTCTGAGTTCTTGCTCTCAGGCACATGAGCATTCATGCAGGCAAATATGTTAATACAAAGCTGTTATTTTTTACTTTCACCATAACTAAAAGCAGGAGGAAAATTTGATTGCACATAGCTACAGTCCAAGTTGAATATAAATCTTTGACTTAAATTACTTTGGGATGGTTTAAGAATTTCGTATTTATCCAGGCTTGTAGGCTGGACCACATAAAAAATTTGGCATCTGCACATCTGTAAAATATTTCTGGAATTCTTCTATACTGGTCAGTACCTACAGGTTAGGAAAAACATACTCCCAGACTATTGCCACAAATGAGTCCCAGATTTCCTTCTCCACCTGACTGTGGCTCTCCCTCAGGTTTTTCTCACAGCATATGGTCTGTAATTTTTCTGAATATCTGAAGCAAAGTGACTGCATTTAAATAGAAAATTTCAAGGTAAACACAGTTATTTGTAAAGTAAAGGTCTCCTGTCTGATCCATTTGCATCCAAAGCCAGTCCGTCAATAAACTCATTTTATGTACTTTATATGGTTTTCAATGAATTCACTGCAATCATTCATCCCACTGGATGATGTTTTCAAGGCTAGATGGAAAAAAATTTGAGTAAAATGACAAACTATTTCAAAATGAGAATTCTATTATTTGAATCACATAAACACAGGCAAAAAAAGGACATTCTAGCTTCTGTGGTGTTCTGTGCTCAAAGCAAAGCTCAGATTTCTCTTCAAGTTATGTTTCCCAACAGTGCAAAACTCAGACAAGACTTTTCCTGCACTTCCAGGCCCAATATTTCAAGTGGTTTTTATTAACTCTGTTTTCTTTCTTCAACTTCCACAAAGTACAGTGAAAATTGGATCCTCAGCTAATAAGGAAAGAGGAATAAATACAGTGTTACACTGCTCGGGGAGCCCATGCCTCAAGCGTGGTGATTTCCCAGGTTCAGCAGGAAGCCAAATTTGGATGCTGACACTGCTCACGAGGAGAAGTGGAAATAAGGTTGTCTTCTGTTATCTCTTCATGCTCTCCTGCTGCAGTGCCAGGTGCTGGAGTAACACAGAGCCACTTTTCCCACTTGTGCTGCAGGGAATACTGTAAGCAGTTAGCACAGATAAATTACAGGCAGCTTGTAATTCTTTCTTTGTCCCCTTTGCCGCCAGGAATTGTTCTGATTAACATGAAATTCAATTTTCGTGATAAATTAATGATAATAATCAAAGCTAAAGTCCTGTGCAAATCTTAAGTTCATTGTTTTCAATTACTAAGACACATTTCAATACTAAGAACACATTAAGTTGAATTCTAAGCTCATGAAGATGTAACAAGCTGCATCTGACAAGCAGAGTTTAAAATACAAGGTGATTTGAGAACATTCAGAAATAAAAGGGCTTTTCTACATCCACTTTTAATGAAAAAACTGCTCTATGAATAAAAATGGAAGTATAACAAAGATTTTTTTAATTTGATCTAAGAAAATACAGGGATAAATAGAGCAAGTAAAACTGACATTTACTTCCCAGTTATTTGTGTATCACAGAACTACCATCCCTACTTACAGCCAGTTGTGCTTCAAAATAGACCAGAAAACAAGAGCAAAAGATCCTCACAATAATTTTACTGACATAGTCTCAGTTGGAACTATGATGAAACTATGATTCTTATATTAATTTTTCATTTCTTGCATGCCAAAAAATACAATAAAAAAGACACTCAAGTAATCTTTACACTTAAGGAAGGGAAGTTTGATCTTATCTGTTTCCTTTTAATTTTATAACTTGCAAATTATCACTGGCAGTGCACTTGTTTGATAAAAAAAATGATTTTGTTACTTCAGTTTTTAATGTGCAGTTTTTCAGATTTTATACAACAGTGTGAAGTTGACATGAAGTATAGCTTTTACCAGTGAGGACATCTGCTTCAAGATAACTTCCAAACACTTTACGCATGACGAAAATAATTTAAAAAGAATTTACCAAACTAAAATTAACATACATATATTCCATATATTAACATTGTCCCAGTCCTTAGTATGATCCAAATTTCTAACACAGAGACTATTTATATAATTTTCTAGTGTGTCCATATCTTCTTAAATTGGAAGAAATATGTTTAGAAAAGAAACCTGATCCACTAGAACATATAATGGGGATAGATTAACTTCAATTATGTTACTTGAAATAAAACATCCATTATATAATGGATGAAATATCCATTATATTAAGCTACTGGGTGGCAAGCATTAAATAAAATTCAGACTTCTACATACTCGGTATCTGTAGTAGAGTGTTGTAACATATTAAACAAATCTTTATTTTAAAATCTCTTTCCAGCACAGGATCATTCCTGTATGAACTGCCTCACATGAGCTAGTTGGGAGTTATGAGGAGCCCTGTCTTTTTTGGTACTGTATCCTGAGCTTTTCCAGCTGCTCCACGCACTGTGTCTGTGCCAGCTTCAGTGTTCGGTTCTCCTCTGTCAGCTCTGCATACTCCTTAGCCAGCCGAGCAGCATCCATGCTTTCTTTTTCCACTTGTTCCAGTCTGGCAATCAGCTCCTTTCTGATGATTATGAAAAAAACCCCAAATATTAAAAATGGCAGCAGGCAAAAAATCTGTTGTCCTGTGTTAGGTCAAAGGTGGGCTGTGTGTTGTTAACTTACTTTTATTACTTGTGTGAAACAAGGACCTAGAAAATTAATTTTTTTAGAGTCCTGGTTTTTTTCCCTTTAAAAGACTAAGCTTCCAAAATCTCAGACCAAGCCTGAAAAATGCTGTGTTCATGTGTCTGTTCAGCAGAAGAGAAGGCTTTGGGGAGAACTTAGAGTCCCTTCCAGTACCAAAAGGGGGTCCAACAGATCTGGAGAGGGACTCTTGACACAGGTGACAAGGCAAGGGAATGGCTTCAGACTGAAAGAGAGCAGGAAATGGGCTATTGGGAAGAAATTCTTCCTTGTGAGGGTGGCAAAGCCTTGGCACAGGTTGCCCAGAAAACCTGTGGCTGCCCCATCCCTGGAAGTGTTCAAGGCCAGGTTGGATGGGGTTTGGAGCAACCTGGTTTAGTGCAAGGTGTCCCTGCCTGTGGCAGGGGATTGGAACTGGATGAGTGTTAAGGTCCCTTCCAATCAAAACTATTCTATTGATTGTATGATTTTGTGATCTCTAACTTCAGTAAGAGTTGAGCACACAGTTCACAGTGGAGAATCAGGTTCCTAGAGATGACTAGCTAATACTTTGCCAGAAGAATAACAATTTATTTTTCCCTTGATACCAGGCATCATTGAAAGAGAGTGAGGTGTTTTTGTTTGGTTGGTTAGATTTATCAGTAAGTTCTGTGAAGTGTGCCTGGTTTCCTTTTCTCTTCTACAAACAAATCCAGTAAGTAGTAGGCGCTGAATCTGAGCTACATATATTGTTTCTATAATGTGTTTCGATTCAGATCTTAGCCCTGTCGCTGAGGAAGAGCTGCAAACCTGACCCCTCCTGGTCCTCTTAAGTACAGACACAAAAGGATTTAAGCTGTGACTTCTTCTGGATGGAGTCACACAGTGCCCTATATTCCCAGAGCTGGCCAGGAGCTGGAGTTTCCTGTATAGTATCAACTGAAATTACCTCAGCACAAGTTAAGATAAAAGAGGTCTTAAAACACACTGAAGGCATGAGTAACTCACAGAGTATCTAATTGCCCTCCTCTTAGTCACTCACCAGGCTAGCCTGGCCTCTGGGTTTCCTTTTCCCTTTGAGTAAAATACTCACCCATTACAGGAAGTCTCTTCTAAAAGGTTCTTTTGATCATTCTGTCTCAGAGATTAGTTAATCTTTTAACTGTTCAATAGCCCTGTGACTTTATTTCTCAGTCATGTCAAAACAGCGCTTGTAGATCATCAGTGGGAAGTTGTTAATGCCTTCATAGTGGATAGATTTCACTATCCACACAGTGGATAGTCCTTAAAGGAGCCCACTTGTCAGGCTAGATCAGTGCTTTCAGACAGGAAATTCCTACAGATCAGCAATTCCACCCCCACAGGTCAGAGTATTAATGAAAATTAACATTCCTGTGTTTGCTGATCACTTATGTTACTCGTAGCTGAAAAGCTACCACATAGAGCAGCAAAACTGTAAATCTGGCTTCTGCAAAACACTTCTGTGTGGACTTCATTTAGGTTCAGGTTAACCTTCCTCTGTCTTTACTGCAGCTTTCAGTGATAGCAGAGTTTGCCCATGGTTTGGTTGACTGTTTACAGTCACAGTTACTGCAGTTCAAGGAGTCACAAATTAGAACAGACCCATGGTACTGCCATTTCTACCAGCGGTACTTCCCATAGATTAAATAAAAACAAAAAAAAAAGGAAAAAAAATAGAAGAGTTAAAGAAAAAAAAAAGAAAAAAAAAAAAAAAAAACAAGAGAAGAGTTAGCTGCTGTTACAGAATTTTTAAATCAGCCAAAGAGGCAGCATATAGGCATCCTCCTATAAGATAGCTTTGTTTTATACTATGGAGGTAAGGCAGAGCAGCTATGCTGCAGCAAAGCCTCTTCTTTTTCCTTTCACCAGGTGACAGGTGCATTCAATCAGGCCTTTGAGAGGAAACTTCAAGAGAACATTTTTACCCAGTAGAATTCTGTTTACATTTAACACAATAGAGCTGTACATGTTTTAAACACAGTAAGCCACTAACAGGTTCATTTCTGTGTGGCTTGGCTGCTCTAGATCAACCACTATTTCTATTTTTCATAGAAATCAAGACAATCTTGCTAGACAGCTCCTATTCATGGGCCTGAGGCCATGGAGGAGTGATTTCATGTGAGAAATACATTCAGGGACAATGAGGTTCTACAGCTCCAGATGCTTGGGGGTTTTTGTTTGTTTGTTTTTGTTTCTCCAGTTTCCCCGGACTTCCTCTGGAAGACTCTTATCTCTGAAGACCAAATGAGAACTTATGCAATATTTGTTTGCAATTATTCTCCGATATAATGTTGGACTGAAGGGCTAAATCAAGCTCTTTCAAATTATAGACTGTTAAATTGGAAATGTCCAAACAAATGAATTCAGAATCATTCTTCCTGACTTTTCTTACATTCATCAGCTTTCTGAAAGGGAGATGCAGTGAACACACTATTAGGTAATCAGCATCTTAAAAGCAGGTAAACCTTTTCTGTGGGAACTTTCAGGACTTGAAAAGGAATGGTACTGACTGTCCTGGACTTGAGCCAGGAGAGGCACAGACAGACAAGGTGCAAACTCAGCTCCAGTAATGAAGGTCAGCTCTGATTCTGTGTCGTTCTGTGCAGGCATGGCTTTCATGCTGCTCTCCAGCAATATTCAAGCAGCATAGATAACTTCCCTCCCCCCTCCCCAGGATTTAGATTTGCTATCAAACAAACTATAAATGCATTAAAGTCAAAATATGCTCATTGCTGTAGCCCACACTCTTGGATCTCCCTCACAGAAAGCAGTTTCCTTGCACTGAAGTAGTAAAATTGCCCACTTCTGAGTCAGCAGAACCTACTTAGTCCTTTCCCATCAGGATCAACACCTGTTTACGGGATAGGGTGATGTTTCAGGCTAATACTGTCAGCCTGCCACACATCTAAAATTAGAGTACCAGGGAATTGCTAAATGTTATGAATGGTGTAGTTTATGAAGCGCACCAAAGGATGAGGACAGTAACTAACATTTACATCTGATCTAATCTAAGATTTGAACTTAGCTTTCAGAGGTTAAAGAACACCATGCTAAGCTCTTTCACCATCTAGACTTTGTTATGGATGCTTAATAAATAGATGTAGCACTGAGTATTTTCTGTTAATGGTTACCCCAAGTTTAAATATTAACAGTATTGATAAGGTAGGTTCCAAACTAGTGCTGAGGTACTCAAAGCTTGGAGACAATCTGTAATGTGTACTTGAAGTGTTCTTTTTTGGAGAGGGGTTTGGGAGGCAACATTAGTGATTTGCATCATAAACCCATAAACCACAAGCAGGAGAAAAACATAGCACTGTCTTAGGGAAATTATTTCTCTTGTTCTGGTCTTAATGATTAAACATACAGAGAACAGAGCTCCTCAACACTCTATCTGGTATTTATTAACACTCTCACTGTATTTATTCACTAGGAATAAATACAAAGAAAAGTGACAGACTAAGCAGATAAATCTGTCTGGAGATAAGTGTATTTAGAGATGAACTGGTCACAAGGAAAACAGTTTCCAGAATACAAAGACTCAGATTTGCCTTTTCCCCACTGTGAACAAGGTATTCAGGATCATGCATCTGTGGCAGTACAGTATCTTCTCCAACAGATGGTGTGTACTGGTGGCCATAAGGTCATTTTCTCTTCCCACATTTGGCATGGCTTTCCTGTCAGGGGGAATTATGAGACCCTGCTGTCTTGAGGAGATTGTTCTTGCATAAGTCTACTTAATAGTAGACTAATGAATAGTCTAATTAATTTAAAAGCAACACCATTAAAGTCTGCTTTAATGTAAATGAAAATATGTCTCAGATGCCAACACATAAAAGGCCACAGAATGACAGAATAGTTTGAGTTGGAAAGGACCTTCCAAAGGCAAGGACACTTCCTCTAGAAAAGGACGTCTCTCTTTGTATTCGAAAAGCTGTAATTTAATTTCTGGTATTTGGCAAGTAACATATATTTTGAATACATGTGAAATGATGAAAAAATAGGTCTAGAATGGGAAAATAATTGAGCTTAGATGTTGTCTTTAAGGTTTACACCAATCCTTTTCTGAAGTACTTAGAGTGTTTTCACAGTGTTGGGAAAGACACTCAAAAAAACAGTTTACCTGGAGACATCCTCTGGATTAAAAAGCACAGAAACAGTCCTATGATCATGAGAGCAAGCTGGAATGGGCTGCCCAGGGAAGTGGTTGAGTCACCATCCCTGGACTAGTTAAAAAACGTGTGGAGGTGGCAGTGGAGGACACAGTTTAATGGTGAAGAGGGAGGTGGGGCTGGTTTGGTGGTTGGACTTGATAATCCTAAAGGTCTTTTCCAATCTTAACAATTCTATGTTTCTGTGTCTACTCTAATGTGTAAAAGTAGGAAAAGAAATAATATCCATGGCCATGAAAATGAGTGATCTTAAATGAGGTGGTGATCAAATGATATTTTTTTGTAGAGTTATATTAGAATTGTCTGGGGGAGGAAGAAGAGATAACCATCCAGTGCTAAGAATATAAGATACAGCTAGCAACCATGGCAACTCTAATATTTAACTACATAATCCAGGGTCATTATCTGGTAATAGCAATATAACAAGTGCTCGAAATAACCAGCCATCTCATCCCTTTCACCCAAAGTTAGACACCCATAACCATCTGTTATGGAAATACGTGTGTGTTTCTGGAACATAAATTAAATTACATTCTGTGCCCTAAATGTGGTGTGTTCTCGCTTCCACACCCTTTTCTTTATTTTCAATCATGTCTCCCATTCCAGAGTGGTTTTTTCCCTTGTACTACGTATTGCTGGCATAAATGTGAAGAGTGTGAGTGAACACAGCAAACAAAGCTATGATTAAATTAGCAAAAAAATCTACCCAATGTTCTTTCAAATTCTTGCTATCTTTTTTGTTCTTGAGTAACTTCCCATCCTTATTTGCTTTGTCCTTTGATTTTCCCTTTTTTTGATACTGCAACCTCTTTTTCTCTCTCACATTTCCCATTTTCCTGTGGAATACTTTTCATCTTCTCTCCCCCTGCCAGCCTAGTACATTCTCATGCCATCTATATTGCACAGAAGAGAACAAGTAAGTAAGCTTTGTTCTCATTTTGATGAAAAACAACCCTTGTCATTTCGCTTCACTGACTTTTTACTTTGGCCATGCTCAATGCTCACATTACACATCAAGCTAAACAGAAGTAAAAGCCTTTGAAAAGTTGTAAAAGATTCACTGTTTTTCAGTATTGTTAAAATAATTTACAACTTTCTGTGTCTTGTAAAATAATATAAAAATATACCTGCATATATTATTTCATGTATGAAAGGTTACACCAAACTCTGGGGGTTGGAACAAAAATTAATTAAAGTAGAATTAACTATATTCCTTTTGGTTTTTTTTGCTAAAATGCTCGAATACCTGTACAGATATTTGTCAGGTTAACATTATTTCTTCCTCCTAGCCAACAAATGAAAAATATTTGCTCAATCAATTTTCTGCTTTTTTCTGTCAGTCATAGCCTTCAGCATCCTGTGTGTACTATCATGAATTGATCTGTGGAGAGAAGTTGGGAACACTGGCTCCCAACCAAGGGTACCATCCAACAGCATTTGTGATTGCCTTTGGTAAAAATGTACACTGAAAAACACTATAAAAGCTGTTTGCTCCCATTACAAGGGATGTGACTTGATCATTGTCCATTTTATCAAAATAATATTTAAGAGAAATAGACAATAGATAGCAGGCATAGTAGACAATTGGTAATTTTTGTTTCCATACATTAATATTCAAATGTAGAAGAAGACACCAACAGCAGGGGCAAATTTTAGAAAATTGCGAACTCCATGTTTTCAATTTGATTGTAATTGGTTTGGAGGCTTAAAACTTGTGCATCTTATCAGACTTTTTAGACAAGTGAAAGCATTCTTCCCTTTTAAAAATGAAATACTCAATACTTCCAGTGATGGGGCAGCCAGGGCTGTCTGGGCAACCATTTCCAGTGCCCCAACATCTTCACAGGGAAGAAATTCTTCTTAATATCCAATCCAAATCTACTCTCTATCAGTTTAAAACCATTCTGTCTTGTTCTATCTCTACATGCCCTTGTAAATAGTCTCTCTCCATCTTTCTTGTAGGCTCCTTTCAGGTACCAAAAGGCCACAATTATAAGGTGCATATATAAGTATATGTATATGCATTTATATACATATATATATACACATATATGTACATACACAATGCAAAACATGCATGCCACCCCAGCCATTATAATCCACTCTTCATTCAGTATATACTAGTCCCTAAACTGCTTTTAACTCTCTTACTGTAAGTGCTGAGAATGTTTTTAGACATAAATCAGTGAACATGAGAGCAAAACTCTCTTTTACTTCTCCTTTATTCCTTTGCCTCCACACCTATACTCCCTTTCTATCTAGTTTTAGATAAAAATCAAGGCTGTCATGTTCAGGTTTGTTTGCTTACATGTGTATAGTTATATGTGTCCTAATAACTTTCTAATCCACTTTCAAATCTAAATTTCAATTTCAACCAAACTTCATGTAGTAAAGAGGTCCCAGTTAGTTTCTGGAGTTTAATAAAAACAGACTGCTCCAGAAAGGAAAGATATACAATGGGGGAAGGCATGAGACCTGCTCCAAAATATTACAAAATGGATAATCTACCTGGAGGAAAGAGTTATAAACAATCCACATCTGGAGAAAAAAATATCTTCAGTTTGCACTTGCAGCTTGTTAAACATCAAAATCAGGGAACCACAGTGCACTAGCTTCTAGGAAATTAAACCTCTTTAATTCCAGTGCTGTAGGATCACTTTTTCAGATTAAGATACATGGGAGGTGTGAAAGGTGCTGCCCTGATATTTGTCATATTTAGGCATTTCACAGCTATACAGCATGTGAACATCAGGCTACAAATATTTAATTAGAAAGTACACATGGGTCTCAATAATGCATGTACCTGCTGTTCTCAAGAAGCAAACAATTTCTAATTTAGCTAGAACCATAGACTTATAAATAAAAAAATTGCATTCAAGCAGCAAATTTTTTTATTCCAGAAAGTGCAAAAATATACGTGAGCGTCTCATTTTCATGGGCTCCAAGCATTCTTCATAAATTGGCACAACTGATTCAGGGTTGTGCCAATAATAATAATAATAATAATAATAATAATAATAATAATAATAACAATAGATTTATATGAGTAGACTCTAAAACACTAATGATGGAAGGTGTTTATGATGTTTGGTGTTTATACAACTAAAGTAAAGTACTTAAACAATCATTTAATATTTTATTGCACTTGGATTTTCAGAGTTTAATTTGGTTTTCGTATGGTTTCCACTGAATTGATTGCTAAATACATATGTAAGCAACTTATATCAGACAACCAAATCTGAAGAATCATTGCAAATTAAAAAAAATCACTTATCTTCTAATCTTTTAAAAAAAAACCAATTATTTTTGATTGGCAAAGTTCAATTAATGGTGAATCAAATGCAAACACTGCAAATATGAATCAAATTTAAAATGCATTTTTCCATGACATTGGACATCATCTGTTTTAGCTTTTGTTCCAGACTGTCAGCATTTGATTGCCACACTGATCATTTAGTGGAAGGGGATTTGCAGTGGTAAACTTTAACTAGTTTTGACACTTTAGGCAAAAAGTATTGTGCCTATAGCCATCAACCTGGATAAAGACATCTCGCTTTCATAGCCTGCAGAGTTTGGATTCAGGGAGTTCTCTGGCTGTCTTGTAAGCCTACAGGTATTTTAGCAGTTTCCCTCTTGCTTCTGCAGCTGAAGATTCCCATGCATGCAAACTTGGCTGAACTGCAGGATCAGCTGAGCAGAGATTTCAATAATCATGCTCTTTCCTCTCTCTGAATTTCTTTTTCAGGCTTCTTGTGGAAAGGGACTGACAGCCACAGAGTGCACTTTGCCATTTAATAGTCAGGCAAAAGATGAGAGGGCTATGAGTATTGGCCATAGACAAGAATAAAAGCCTCCAGCTTATTCACTTTGGGTATGAACACTTGAAATGTATATTGAACCAGTGTACACCAAAACAAATCACCTCACAGAAACATGTTTACTAATATTGTCAAGTGTTCTAAGCCTAAATGAGGATCCATTTTGATCTTCATTAAAGTGTGCAATGTTTATTGAAAAAACTAAAATTGAAAAGGAACCTACACCAGCTGAACTGGATTGTTATGTGACCTGGAGGCTGTCAGTGAAGCTTTTAAGGGACACCCCCAAAGCTGAACTGTGACAGCCCTTAGTGGCCTCAGTTGATCCTGTAGAGCAATGGCCAACTTATGCTCTGCTGTGACCATCATGCAGGGGCATGAAACCATAGGGTGATAGGATGGCTTGGGTGAGAAGGGACCCCCAAGATAATCCAGTTCCAACCCTCTGCCACAGGCAGGGACACCTTCCAGAAGGCCAGGTTGCTCCAAGCCCTATCCAGCCTGACCTTGAACACTTCCAGGGATGGCACAGCCACAGCTTTTCTGGGCCACCTGTGCCAGGGCTTCACCACCCTCACAGGGAAGAATTTCTTCCCAATATCCTATCTAACCTTGTCACTCCAGGCCCTTATAAATAGTCTCTCTCCATCTTTCTTCTAGGTTTCCTTCAGATCCTGGAAGGCCAGAATTGTAATTAAATATATACATATATAGGCATATATGTATAGAAGGTCAGTAAATACAATGTTAACCTTTCATGTTTCAAACAGGGGTTTACAAAGAGAATATATGACAGTAAATCCTTTGGGAAAGTTACTCACTTTCGTTCTTCCAGCAGAGCAATTTCTTTCTTGACCTCATGGTACTCTTCTGCTATTTTGCAGTGCTGTTTATACACCTGCATAGATTCCTTAGAGTCATGACAAGGAGGCAGAGGCTTTAAGAAAAAAAAAAGAAGAAGAAAAAATCCCCACTGTTTTTTGAATGAAATATTAGTTAAACCCCCACATAATTTGAAAGATACAATATTTATCTAAATTCCTGTGAGAATTTTTTTCCCTTAACTGCAGTATATGGCCAACCATTCCTAGTGATGGCCTTTCAAGGAAAGAAAAAACCCAGAACAGTTCCCTGCAGAAGAATACATATAAAATGTCAATCCTATGTGTAAAATTTCAAACATTGTGAGAATTTTCAGAACTCTCCTTGTCAGCTTTGCAAAATTTTTCAAAGAAGGATTTCTCCCTTACCTTCCTCTTATTCAGCTGGAGTGATATGTAAATCATATAGCTGATGCATTGGTCAGACCTATCACATACATCTTTACATTGCAGCAAGATCAACCTTTTTTCAATGCACACTGAATGCAATAAATATGGCAAATAAAACCATGCTGTCCTAGGACTCCTTATGTAAATTTCATCCAAAGTCTTGAAAATACATTTTGGTTAAATGTAGTTGCTTTTTGCTCCTTAAAAAGAATGCATCTTAATTCAGGCTTTGGGTTTGACTGTCACATTTTGGTTATAACACTTTCAGGAAGTATTTTTAAGTTATTAGCCATGAATCTATTGACTGTAAATGAACTCCAAACAGCATGCTTGAGCCACCTGTTTGAAGTAAAAGGAAACACTTAAAATAGTTCATTTACTGCCCAGTTAAGTAACATCCAATTGCCTTTCACAATATTAGTAGATTATTTTGCATTTCTTGCTGTCCTATGTTTACTCTTCTGTGTAGTATAATATTCCCTTAATGACATTATTAGGAAAAGCACAAGTAGTCACACTTTTTCTATTTATGAACTTGTAATCCTTTGTTTAATCTAAACTGGAAATTTAAATTTTACTAAACAGGTTCAGAGATAAAGATTAAAAGCATTTTTGTTCAGGAGACAGGGTAAGCTGATTTCAGACATAACCCAAAGCACAGATGTAAGTAATGTATGGAGCTTGCAAGTACTTGTAGTTGGTATGTGATTCCTCACTGAAATTTTAACACAGACACTCATATTCCATATTCTAAATTTAAACCTGCTGCAGCAGAATTGTTTCATAGCACATTGTTTCATTCCCCCTGATCTTGGAGATTTTGGGAACCCAGGGAAAGGGCAGCCCAATACTTGACAAATCTAATTCCTAGAAAAGGGCTTTTAATTGCGTTTCAATGTGGATGAGAAAGAGCACCATTCATATAGCCACCCAAATAATAAGCATAAATTTAGCAAGACTGAATATAGAAGTATCACTGCTCTAATCCAAGAATGTGTGGATGAGCCAAAGCAGCATCTCTGCTATCTACCAGAGATCAGCCACTGACATGTGTGTCACAATAAAACAATTTCAAACAGTACCAAGGGGAAAGTCCCCAAACAGTGATACTTCAAAAGAAAAACACAACAAAACAAAGCAAAAAAGACCTTGGATTTGCTTCCAATTTAGTTTCCACTAATCTAGCCGGTTTAAACCAGTTTAAAAATTAAAACAGTCCTCAGTTTCTATATTCCAGCTTCCCACTCAAAAGATATATATAGAGAGCTAAAAATTAACTAGTCATGCTGAAACTTAGTATCTAAGGCTCACTTAGAACCAGTTGCTAACTTTTAAACCCCTTCCTATTATTGTTTCCTCTTCAGTGATATTTTCTCTTACACTTATATTTTAGCACTTAAATTAAACTTAAAAATGAAACAATCAGTTTACTTATTTCTGTTCATAAAATTATTTTCAGTTTGTCTGATGGTAGTAAGCCCTATATCAAAAATATTTTAAATTATTAGTGTATTTTTCTTTAAAACAGAAATGTTACAACGTTTTCAAATGACTAGATAGAATATCATTGGATGATATCATAGAGTGGTTTGGTTTGGAAAGGACCTTCAAGAGCATCAAGTTCTAGCCCCTGCTATGGGCAGGGGCACCTCCCACCAGAGCAGGTTGCTCTAAGCTCCATCCAGCCTGGCCTTGGATGCTTCCAGGGATGGGGCAGCCAGAACTGGAGAATTTGTTTTGCTCCTCTGTAATTTGGAAACTTCTAAGAAAGGCTCCAGAGATACTATCTACAGCATCCATGAGTAATTTCTGGTCAGTAGCATATGAAACAGGCTTATTTAGCAAACACTTTCTACTGCAATAACATGGCAAAAGGAGAGATATGAATCTCCATTCCACCTGGAAGGACTTTTTTAACTGTCTGTGGCCAGGCAATGGGAAGTACTGCAGATACTGCAGTACAGAATGCACAGTGGCATTCCATGAAGTGTGTATAACATCTTTATGTTAAGTTTGCTGGTTTACCAAGGTGGCTAATTTCAGAAAGGCTTAATAAAGTTCAATTTGCAGTATGTTTTTTTTTTTTTTTTCACACAGAAGTAAACAGCCATACTTTACCTTCCTCTTAGAACCGCCTGAGCTTGCTGCTTCATGAAGTACTTTGCCTGTCCATGAATTAATATAAATAAAAGCATACCTGCTAGACAAGCAAAAAACATCCCTGCCAAAGTAGGTTGCATTTGATGGCAACAGTTGCTACTTTTAATGCTGTTTATTTCAGGCTTCAGTGTCATCCACCCTCATTTTCCTGTGCTGGCAAAATATGCATGCGCAGCATCTCTGATCTTTTCACCAAGCTAGTACAAAAGCTACAGCTGTAAGTTATACTGATGGTCTGTCCTATTATTGCCTGATTTTCAACAAGGTCTGATTTTTCCTTGTATTTTGTTGAGTAACTTGCTGTAACATTGTCAAATGTTCTACAGAATTCAGCAGGTAGCCACTAAGAGGTCCTTAAATAGACCATTCTGGAACTGCACATATAAATGTAGACTTTACAAGACACATACTGTTTATTTAGACTTTTGTTCAGAATCTAGATATGAAATATGTTGGAAGATGACATGCAAAAGCAGTTCATGAAGAAACAGAAAGTCACAGAATGGTTTGGGTTGGAAGGGACCTGCTTTCCTTGCAGGAGAGGTGCTCCATTCCTTTAATCATCTGGGTGGCCTCCTCTCTGCTTTTTAAGGCAAGTTGAAGGAGGTCTTCTAAATAAAATCTTTGCTGGGTTGACACAGAATGAAAATTCTCATGTTTGGGTTTTTTTTTTTTTGCTTCACTCACATTCAAGTTCTTTTGCCTTGCCATATGAAAATCAGCATTCCATATCCACAAAAGCAGTATAGCTGACAGTGCCACTTAACTGTTCAAAAACTTTAAAACAGTTGATTTTTTAATTCACCATCATTGCACTTACGTGTCTAACTGTGAAAAAAAATTCAAACTTTCTCCTGAAAAATTGAAGTTTCAAGAAAAAATTGTATCAGGCAATTTCTGCAGCTCACGTGAACTTATCTAGAAGCCTTCAGCACTGAACTAATTTAAGAGTTATGTCTTGTTTTTTGTCAATTTGGTAACTTTCAGCTGAACTCTTCTGGAAAAGTGGAAAATCCAATGCCAATATTTTGAATGTGGCCTATGTTCATGATATGGCCTTGTGCACTCTTCTATGATGGAAGAACCCATATTGTGCCAAGCAAAAATAGTACATTGCAGCTACTTCTTGTTGTACAATTGGAACTCCTCTACCAGTTTCAGATACCCATCTTAGAATACATCTAATATAGTCTAGTTTTACTATGAAATAAACAGTTCTCTTTCTTCCAAACAATTCAGGATGAGAGCAATTGTGAGTTTTGCTCTCCTTCCTGGGAGATTTTCCATTCTTTACTAACCTTAGTATGATGCTCTAACTTGGTGAACATGAATACATGTCAACATACATACCTAAAATGGTCTTACATAATCTAAGAACAAACTTATCACAGCAGCATTACAGGAGACTTATTAAGTTCATAAGGAATCGAATCTAATTATAGAGCAACATAGTCCTCCTCAAATTCTCATGGAAATCAATACATAGTAAAAAAATTACAGCATCCTCTTTAAAAACACAGTATGCTTTTAAACTTCCTAAAATTAATTTATGTGCCTAACAAAAATCCTGGCATTCAGTAGAAGCAATTGAAGTTACAGACTAAACGAGGTTTCTGCTAAGTATTTATATCACACACAACACACTACCTCTTTCATAAAGTTTGTATTACTTCTTTTATATGAGCATTTTCTACTAAAGCAAGAAAAACTATCCTTTGACTTAAGGTTGGATGTCATAAATGGTTGGAGCTTTTTCTCTGTTGCAGCAATTTTATAGTCATCTAAGGAGACAGATTTGTAACACGAAATATGACATAAATGTCTCTGAAGCTCACAATTTCATGAGACAAGATCACAAAACCATTTAATTGTTTTGTGTTGGAAAGGACTTTAAAGATCACCTCCTTCCAACCCCCTGCCAGGGACACCTTCCACTAGACCAGGCTGCTCAGAGCCCCACCTAACCTGGTTTTCAAAGAGAAAGAACTATAGAACACCCTATGTGTCCATATGTGACTTGTGTTCTTCCCTCTTCAGGATGAAGCCCTCAGGTGGAATAAAGATTTTGATGGAGAACAGAGAGGTGAACTGAGCAAGTCACAGGAAGTGTTGGATGCTGATGTATGTTTCTAAATACAACATATAACCTGTACATATGGGAGGGGGCAAAAACCACCAAAGCTCAAATAAGCAGGTATTGCTTGTCAGTGGAAAGAGAATCATTTCCAATACTGCAAACAAAAGGAATTGAAAACAAGAAGTTTATTACTATGAGTTTTGTTTCACTGATAACTTAGCAGGAAGTTATTTTAGTTGTGTGTGTGTGTGGTGGTTTTTTGGGGTTTTTTTTTTAATAATAAAGCTGCAAATATAGCTTAAACTGATCTGTTCTCATATGAAGGGTTTTCATGTCTGGTTGACCACATATAAATTTTGATTTAAAGTAGCTGTGTTATTTTTTCACAAATTGCTTCTTGGAATGTGTAGAAAAAAATGTAACATTCAAAAAAGTAATTTGAAAATAAAACATGTTAGTCTAAAGCTAGCTAGTACATCAGAACACACAGACTAATCATTTTTATTCTTTGGCAAGAAGCTGCAATTAGAATTGTCCTTTAGTAAGAGTCCTTATGGAGAATTAAGTTTTTTTGCTAAGTCTCCTAGAAAGACCTTCTCTCCAGGCAATCCCACCTGCACCTCTGGAGAGCTGAGTGCTTGGAGAGCAGGGTTTGTTACCCTGCCAAGGCAGGCTGCACTGAACTTTGCCCTGCCATTTGATCCTGCTGCCCAGGGAATAGGTATGGAAGAATTGTGGGAGGAAAAGTGGGACCACTAGGTAATTCTGCTCAAATAGCCAAGTTGTCTGCCAAGGCCCAACATAGGAGGACAGAGCTTGAAGCCTAAAACAGAGGTGCAAATTGCTTGGTACTCAGGCTGTGGTCTGCTGCCTGCATGCATAGAATTCTAAGGCTCTGATTTTCCAAGTGACTCGCTGAACTTACATAGCTTTCAAGCTGCTTTCAAAATCCAGCTTAAAGATCAGCTAATTTAGGCTTTTTGTTTGTTTTTAAAAGAGGTTCCAAAATTTTCCTTCGTGTGCTTGAAATCTGTAAAGGTATTATTTTTTTTAAGGTTGTTACTATATAGCCACATAACCTGCATGTATAGTTTGCTTCTTTAAATAAAATTCAAATGTTTTTGACTGTATTTATGGCGCACTGATGAAAATCTTGTGGCACTTAGAGATGATATTTTTATTATGAACATATGTACCAGCATTCTGACAAATTCAAGCATTTCAGGCTGCTATTGCCACAGTTGATTAGAAGGTTCATTTAATGAATTCTCATTACCCTTCATGTGTGTGCTCTGTATTAAAGCACTTCAGGACAGAAAAAAGCATGGATAGAATGACAAGGGATACTCCACTACTTCTGCAGGTCCTGGTGAAGCCTATTTTACTTGTTTCTGTAATACAGGAGCTACATGTTTCAAAGCTGGCATGAATTGCGAGCACATGCCATAGAGTTCTGCCAAACCTGCAGCAGTTTGGATTGCAGCAATTGAAAAAACCACAATTAATAAGAAATTTAATAAGGTAAATGATGACTTTGTAACAGTTATTGCTTGAAATTTTAAAGCAGATTAAAAATACTGTATTTACATTAAATAGCTATCACATGAAGCTGTGATCCAGATTGACAAAAGCAAGGAAATTCAAGTTTTTATTGCTAAAATGGAATGCAATGTTACCTCTGTATCAGGTTAACTCAGAACCCTGTATTGACTTCACTTCCCTTGGCTGAACATAAAGGCATCAAAATATAAATGTGCACATAAGCTTGAAACCTAAAGGATGAAGTGCTACCACAGATTTTATACTTTTAAGTGGTTGAGTTGGACAGGTAGTTATCCTTTCAGCTACCCTGATATTACCAAGAGAGTTTATGAAGGATAAATTACATGAATCAATGCCTTTGATTGATTCTTTAAATTTGTTATCATATTGAGATCATGAGAGTAAAGGAAGGTTTTCCTGAAACAAATGTCAAGTACTTAACAGACCAATTGGGTACAATTGGTACTTGGTGGGATTGTGCTAGTGTGTATCTAAAAACTTTTACTGAAGGGCTATTATCTATCCAGAACACTAGAATGCTTCCAGAGCAGCATTTTCACCCTGTCATGAAATTCCATATTTAGAATATATTATAGGCTGCAGAAATGTAAAAGTCATAAAAGTCCTAATTAAAAAATCATCACTCATCCTGCAGAGTACGTATATGTTAATGCTAGTAATTTTGTTTTTATGTATCAATAGCAGCAATAATAATCATACTTTGCTCTTTCAGAGCAATCCTCACCTACCGGTCTCAATGCTCTTTAACAAAAAAGGTAAAAATTATTAAGTTAATTTCAGAGATGAACAGAGGGATGAAGTAACTCCAGGATTATGCAATGTGTCAGTGAGAGTTGGAAACAAAATGCAGGTTCTTTACTTTCAGTTCAGTGCTCCAGCCATGAAACATGATTGCTTTCCTCAAATTGAATTCTTCTAAGGCAAAAAAAATACCAATCCTATTCACTGCACTGGAAGGTTAGTAGAATAAGGAGGTTAGCATACTATCTGGTTCCTTTTGTCCCAAATCTTAAGCTGTTATTAATTCCTATTTAAGCCTAAAGAACCTGTCCATATCCTCAGGATGAGAGGCATGGAGCAAGAAGAGTCTCTGGCATCCTCCATTCCTTTCTCAGTCATTATTTTGGTGAGGGCAGCAGGACAGAAGTGTCAGCCCTTGAAGGCAGCAGCCACCCCGTGCTGTCTCACAAGGAGATGGGTACAGGAAAGATGACATTGTTGGACAATGAGTGGTCTTCTAATGCCCTTCTCAACTTACAGTCAGGAAACAACTGCCTTCTTAGTGAAATATCAGAGGAAGTTTAAATGCTCCTGGGAAAACAGATGATCTGAAGTAAGCTATAAAAGCCAGCAAACACTCCAGAAACACCACAGAGGAAAGGGAAATAATCCCTGGCTGCAGAACTGGCTTTGTGCCTAGGGAACCATGGAGTTGCCATCCATTGCTCACTGTCCAGTATTCTGTGTTGACAAATCAGACTGGTCACCAAAGGATTCTCTTAGAATGCTTCTGAGAAAACTGATGGTATCAGTCATAGCACAGCCTGCAGGCATTAGAATGTATAATGCCCCTCTCATTCCTTCTCCCATCAATTGAACCAGAACTCTCTTCCTTGCAGTGGAGCAGCACTGCAGGAATTGGATGGAAAATCTTAAAAGCAGGCAAGATTGTTAAAATAGTAATTTCCCTGTGGTTGGACTAAAAATTTTCTGTAGATCTTGAAAAAACAATGCTTTCTTCTGTGGATATATACAGTCTTATTAAATGTTAATAGGCTAGAAAAGCACCACTAAAACTTCCACTATAGTGTAACAACCAGAGGCTTTTTATAACAACAAATACAATGAATGTGAAGTAGAACTGTCATAAGAGAATAAAAATTTACCTGCAGCTGCTGATCTAGTTCTGGAAATGCCAAAGAGAAGTTTTCAGGGGATGCATCATCTAAAAGGTAAACACGATATTCAAAGTCATTGTCTACCAAAGATGGCATTTCAAATAATCTGGTTAATGAAGTTCTATACTGCATATATGGACAGCAATATTATCCTGAAAACACCTCCACATCTTATCTTTTACACTTGAGATGCCTCAGTAGAATCCTTGAAAATACTGGTGTATTGTTAAAAAGAAAAGTTTATATTCTGGAAATACAGAAAGTCTATTTTGCAGTGCAGCAATTAAGAAACAAAGCAGTTAATCCTGTAGAACATGTGATAATTTAATAAAACAAATAAATCTAAACTGTTTTTCTTCCTGAGCTCTCTCCACTACACTGCTAAGTAAAGGACTGTTTTAATTACAGTCAATTACAATCCTTCTGGGCTGGCGTTAGTTCAATCATGACAACAAACCAAGCTGTGTTTTTATTTATTTGTTTGGGATTTTTTTTGTTTATTTTTAGAACAGGCTTCCAGGTGGGACAGATTGCACCAGTTATGTCAGGGTTGTGATGTGGACACCTGCCCACTAGTAGTTGGACTGAGATCAGAAATATGAATCACACTCGGTAGCGCCAGTGCAATATTTCTTTCTCAGTGACTTTCACACTCTCAGTTTTGCATTGGACTACGATGACTGTTTATTCATCTTACTACAGGTTATGGGAGGTGAGGAGAGTGTTATTATTAGCTTACAGACAGTTATTTGTAATGTGTCAAAATTAAATAAGGAGAAAATCCAGGAGAAAGTCGTTAACACAGTTCAGATCCTGCAATCTGCTGTGTACTTGTAGACTTGAACACAGCAACAAAACCCCAATAAGATCAAGAGGACCTCATATCAAAGAAAGATTCTAAAAGAATACAGACTAGGATCTAAATTATTTGTCAAATATTTGATATCTGTTTCTCCTGGCCTCTGTGGTTATACAGCAAAGGAGGTTGGGGAGAAAAAGTAAAATAAGTCACCTTAACCTATGAAAAATAAACACACATGGTCAGAGCCTTACTCAATAATATAGCTAGAGGTGGGCAGCCTCTGGGAAGAGATGCTCAGAGAAGAAAAAAATATAGTGATACAAAACCAAAAGCTCTTGAATTTCCCCAGGAAATAAAGAGAAGAGCCTGTATTTTCGTGGAGTAGTTGTCTTATTACATTATCAAAAAGTCATACCCATATCATGTGAGTGTCCCCCTTCTTTCTTCACACCATACATCAAGCATGCCCATTCTGGAAAATACTTAAATTGCTTTAATTGTATAGAATTGTATCATGCTAATATGGAAGTGTTTCTCTTTAATTTGCTATTGCTTTCTTGTACAATATATAAATAAACTAATATTCTAAAAGCAGAAAGATGAATCATATGGCAAGGCTAAAAGGAAGGACAAAATAAGACTCAGTCTGACTAGGGTTACAGCTGCTTTACAGGTATTTGGCTGAATAGCTGTTAAATATTCTGTCAGAGATATTGGACCAGAGTCATGGATGGCAGTTAAACTGCTATTTGTTTTGGCAATTCCAGCAGTACAATCTTTGGTACAGCAGCTTTATGTTCAAGAGGGATCTAGAACAGCTTTAAAATTCAGAAAAACATAGCAAAAGCAACACTCCAAATGATTAAAAAAATTTGATAAAACATCAGAGAGTAATTACATTTTCACAGCATCAGCTATTCATAAGAAAATAAAAATCAATGCAGTGTCAGAATATTGGAAAATAAATTGGATCATACCCCGAAGAGAACCAGATAAAAATTTTGGAAGTACTTTATAAAGGATGGAATAGAACGAGAAATTAATGTAGAGGAAATCCTTTCAATAAACAGATGTTCCCTGCTTATTTTTTGAACTCAAGTGACTGAGTCAATGGTACTAAAAATAGAATGTACTGGTATCCTAACCATTATGACATACCATAGTACATTTTATAATGGGCTTGCCCTAGCATCTATTGAACAGCTGCTAGGGTTTTTTTTAGTTATGCTAGTTTAAGACTTGTTTAGATCATCATCTGATGTGCAGAACATCATTGAGAAATGCTACAGACTTCAGTGTTTTGAAATTATCCTGAGTTCCTAACTCTCTTCATCTCTTCTGAGAATTTCAGCTGAAATATTTAGTGTACAAAAATTAACAGAAATCCTCATAGCTAACTGCAATCTTGTTTTTCACAAAAAGAACAACAGAAGACTTTCCCCACAACTTTCAGTGAAATAAATTATTGCCCCAGATCAGTCTTTATTTCACTGTTGTCTAAGTAACAACCACAACACTAACAATAAAAATCACTTGGTAATAATGAAAACTTAAATTTCACACAAGGGGAAAGCAAATTAAAGCAGTCATTCACCTCTTAAAACTTTTTTGAGGATGTTTCAGGATGTCAAGAGGAGTTGCTATTGGTAAGGGTTACCAGCAGAATACCAGTCAAAATCACATTGGCTTCTAGCCTTAAAAATCTATTAACTCTGAAAATCAGATACAAAAAAAATGTCTGAAATGCCAATGAAATTATCCTGAAGATCAAAACATTCTCAAAACTATATACTGATCTGTGTTTGTTATTTTCTACTCTACCTCTCCTTAACTACAAAACAAAACTCTATATTTCCCCTTTTCTCAATTAAATGTTATTTTTTATGACTATCTAGATTATTATAAGGAATTGCTGATATAATTAAATATAATTATAATTAAAGAGTCCTTTATAATACAGTTAGTGATTTTTTTGTACCACAAATCCATGAAAATATCTAGGCTGACTTTTCACCTGCCACAAACACCATCTTATCCCTATAGTCATTATAAAAAAACACATAAGGAAAATTATTTGTAATTCAAGCTGCATGTTGAAAACTTATTTTGTTTAAAATAAAAATATATTTAAAAATCAGAGACAGCAACTCACTGCACCTGAAAGTGAGTCAAGATTTTGGTCAAAAGGGAATAAGAAAGAAGGAAAAATGTAAATGTGCATATTATGACCATGTCAGCAAACTCAACAGCACTATCCTGTGATGTGAAAGAATCAGATCAGGGATTTCATTACAGCCACCTAAGCTAAAATATCTGCAACATAATTTCTAAATGAGTAGCATTTCTTGATTTCCCATAGAGCCCAAATCTAATTTTGAAGCTCTATATTTAAAAATGCCCTAAAGACATATACCCTGATTAAAACACGTGTTTTAAACCAAAGACTCAGTTCGTGTGCATGAAATAGAGTGATTTTCATGTTTGTTTAATCAGGTTCACAAGCTTGCTTGGCTTGCTGCTGAAAACTGTCATTTGTAACAAAGAATATCTGAACTCAATATTAACACTGATTGTCTTTGTACAAAAAGCTCACTACTAGCCCTGAGGCAGCTGATACATGCTAAAGTTGCACATTTGAGAATTAAGCTTGATTTCTGGAAAGCTTCACTTATTTAATCATATTCTGGCCTCCTGGAGATTCCAATACCCCAGATCTCCATCATGTCAAATGAGAGAAATCCTTCACATGTTGCTGTCTGACTGACACAATGCCTGGCACAATGAAGTGTAATACCCAAATCTTTTCCTATATGGTTGTTCCAGTTAACCCAACTGTGAGCTAAAGACAGCAAATCCTTTAAGAACAACATTTGATTTATTTCTAGCTTAATCTTGGAAATTAGTTTCTCTATGATCTTCACTAAGATAGACAGAAATAGAATATAAAAAGTTTAAATGTGTTGAAAGCACATTAAGGTTGCTAAATCAAGCACTTGAAACTTAGGAAATGCCAATCACAGCTCTGCTTCCTTGAGTAACTGAGTTATGATCCAGTATTTAATTATACAGTCAGGTCCTATTTTTTTTTCTCCTACATGTGTGGGCCAATGTATTCAGATCTCTTCCTTCTAAATTAAAGAATTAAATTGGTAACACGAGTAGGCTGCTCTCCTGTAAGTGGATCAGCCCTCGCACAGGAAAAGTGCTCAAACTGAACTGCAAGCACCACAACTCGCAGCAACAACAGTGGCAAGCTGCCTGTCGGGGTCCAGCCTTGGCCCTGGGAGGGCTGTGGGATGCAGCAGCTCTGGGTCTGGATACTGACAGCCAGCACAGACTCATCAGATTCATCCTGGAAGGCTGTGTGGCTAAGTGACTGCAACTTGGCACTGCTCTGTGGAGCTCCAGGGCTTCTATTCACAGCCCAGCCTGACCTCACACAACCTCGCAGTTACCTCACTCGTAAAATAGTGGGGAACGGTCACTGCCCCACCCAGGAATAGGATGTGAAGGCTAGCTCAATAATAAGAGTTGTGGATCTCCCAAAAATAGAAACAGTCCATCATGGAAGAGGTAAGAGCAAAATCCTTCTACTTCATATAGCTTCACTCAAACCTAAGCATCCTTGTGGGAATCCAGGGCTTCCCTCTGGCTGCCCTGGCAGGTCTGGGACCCTGGCAGGGGTCAGGAACCCCCCTGGACAGAGCCCCCAGAGACACTGTCTGTGATCTCTGTCCATGGAAAAGAGTTTTCAATCTTACAGGATGAATTACCAGCTTTGAGTGTTTGATATAAGTAATAATTAAGTGTGGCACGGGTGCAAAAGTAAAATTTTAGGATTCTAGATTAGGGGTTCAAAGGGGACAAGATGGAGGAAATTGGGTGTGTCTTGTCCTTTTTCTCCTTCTTCATGCCCTCCATGTTTC
The DNA here is from genome assembly GCF_048771995.1 of Taeniopygia guttata. Taxonomy (NCBI): domain Eukaryota; kingdom Metazoa; phylum Chordata; class Aves; order Passeriformes; family Estrildidae; genus Taeniopygia; species Taeniopygia guttata. The sequence continues at coordinate 4,312,237 of NC_133024.1, read as the reverse complement.
ACTGTGGTGTTGGCATTTTTCTGTTGGTTCAGGCTGGGGACACACTGTTCAACGTAGGTGACAGATATTGGCACGTTATTGTAAATCCAGCACAGGGAGTTTGTGGTATTTAATGTTTGTAACATCCCACTGAGGGCAGAGCCCCACACGCTGCCCTGCAGGACAGAGCTGCGGCAGGGCAGCAGAACATGTTAGAGATAAACAGAATAAACAGCCTTGAAACCAGCACAGACCAATTATGGCTTCTGCTTTGGCAGCGGGGCTGACAGACAGAGACTTTCTACAATCTCGAATCATCAATAGCACAGATTCTGACACATCCTCAGATGAATGTCCCTTTGAGGGTATCTCACCTGATTTCCCATCTAATTCCCCAAGAACCGAGCCCTGTAGGTTGGGTGTAGATTCAGGAAATCAGCTCTGTAAATTTTAGCCATATATTTTAGCAGTCAATCAATGTGCTGGAAAATTTCTGAAGCCATCACAACCAATATGAGGGTGGGATAGGAATTTGAAGGTTGCTTTTGAAGAAGAAACCACTGCAAAACAGTCTTGCTAGAAAAGCAGAAAAAAGTCCTTGTAGTCAATAGGATAATGAGCATGAAGAAGAGTAAAACAAGTAATTTTGCTATGCTTGCAAAAATATGACACTGTTCCACTGTCAGGTTCATTAGAAGATGAATGTTTTGCCTTTGTTGTCAGTGATTTTCCTGTAACGTTCTGTCAGAGGTAGACTAATTTCAAATTAAAGAACTCACTAACAATTTCAGACCCAGTCATTTATTACCACATAGAACTTTTCAGCTAGATTCAAGCTTTTATTTGATGAGGCAAGGTGAAGAGAGATGCACCTATAGATCTTCCCTTTGAACTATTACACAAAACAAATGCAGCTGTCTAAATTCCATGAAGTTCATGTATTTGTTGATAAAAATTAGGACATATTGAATTTCACCGAAATTGATGCTGACAAACCACAATGAATTTTCAACTTTGGAACACTTACTTGAATCTTGGAACACCACATTCAGTTCAAGCTGCATTAGTTTCCAAGTGATGGAAGGTAGGTTGAAATAGTATGTTTCCAATTCATTACTTTAAAATGGTACCTTAAGTCAAACTGTTGTGATACAGTGCACAGACACACCCTGGGAAACGTGTCTTAGTTAACTTGAGTGAAAGGGCCAAACATAGACATTTATATATACAGGAATAAGAGATACACAATAAAACTGTCTTCTTATATAGCACCCGCTGATGGGCTGCTCCTGAGACTTTTAAGGAACTGATTACTCTACTATCACATTAAAAATACCTCACAAAACTGGCCAGAATTTCAGTCATCAGGTGTTAACTGACAAATAATGTAAGACACAATATTTCTTGTACACTCAGGATAGGCCAGCTCCAGGTTTTGTAGGTCAGTTAACACAAAGTAATTTCTTCTCATAAGCTGAGAGTAGTTTTTCCTTTCACTGCTCCTCACACCCACTGCTTGGTTACAATCCTAGCCAGTGAGATAATTGCCACCCAGAAGAAACATTCCATTTCCTCTTTTTATATCCAGTTATGCTGTCAGTTCCTCCTAGTAAGCAGTTGCACAGCCCCCGGAAGGAGAATGCAGCCTTTCTTGGCAAAATGCGTCGCTGTGCCTTTCAAGTGAGGTAGAATTCAAGAAAAAGCTTAAGTCAGAGAGATTTCCTCACCACTTAGCCCTTGCCAAGAACTTATTGTGTCCTAGCAGTGCATGAGCTTCAGCTGATGCTTTACTATCACACATCAGGTAACTCCTGTTTAAACTGAAAACAAATATCCTCATGAAGGAGAAAAGAAAGGTGAAAAAGAATATAAAAGAGTAAGGGGAAAAAACCCCATCTACTATGGAATACCTAAAGGTCTATCTTTTGAATGTTTTTGTAGCTCATCTTAAAAAAAAAAATAAAAAGGTGTTAAATACTTGTTTGTACTCTCTTGATTCAACTATGGTTTGCTGGAAATTTTCACACCTATTAAAAGCTTATTTCCTTTGCCTTCTTGAGATATATCTAACATAAAAGCATTTAAAATTCTTACAATAACATTGATTTAGACCTCCTGGTAGCCCCCAAATGGATGTGATGCAGAGGGGAACATGGCACTCACCCTACTGGTTGCTGTTTTTTTTTATCAGTACTCATGAAGATTCTGCATTGCATACTGCAGGAACATTTGTACATGTACAATAAAGGATTCAACAGTTTAACAATTTTAACATTTGGAACAATTTAACAATATGAAGAAGAAAACGATTACCTTTTTTTACTATACCACTAGCAAAGTGATATAGTCTAATTGAGTTTATTTTTGTAAATGTTAAGAGAGAGACTGGAATTATTAGCAGGATAAAAAAGTAGAAAATAAAATATGATGCAATGTTAAGGAAGTTAGGCTTCCTGCCTTTCATGTCCCCTTCTTGCAAGCTATTCACAACCTTGTCATTTCCTACTGCCGTCTCTTGTCACAAACCACTCTGGTCTCTTTGATTTTCCCATGGTCTCAGCTTTCCCTGACTTGTTTTCAGTGTCTCACATTAGCATTCTTTTTTCATCATTTGTAAGAGCACTGCCCTTTCTTTTACACCTCTCTTCAAGACCTATTTATGACATAATTCCTGCAAGAAATTTATGATGTGACTGTATCTTGAGAGATGTGAGTGATTCCTTACTGCTCTTTGTAATAAAAATGTAATTTTACCAGGTTATTTTAATTTATGAAAAAGGGCACATAGATAATCACGTGTTTCTTTATATTCCTTGTCCCAGTCTGTCACTTATCTTTATTAATTGAAAGTTAGGTTCAATAATATATGAAGATGTTTGGTTTTTAATTCCCTTGCTTAGGGGATGAGATTGCATTTCAGTATTGCAGCTGAAAATTAGTAGTACACAATAATTACCTAGGAAAGATAATGCATATTATAAAATATTTTTTAAATAAAAAATTGTATTCAAGCTGAGATACTGTTTACACAAACCTCAGGCACCAACCAACACATTATCCTACAATGCAGAGTCCCATAAAGCTCTCAACAGCATAGGTTTCAGTTGTCCTTATACATCATGCCATAAACACATCTCAGCCCTCACTCCAGGCACTCACCTTTAGCAAAAGCAACAGCCAACATTTTTTGGATGCTTTTAAGCTTCCCCTTTGATTTATTTAATTTTGACTTTCACTGTTTGGCAACAGCTCTCTGCTTCTTAATAATATTGAAGGTGCAAATGAATAATATTTATCTACTCCAAAGGGTCCATGTGTGTACAGGGAATGTTTGGGGAAATTAATACTCCCTCAGCATGACTTGATAGGATAAACATCAATGAAATTTCTGCTGCTGTCTGAGAGAACGTGCCATGTGGGGCACCTGTTTCCTGAAACCTTTCACCAAGCTGGGCATGTGTGGCACTTTCCAAACTTCCTCCTAGAAAAAGTCTCTTCCTCCTCTAGGCTCATGCAAGTTTGTCCTTTTACTTTTCCTGCTTTACAATTCCACAAAATCAGACATACTGCACATGCAGTTAAATTTGATAGTTAATTACAGTCCTAATTGCATTCCACAAACCACTGAAAGAAAGTAAAGATCGAAACTGTCAATCTAGTGGATTTAGTCTAATGAAATTGTTAATGGAAACATTAAAAGTTATCAGACAGGAAAACTGATCACAAGCTACCACTCATGAAAAAAAAATCCATCCATTGCACTGGACTACATTTGATATTATAACAACTGGCAAATTAATGTAAAATTTAAAAGCAGTTATGGTTTAAATTTAAAAGCATTGTGTTTTACTCCATAAATTAAACAGTACCTGGGGAATCATTAAGGCTGAAGGCAATTCGTACCGGCTTATCAGCAGGTACCCTGGCGGTGGTGATCATGTGGGCACTTGAGTCAATGCTTTTACTTGTTTGTTCCAGCTGCAATAATTCAAAAAATATATTTATTACAGAGCACGTGACATCATTCAACAAATGAGTTTTAATGCTTTTCATGCACTCACAGCTGCCTTTCCCATCCTAGCTAGATGTTTAGAATCAAAGTCAAGGGAGCGCCATTTCACTTTTCCATTTGAAAAGAATTTAAGTGAAATTCAGTGCAGAGACTGCTTTTATTTTTGCTATTTCTAGATTAGAAAGAACGATGGCAAAGGAAGCTGCCTCTCTTCTCACCTGCTTGCTCCCCGCCATTGCCCCTTCAGCAAGCCTTGACTCGTGGCAATGCTGCCTGGTTCTGAAGGTGAAGAAGGAAGAAGGGGTGGGGAGTTGAGTGTAACATGACCCCAAGCCTGCCCTGTGATTGGAACTGTGCACACCACTCCACATGGTGTCAATGAGGAGGAACTCATCCTCCTACCTTCCACCCATGCTCCCCCAAGCCAACTGCGCCTGCAAGTCACACGCTTCATCACCAAAAATTCATGGGCTCTCCAAACCTTGGTGGTGGTTCTTCAGTGGAAGCCTGTGCAGGTGTAGGGGTCTGTCTGCATGGATTTGGCTCCTGGGTTGGGACCTTACTCAGTTCTCTGTCTTTCTTCTGAGACCATCAATTCCAAAAAGTGATTTTACTGCGATGAAACCCTGTCCGTTAAGAAAACCGCCAGTTCATTTCAAATATGGCACTAAAGAATTGTTGAGCAATAAAATAATTAGCTATTTTTGATCTCAAACAGTTTAATTAAAATATCTCTGTGCCCTGAGAAGTTGTACTCTGAGCTCTACTACGTATATTTAATCTTTTGAATGAACAGTTTTGGTTAAACTCTATTGAATAGCTGGATGCAAACAATCCCCTTGATTACCCAGCACAAAGCTGCTAAAATTCAAAGATATTAATCTTCTGATTAGCACCATGTGTGGAGAATGTGAAGTCAGTGGGACTTTGTGCATGCAAAAGATCTGCCCACAAAGAAATTATTTTAGGACTCTGGACTGCTATCCAGCACTCATTGTATTCATACCAAATATGTGGACAATTATGCTTTCAATTTACCATAAAACTTCTTAGGGAATTAAAACCAAATTCATCAAGAAAATACAATGAATGTACTAACTCATTGTCAGCAGACAACAGAGCATTTAGCTGGTGAAAACAAGAGCCAGTTTCCTAAGCCAACAGTCTTACAGTTTTACAGTGAAGTAGCTATTGCACTGCATGAAAATTCTACCAAGTCATTCTAATTGATACTGGATTATTTGGCAGTCTCAAAAAGTCGATAGAACAGAACACTATTTCAGGAGTATGATCTTCCTTGGTGGTGTACAAGTGAATCAAACACTTCTCTGGCATCATTGCCATGCAATCAGTGGAAGAGGATCAAATTTGCATTGAGTCCATTAATTTCAGCTTTTTTGTTTATTTGCTTTGTCTCTCTTTATATTTAGCTAGCAAAGTGATATAGTTACTTGTTTTCTGAAGTGCCTAATCTTTTCTTACAATAACAACAAATAATCTAAGATCCTTACTTTGAATAAATTTTATTTGAAGCTGAAAGTGTCCCTTTCTGCTAGCATATGAAAGATATCAGGGATTGCTCTTTATTTCCCATTACTAGTATTCAAGACCCACAAAAATGGAACTGTTACCTGTGAAGCAGAGGCAAAGAAAAACCAAATAAATTGTAGCCATGTATGTTTCAGATTCAGGAAAAGACTCTTGGAGTCAACTGAAATATTTTATTTTGAAGAGCACTGCATCAGAGTAAATAATTTTTACCTTCTGAGCATTCTTGATCTCTTCTTCACCCTCACTTCACAAGAAACATGAGGCATCTCATTGTTTTTAAAATACAACAGAATTACCAATGCAAAATTCTTAAACATATTTCCCTTCCTTACTTCTCAATCTAAGGTAAAGGAAAAAAAAAACTCTCTAAATGAAGAGATTTTAAGTGATTAGCAAATCCTTAAAACAAGGCTGTTCATTGTTCTGTGCTGTTCGCACACTTTCTCTGACACTGACTATCTCAAGTGGTCTTTCATGTAAGAGTATACTTCACATTTCACATCATAGCCTAAGGAATTAAAAGGATGCCTTCTGCTAGAATTTTTTAAATTGCCATAACAATATTGCTACAAGACTGTTATTTTATTCCAATCACATACTCTGTGGTGTGCAATGTTTTTAAATTAACTCTTTTAACCGTCTATTCTGTGAGGGCAAAAATCAATATCCTCTCAGTAAGAAATGGTGAATTCTATTGAAACACAAAAGAAAGTTTTCATTTTATTCTAATTCAGAAAAAAAAAAGAAATCTCATCCTTATACACAGCATTTACCCTGTTATCATTTTAAAAACATTGCATTTATCCCTTCTCTTTTTTTGCGAAATCCTCAAGCTCTTCATCACAAAAAGCAATCACAGAGAACAGAGAGGGATGGAAAAAGCCTGTGTGCAAACAAGGTGATATTATGAAACATGCAGACCTACTGCCCCTAATTCCCCACACGCTCTCTTCATGAGTGAAGAACAGTGTCTCTGTAGACAGAGATGAGAGTGAGTGGGCAACCTGGAACTTAATCAGATTTAATGAGCAGCTCTCATCTTCCCAACAATTACCTATAGAGCTGGCTGGCTGCTGTTCCTCTGTAAAAAACCTGCAGCAGAACTCAGATTAAATGCTGTTACAGCTCTGTGGATTTTTTCCACACCTGTTGCCTTACCTCACTTAGCGGAGTGTCTGCACTTGTGTAATCCAGGGCCAGCCACTGCCTTGGCTTGTCGTTGCCTTTATGGAGTAAAGCTTCAATAAAAGAAAAGGCTGCACCTGCTGCATAGCAACAAACTGACAAGGTCTGAGAAGCTGAGACAGCTGTCAGGGCAACATGCTGCTACCTGCACTTCCCATAGGCTTTGCTGTCCCAAAAGATAACCCTTTTCCACTTTTCTCCACAATTCTGATTTTCCTTCTTCTCCTTGCCAGGGATGAGGGATTATGATACTGTCACACTTCAGGGAGGAAAAAATCCTTCTGTCACAGGCATTATTAAACAGCAAACTGTGGTGAGCCCAAGATTTTTAATTCATTAGTCCTGGCAAACCTGAAATACAAACAGACTTGCTTCATAGGACAGGAATGTTTTCAGCATGACCCAATCAGTGTCTGTGTCTATTCCAGCAAACTGGCAAAGATAGCATGACTCCAGTCAGCAAAAATGTCTGCAGCTCCAATCAGCTTGGGCTGACACTGCCAACTTGGACTGGCTACAAGCACACTCTCAAATGATAGCAGTGACTATCAAAGCTAACAACAACTGATGGGCTTGGCCTCTTAGGCTGACGTTCGTCTTGGCTTTGACTAAGCCAGGCTTGCTTAAGAGAAGCCACTAGCCCTTCTCTTCTGAGGAGATAACAGGCAAATCTCAGAATGTGAACGTGTAGGCTATAAAAGCAGATGTATTTATAGACCAGCCGGTGATGGCGGTGATAAATGAAGCTGACTCAGAGATTTGACTGAACTCAGAGGATTTCCTAGTGTGATTTCAGTTAATAGATCAATCTTTATGAATTACAATATATTAATTTCTTCAGCTTACAGTTTTATCTTCTATTGTCAGAAAATAAAGGTTTGATCCCTGTCATGCACATGTACTACTTACATGACTTCTTTGAGTGCTACCACTGTCATTGGAACACAGGGAGGAAAATGGAGAACAATTACGGAATGATTTTACGGAATATCTTTATTTTGTGCTTGAAAAGGGGGTCTCCTTCAAAATGTATGTGAAGGTATATTTCATCTTTAAATTCCTAATGGAAAGAGCTTATCTAACCCACATCTGTACAGATGTATTCCTAGATTCCCTTGGCTCAGCTGAGATACAGAGAGGTTGCTGGACAAAAAAAAGACATGAAGAGCTCTAATAAAATTTTCATCCTTCCTCACTCTTCTCACCTTTTGGCCCTAGACCATGACTGATCTCACCAGGGCAAAACTCTGGAAGCTACCAGTTGTCCTTGTGGCCTCAAAAGACCTTTTTTTATACTTCAAAATTACTGAATTGCAAAAATATCCTACCCACACTACCTTTACCCCAGGAACAACCTGGGAAGACGTCAGACAGTTAGTTAGATATCCCTTGAGACTGTCTTTAACTGCTGAGGGATTTCAGAGCTCTGGCCCAAACAGCTGGACTGCACCTATGACTACACTGACCATTTTGTCTTCTCTCGATGTGTTTCTGAAAAGATTGAGGGTTCCTCACTAAATGTCTCCTTTGGAAGGGGCAGAAAACAGATTTGCCCCTAATCACAACCATTATTACAAACAACATTGTACAGTTCAATATTATCAGCAGTTGGTATTGATGTCCAGCTCCACATCTAATTACTGTAAAAGTGGAGCCACAAAAAAAATATTCTGCATCAGTTTTCATGGAGTCAGGGTTTTCCCCAAATCATAAGATACTGCTTTGTGTGGACAAAGGGTATTCAGATGGTATTCATACCTTTGTAACATGCCATTACAGTAAAGCCTAAGAAAGGCTCTCTACATGAAGTCCTAAGACAGGCAAAATTTCCAGTAGCCATGACAGCAAGGGCTTGGACATAAATGATGTCTGAATAGGGCAGGGTGCTTTTTTCCAGACGGGTCTCACACTCCACATTTCCAGACTGACACTTCAGTTGCACTTACTTTAAATAGCATGTGCACTTGCTAATTAAGTAGATCATAATTTTATGTGTTGTAGCCACCGTACCCATGGTTTTTTTTAAATTTCACTGTTTCTAGCTAAATCTGTATTATTCACAGACTCATGGAATTGCAGAGCTTTTAGGCTTGGAAGGGACCTCTGGAGATCACCCTGTCCAACCCCTCCTGCCAAGGCAGGGTCACCTGGAGCAGGTGACACAGGAATGTGTCCAGGTGTGTTTGAAATGTCTCCAGAGAGGGAAACTTCACAAAACTCTTGGGCTGCCTATTCCAGTGCTCTGCCCCCCTCCATGGAAAATGTCCTTCCTCATCTTTGGGCGAAACTTCTTGTGCACTTTTTGGCCATTGCTCCTTGTCCTATCACTGGGCACCACTGACAAGAGCCTGGCACCATCTTCTTGTCACCCACCCTGGTAATACTGTATGGATTATTGAGATCTCATCTCATCTCATCTCATCTCAGTCTTCTCCAGATTAAACAGGCCCAGCTCCCAGAGTAGCTCCAGAACACTCATCATCTTTGTGGCCTCTGCTGGACCATCTCCAGAAGTTCCATGTCCTTCTTGTCCTGAGGAGCTCAGAACTAGACACGGTTACCAAAAGGTCCCCGATTTGCATTTAAATATCAGCTTTGTGCTATACACAATGATTAGTCACCTGAAACTACTACTTTATGGGAGGTGGCATATTTTTAAAATGTGAGACTATTATAGCATTCTCCATACAGAAGATGAAATCTGAAGCATCAGGATGAATGATTTGACTGTAATTGTTTTATCAACTATCTATTCTTAGGATGATCATGCTAAAATTCTCAATAACACGGTCTCAAACAGCATATTTTAAAAACTTCTTTAAATTACTTTATAAGAGGAAACTACTAAAGATCTCAGTTTTAAACAATGGAGAAATTGAAGTCTAGGATGCTTCACTTTGTGGACTTGCTCAAATTAATAGTCCAAGGCATTTGGGTAGAGATAAATCTCACAATTCTTACTTACTAAAGAGGTGATTAAAATAATTGCACCAAAACAAATTACTCTCCAATTTCTTGCAACAAAAAAAACTTCTTCCTGACAGGCTGCACATACACCTTACAGTCATCTCTGTAAAAATTACAGAATGCTGATAACACCAGAGTGTTTTTTGTTGGCCATTTTTTTTTTTTTTTTTTTTTTTGTGTGTGTGTAGGAGCACACTCTGCCCTGTTCCTTTTTCAGAATACTCTTAGTAATTAGGTTCCTGTATCCAACCAAAATTCTTTCAGTCCTTCATCACATTATGAGACTGGTGACATGCTAGAAGAGGATATCACATTTTATTAGTCAAAAACACCTTAAAGGAATATACTCTAAATTAGGAACACTGGGATTTACTGATATTCAGTAGTGGAAACATGCAAATTTAAAAAAAGTTTTAGGATGAAGTATCAGTTATTTCACAGATGTTAAAAAAGACAATATCTGCAATCTAATAAAACACCTGTTGCCTTCACTTTTTAGCTGTGCTACGTTCAATTCATCTCAGTGTCCTAGTATAAGCAGTATTTTAGTAGCATATGACCTCATTCATGCTAAAATGGTGTTTTGCAGATTGCCAGTCACTATTTAAAAAGACACTTTAAATATTCTAGCATATGGAAGATGTTCCAAGAAGAAATCAACTAAATATATATATATATATATATATATATATATATATATATATATATATATATATATATATATTGCCTGAAATTATACAAAGTGCAAAATCACTCACAATCCAACATCCCATTTCCTGATAGCTGGAGCAACCAACAGAGCATTTCCTTAGTGTTTTTGGGTATTACCTCTGGTCTCCTTGCCTAGGTAGTGTTTTAACACTGGTAAAATAATGTACTTTCTCCAAAGTTCTACTCTCATGAATGGCTGACCCCTATCAGATTAAATTAAATCATTAACACCAGCAGGAAAAATGCATTGTGCTTTGACTTACAAAAGATGACATAAGCACATTTATAATTAATGGCAAATTGATATGCTAGCTGAATTCACTTACATAGGATCACACAGGTTTAATAAAGGAGATCATTGCCAAGAAATTAAAGATTGACTTAATCAAGGTAATATGAATTTAAAGGAGCTGAACCTAGCAATTCATCTGCAAATAACTACATTGTGAATTATTTGAAAACCTGATTGGTGAAAAACTCCAGCTCTTCCACAGCAAATTCCAGGCAGAAACTGTGAAAAGTTAATTCTGCTGAAAGAAAACTGAAGCCTTTGAGATACGGTGCTGCCAAAGACCCTTGTGTAATGCTGCATGGAAAACAAGATGAAAGTTGAAGTCAGAAATATTATTGGAAAAGCTTCACTACTGTCAGAAATCAATGGGTGCAAGTTTACACACTTTACTCACATCAGCATGGAGATGAAAATAACCTTTAGAAGCTAATTATGGGAAGAATGATGGTGGGTCATCTCAGGAGGGAATGCTGCACACAATGAGACAGTGTGCAGCAATTCACTGGGAGGTCAACAGCTGAATGTTCAACACCAGCATTGGCTAGCACTGGCTAACTGGAAACACCAGCATTTCAACAAAAATGCATCAATTTTGCTTACCAATTAAATTACAGCAGCTAAATTACATTCAGCTTGGTCCTAGATGAGAAAGATAGCTCTCTCAAGGCCATGTAAAATGGATTAATCACTCCATTGCAACTGGACTTGCTGTTCCTGAAGGAAATGCTTAGCTTACCTCATTTAAGAGGACACTACAAGATATGACAGCCTCACTTGTTGAGGATGGCAGAGGTCATCATGCTACCATGGGTAGATGCACAAGACTTTCAAGGCAGCACACTCTTTCATGAAGCTTTGCTGCTCTGAGGAAGAAATCAGCATGCAGAAGAATGTGACAAAATCCCAATCAGCAGCTGGTATTCTGGCAATACTTGAACCCTCACTACTAATTTAGCACTGAAACTGATACTTCCTTCAACTGATTACTTCCTTCAGTAATACTTTCAAAAGTTACAGAAATTGTGGCAAACAGACATGACAGACTGTTTTTGACGTTTAAAAATTTCAAAAAACAAGTATAAGAAAACAATTTCAAATATTTTTATTTCTGCAAAATTTTTACAAGCCATAATTTGCCATTAATGATTATAAAAAAAGTGAAAATTAATAAATATTGTCTAATTTCTTGCTGATGAACTCAATTTCTTTAAAGTTCTGTATACCCACATATTAGAAGGTTTTGCTCTTCCTCTTCACACCATCATTCACAAATTTCACCATAATTCTATGTAAGCTTCCTTAAACCAAGAAATAGACACAAAAAGTTAAAGCAGCAGGTTTCTGTGAGGCTGTTAGATGCTGTGTAAAGACTCCTTGTTTTATTCTATTCAGGGAGAAACATCTAAAGCATGTGTCTGGAATCCTCTAACACAGGCAAGTAGAGATACATGCCCAACTGAAAATAATCTATTCTTTAGACCACTGAGAATTCTGCAGAACATTTTTAACCTTTTGGAACCATACATCATACAATGGTGTCATACAACTGGTAATCCCACTTGTTCTAAGATCTCCCTTATTTTCACCCTATTGATGGTCTGGGATAGTTTATTATAACTCCTAAATCTGACAATAGATTATATGAATAAGCTACACTTATTCTAATAAGTTATTAATAACTTAACTTACATCATTAGCAGGTAAAACCATTAAGTTTTTAAGAGTAAAAATCTTGTACATGGCACTCTTTCAGCTTGGAGTGTGATTCTGGTATTAATAACTGAGGAAAAGTATTTTGCCAGCCCTTATCTGATGCTGTATTTCATTTCCTCAAACAAAACAGAACTCACCATCTAGAGGACATGTCATTTTTTTCCCAACTATGTTTTTTTCTTATAGCAACAAAACAAGAATGATCTCAACAATTTTACCATCTCCCATGAAATAAAGGCTCTTGGATTGTATTTTGTCGAGTACCATGCCAGTGTCACAACACATGTCTTGATTGTACCTGCAATACAAACTCAATATAAACAGCACTGATTCCTTTCTCAGACTATCATCCTTTCCAATTTGCTTGTTCTGTGGAAGTTCTGAATTCTTGCCATTTGTGCAGGTGGAATTACAGAATTGTTTAGGTTTCAAATACCATTGCATCCAACTGATCCCCCAGCAGTGCCACTCCCACCACTGAACCATGTCCCCCTGCCTCATTTAAAAGTCTTTTGGACACTTCCATGCTAAGGCAATACTCCTCTAAAGTCCCCAGAAATCCTTTCCTGTGACTCAAGCTAACTGGATTAGCTTTAGCAGAGAGAGCATACACTGAGGTAGGAATTCCAAATGGTAAGGAAATCTTGCTTTCCTGTTTAGCTCACAATCCTCTGCACAAGTGAGAGAAGCCCAGGATAGGGTAGTGTTTAACCCAGGACCTGCAGAGCAATGACCTAAGTAGTACTTAGCTGATTAGACATAGTTCATTAGTCTGTTCCTTCCCATAATCTTAAAAGTGACATAAGTATAATCTGGGGGAAAGCTAAAGTAACTGCTGCTACTGTTACTAAGAGAATTATTCTGAATGTTCAGCACTATGTGGTTCACAATTTTCTGTTTCAGGTTTAAGCATGATTCTCTGCAAACTGAGCATGGCCCTTAGCCTTCCCTCAAGGTGCCACTCACATTTTTTTTCACTGGCCAGTATTATTGGTGAAACACAATTGTTCTACTCACACTTCAGCAGATGTTTTCAAACCCTTCTGTTCCATTGCTCAGGTTCCCAGAGCTGAATAAACAAACAAAAATTAACATTCTGTCCTTCTTATGAACTTCCCAAGATCTTGTTACAATTTTACCCTCCTAGAATATGAGAAACAAGTGTCTACAGATAAGCCGGGGATTTCCATGTGCACAATTATAGATTTTGGGTGGTGAAAGTGCAGCTAATGGCCAATAGCCAACCCTCTGACCTTTGGTTCTTTAGCATGTCAATGTCTATGCAGAAAATAAATGGCATAGATGCATAGCTAAAAAAAGATCAAGACCAAGTCAAAGTTGTGATTAGACAGTGAGTCCCAAAGAAATCCTGGTTGTAACAAAAAGAGATGTTTTAGTGTTAATTCAATACAGCTTCATACATAGATATTGTCTATATTCATAGTCACAAGCATACATATATATTATGGTTTTAGTGGTATTCTGGCTTTAAAAAATGCAGGCAACACAAGCTTTGATAAAAGCACTGTGCCAAGAGGGCAGTTCAGAAATCATAGCATTGTAGAGTATCCTGAGCTGGGAGGGACCCACAAGGATCACTGCAGTCCAGTCGAGTAAGTGCTGTGGAGGGAGGTATTGTCTGCTACTGGGGGGTTTCTGTGTGGATTGCTGATTTCCTCAGTCAGAGCTTGTTTTCTAAACTCATTGGTGTTTTCAGTAAATTGTTCTTATCTCAACCTGTGATCTTTACCTTTTGTGCTGCCTGTTCTCCTCTCTAGCCCACTGTGTGGTGGGGTAGGGTGGGAAGGAAGGACAGTGAGCAGGGCATGATTTCAGTAGAAGAAATAAATTGGGGAGTACCATTCCTAAATGACAACACCTCTCAGCCACCTCTCCTTCAGGCTGGACAAGCCAAGTGGCCTCAGCCACTCCTTGTAGGGCTTCTTCTCAAGACCCTTCACCATCTTTGCAGCTCTCATTTGGATGTTCCCTAATAGCTTTATACCCTTCTGATATTGGGGTGCCCAGAACTGCCCTCAGCACTTGAGGTGGGGCTGCTCCAAGGCAGAGCAGAGCAGAGCAGAGCAGGACAATCCTCTCCTTGGCCCAGCTGGTGATGCTGGGTCCGATACCCCTTAGGACAAGAATCCAGCACTTGTCTTTGTTAAACTCCTTACAAATACCTGGAGACAGCAGAAGACAGCAATGCCACAGAAAGAATGTAGATTATAATGAGAAAAATTTGTACAAAGATGTTATGATGCCCTACACAAAGACTTGTAGAATTAGGGCAAAGTACAAAAAGTTATTTAAGCTTTTTATTGCTATTTACTGTATGCATCAATTAGCAGACAGACTAGCAGACATCCATCAATTCATAGAATCTAAAGTTTTCTGTGCTGACTTAGAAGCACCTCTTCTGTTCTTCATGGATAACATTAGATTACAGAAGTTGTTTTATAAAGTATCTTGAGCCTAGAACAGGATGGATATTTCCTTCTTCCCTTGCTGCAGTGTGGTGCAAGGAAAAAAAGAAGAGACAGCTAAATGGAGTTGTTCCCCAGAAAATCTTTTTGGAAATACCCACAATCCTTGGTCATGACAGACACGGCTCAGTAAATTCCCTCTTTTGCTTCAAGTGGCATCTACCTCCAGATTCTTCTGGCAAAACTGCATACAGAATTTTTGTAGTTCATTTGTGGGGCAAATGACGTAGTTTTCCTCTATCATTACTCTTTTAATACATCCGGGGCAGTGTACAAAACTGTTACCCTGTTACCCTGTTTTACAGGGTAAAACAATTTAATTTTAAGAATTATTGGATAGTAAAATTAAACTGTGTTCTTCTGAGGTTACATAAGCAACACCTATAAAATGATTTAATGAACCTTGCAGGCAGCCTGCTGTAGAAGTGGGGTAACAGTCTCTGTTGGCTCACAGACTCAGGTACTGCAGTATTATTTCTAAGGCCCTGAAATTCTTGTCTTTAAACAGTTTATTTGGTTTTTGTGGCACAGAGGCAAAGTTAATAAATCTTGTCAAACTTAAAGCAGATCCACTGTCTCTGGGCAGGACCTCAGCTATCTGTAGAGGTTTTGGACTGACCTCATTGCAGCCTTTCAACACTTAAAGAAGTGTTGAAGGCAGGAGAAAGATTATTTACAAGGGCATGCATATTTAAAATGTGGAATATATAAAATTCTCATAAGAAAGGATATTGCTTAATGTTTGGTCTTTGTATACTTTCAAGCCAAATCAACAAGAAGGGAGATTTAATCCCTGAAACAGATAGTAGCTAACAAGCAAGTTGTCCAGTGTCAGAAAAGCAAATTGTTTGTTGTTAGAATTGCCTTGTTAAGGTTTAGGGCTTGACATGCTTTAATCAGCTCAGATGCAGGGGAAGGAAAACAAAGGGAAGAATGATACCTACTGATAGGGGACACAAAGAATGCAGAATTTATGGGCCAGAAGGATATCTGGTAGAAAAAACCTAATAAAGCAAATTCAGCAATTCCAGCAATTCCGTGGAAATCAGCTCAAACTGGGTGAAGAGTAAATCTGTCAGGAGGAGATCATTACCATTGACTCATGGTCCACCAGCTCAAGACACCCACTGACTTAAGGGACTAATTGGCATGACAAGCAAGAAACATAAAAAAAAGAAAGCAAACAGAATACTAATTAATAAGAGAATTATGTAACTTGCAGCCAATGAACACTAACTCCTTTGTTTGTTGAAATGTATTAATAGTAAAAAGTTTTCACAGTTAGCATGTGTTATTTGTGGAAGATAATTTGTTGAGCACCCAGCCTTGTGCAATTCTGAAATAAACTGTCAATCTTGAGTGTTTAATTATTGGCATGTTGCACACCAAGTAACAAATCTGATTTTTGTGGACAATAACAGGACAAGGGGAAATGGCTTCAAAATGAAAGCAAGCAGATTTAGATTGGGTATTGGAAGAAATTCTTCCCTGTGAGGGTGACGAGGCCCTGGCACAGGTTGTCCAGAGCAATTGTGTTCAAGGCCAATTTGGATGGGGCTTGGAACAATCCAGCCTAATGCAAAGTGTCCCTGCCCGTAGCAGGGGTTGAAACTGGATGAGCTTTAAGGTCCCCTTTGACTCAAATCAGTCTGTGGTTCTACGATACTTCATTCTCCTATCTGTGCATTGTGCTTCCATTTGGACAAGTACATACTAAGTTGTGAAAAACGCCAATCACTTGGTTTTCAAAAATTTTAAAAGTTTAATAATAATAAAATGGTTATAAAATTAGTAATAATAAAATTTAGAGTTAGGACAATTACAAGACAATAAACAGCAAAGAATTACGGATGTCTGGATGCTCTCAGACACTAAGTCACGAAAAGCATCCCTTGTGAACAAAGGAATAACCTTAAAAGCAATAGCCTGTTGCATATTCATATATGTCATACATGATGCATAAATTCCTGGCAAATTAAGAACTTTTCTGTTTTTTGTCAACTTCTTCTCCTTAATTTTGGTGGTTCCAAAAAGACGGAGAGAAGGTGGAAGAATGTTTGTCTTTTCTGATAAGGAGGCAGTAACTTTTTATGGGCCCCCTTCGCTGACATCTCTGTGTGAAGAGCTTCTTATTATCTCATCTTCTCGCTTGAGGTTGTAATAAATCCTATATAGTAGAGTTTCTATCTTAACATGATAGTGTAACCGAAGACTGTATTTAACACACTACTTAAGAGAATACAGCATAACATTCTAACGCTACACATATAATACTCATTGCAACATTTGCAAAAAGCCAATCATAAAAACCGCATTTTTCAACAAAGCGAAACGCTCGACTAGAGCCTGCTCAGTTTTACGACATTTATCATCGGTGCCATGAAAAATCTGCACTTTTCCTGGAAAAGGAAACGAACGCGGAAAAAAAGAGTGAACGAAGGCGCCCGCCCGGCGCTGCCCTCCCTGAGGGGCGGCACGAGCCCGGCGCGGCCGCCCCGCGCCTGCGCAGCTCCCGCCGTGCCCCGCGCGCTCCCGCAGCCCTCACGGAGCGGACATGGCGCTGCACGTCCCCAAAGCCCCGGGCTTCGCCCAGATGCTCAAGGAAGGGGCGAAGGTGAGACCGGCGTTGGGTGGATGTGCGGGTATAAATGGGT